>NW_027526335.1:10889776-11267276 GCF_048455015.1 Haemaphysalis longicornis | reverse complement strand
GTGTGAAAAAAGGGTGTTGATCAACTTCAACACCCTTGGTTTTTCCTATAGGTATTGAAAGGGTGTGGACAAGGTGTTCAGCTGTTCATTGAATAAGGCCATGCATACTGTTGTGCCAGAGCGCCTGGCCCAAAGGCGTTGCACGAGGCGACGCGCCGACAGCGAGGCTGAGTTACGCCTCTCCCTTTGTCGCTGCGGCGCGGCCGAATCCTGCATCTCGAAACGCTGCGGCGCGGCCGAATCTCTCTGCGGAGAACGACCCAAACAAGGGCATGTCGCTACGCCCGGAGGCGAGGTCACGGAGACGGCGGCGGCATCGCTCTCCCTTTCCCCATTGGCGGCGCATCTGACTCACCGCTTCGCTACCATTCGTCGGAATTCAAACTTCAGGCAGCGAGAGCCCTGATTGGAGCATTTCGAACTTCTTGGGCCCACAACGAACTTCCCGGGCTATAAAAGAAGCGCGGAGGCTCTCATCGTCGGCTTTCCTCGGCGGCTTCTCTCCGGCACCAGTCTCTTCGGAAGCACCGAGTGAAAGGGGTGCTGTCGCCTTTGTGCGAGTTATGTAACGTTTGCTTACCCTGTACATACTGTATATAAATGTTACTTTAAGTTTTCGTCGGCTTGAGAACTTCTTCGCTCTGCTCTGCGCCGCGTCGATAGCGGACGGAGCAAGGCAACGTTGCTACACCGGTGACTGCGCTCGGATGGCCAGTCGCAACAGCGGAGACAGCGTCGGGATGGCTGATTCCCCTCTTCAGTGACGAGCTGGATGCGAGTCACAACCTGGACGACCGCCCTGGGATAGTCATTCCCAACAGTGGTGCCAGCGGTGGGATCGTCAATTCCCAACAGTGGATGGCAGCTGCGGGATCGACCGGCAACGGCTACTACCTGGTGTGGTAAGCGCTCGACGTTTTCTCTCAGTTCACCAGACTTCTCTAGCACAGGTTATGGTAGTTTAGAGAAGGGCTGTGTGAAGCACTGTGTATAGCTTTGAGTGTTTCAAGCCTAGAGAAAGTGCGTGGAAACCAAAGCTAGTGCCGAGAGGTAAACAAAGGAGCGTAGAGAATTACTTGCGCGTGCCTTACTAGTAGCTTGGTAGTATAGGAACGGCAAGGGAATTCTAACGCGGGTAAGCAGCAAGAGGCCAGTGCAAACGATGGAGGACCTTAAAGTGAAGGAACTCATCGAAATTTGCGAGGAGCTGGGCCTTGACTTGGGCCGTGCGAAACGGAAGCATGCGATCCTTGAGATCATGCGGAGGGAGAACGTAACGGCTGAGGAAGTCAATGAGGCCAGGGATGATATCAAAGAGCGCCGTGAGCGCGAGGAGGCCGAAGAGAAAGAGCGCCGTGAGCGCGAAGAGGCTAGAGAGCGCCGGGAGCGCGAGGAAGCCAAACAGCGCCGGGAGCGCGAGGAGGCCGAAGAAAAAGAGCGCCGTGAGCGCGAAGAAGCCGAATGGCAGGAACAGGAAGCCAAAAGGCAGGAACGGGAAGCCAAAAGGCAGAAATGGGCAGCCAAAAGGCAGGAACGGGAAGCCAAAAGGCAGCTCGAGTTGATGAGGCTAGAGTCAGAGCTCCGGCAGGGTTCGCCGGCGCCTAACATGACTTGTCCAACGTTTCAGGCGAGCGGTCCGAAAAGTCAGGACCAACGGCCGCCGTTCGTTGTGGAGAGGTTAGGGCCGGAAGACGGAGCGTCCAAGGCCAAAGGCGAAGCGACCGCACTCGTATTCCTGGACAGAGAAGCGAGCCAAGAGAGCGAGAACGGCGCGGAGGCAGCGACGCCGCTTCGAAATAAAGATTTCGAAACGCGCGCACCGGCCGTGAGCAGTGGCCAGTGCATGGCACAGGGCATGACACTTTCGAGTTCGCAAGCGGGGAAGCTCTCGGAGAATGTTGACTCTTCCCCAGCGAGCGAGACGCGAAAGGACGCCGAGCAACGTAGCTCGAACTGCGAGCCGAACGAAAACTGTCGCGGTAGGTTAGTCGAACCGCCAGCGGCTGAGGCGGGTTCCGTGAAACCCTTCGGTGGAGAAACGGAGCCGGGCGACACGAAGAGTACGTTGTCACCAGTTTCCGATCAGCCGTTACGCGAAAACGAGCTCAAGGTCGAAGCGCTGCCGACAGGGCCGACAGAGAAATCCGGTGAGCTCGTAGCGAGTGAAGTTGACAGAGACTGTACCGCCTTCTCGGAGAGCAATGGCGTACCCAAAGTAGATAACGCACTTGCTGAGACGTCCGATAGAGGGCCGTACGAGTCCGCTGATCGCGTTCAGGTGTCTGTCTCGGGTTCAACGACATCGGCAGAACGCTCAGAATCAGAGGAGGCCTCAGAGACGGCTTCCAACAGGATCGCGCACATTGCGCGAGCTAGCGAGGTTTCTCGTGAAAGTTTGGACGGCGAGGCTAGCCAGACGAAGCCGCTAGAGCCCCCGGAAACAGAAGGTGTTCCTTCGGGTGTGAGCTCTAACGCGGGCGATGTGGTGGCAAAGCCTGCGAACGGGACACGAGAGACGAGCGAGCAACGAAGGCCGAGCGGCAAGCGGACCGAAAGCTCTGGCAGTAGCTTAGTCGAGCCGCTGTCGGCCGAAGCGGGTTGCGCCATCCCCATCGGCGGGGAAACCCAGGTGGCCGCGCGTTGCGAGGCGAACTCGATGTTGTCCCCAGTTCGGGATGACTTGCTTGAAAGCAAGGTGGGGCATTTTCACCCGCATTTCAAGCCAGTGGAGCGAAGACGCTCAGTGCGAAAGCGAAAGTTCAGAGCTTTCTGCTATGAGCGGAAACGCGGTTGCGAGGCATGCGTGCCGGCCGCTATGTTGGCCTTGAAGTCAGCTCCGCGCGAGATTACGGGCGTCAGCTTTGCGAGGCTTGTATATGACCGCGGAAAGAGAACGCGCTCGAATAACGAAACTAGCCTGTGGGGAAGAGCTAGTTTTAACGCTGCGTTCTTCGTTTCCCCGTTCGGACAGTCCGTCCCGTCATGTTCAGCTTCGGCCTCAAACGCGCGCCGTGTGGCCTTTTGAGTCGAAACTAAAGGATCGGGTGTTTTGTTGCCTGTCGTAGTACGCGCTCCATTACCTCGACGATGGCGCCAGCTTTTCTAGCACATGGTAGGAGCAAGTAGAGCACTTGCGAGTCGTGCTGAGCAGGCTCAAAGCAGGCCTATCAGTCAAACATTCAAAAGAGTCACATAGGATACGCCGAAGTGACGTATCTAGGTATCTAGCGCATGTGGCGGTGGCGGTGGTAGCGCGGCCGACGCAGACCGTCGGAAATCGTAGTGGCCGCAGACGTAAGCTATCGCCGATCAACGAACAAGTCAGAAGTCAGAGATAAGGACTTTTCGGGTTTGACTGGATATGGCTAGACTTAGCGGAAAGATTACTCCACACTGGCTAGTCTTTTAACTGACGCTCTCAGAAAGAGTGAGCCAGTAAAGGGTAGAATGGGGCACAAAGTAGGAGGACGCGCTTTAAGCGCTGAAATGAGCCTTGAGCGAGGAGCCAGTTCTAACGGTCCCCGACTTTTCGAAAGGTTCGTTATTCAGTTCGATCGAGCGATCGTGGCATGGAAGCTGTACTATGCCAAGAGGATACGAATGGCCGGGAACGACCAGTTTTGTACTTAAGCCGCAAGCTAAGTTGCAGGGAAGAGGCTTACAGTACTTCCGGAAAGGAATGTGGCTGCGTCGTGTCGGCAGTGCAGAAGTTGCGTGCTATGTAGCCGGTAACACTAACGCAGACGCACTAAGCCGGGCGTTCTAAGTAAGGCTGCGTTCATCCTCCCAGTGTCTTTCATTTCGCCTCTTCGTGAGCAGCTTTTATCTTAGCAGGTAGATGGGAGCAAAATTATTGCCCTCATTTGCTGCCTCAGTTGATTATTTCCGCACCGCGTGATTTCAAGTAATCAACCTTAGTTATCATTTAATGTCGTGTGTTACGTTTGACACTTAGTGTGAGTTCTTCTTTTAAGAGTTTTACGTCCCGCATGGGCCTCTTGGTGTAGAGGGTCCAAATTTGGGATAGATACTTAGCTAGGAGAGTTTGTCACGCTTTAGAGTCTGGTGTTCTGACGGAGGACAGAGGGTGCTTGCTTGCGCTGGGTGTTGCCTGTTGTCGGTCGGTTCTTTGCAAGCTCCAGAACGATGAGCAACCGGTGCTGAGGACAGACAGGAAGAGCCGGACGAAGCTGGTGGAGACACCTGGGCAGCACGGCGAGGTACCTGTGATCCGGACCTGGCAGGCGGTACCTGTTCAAGGAGAGGAACTTGGTGGAGCCGCCCTTTTCCTGGGGCACTGGAGGTGTACCTGGATGAGCCTGGCGAACGAGCGCGCCCGGCATCCGAGCCACGTGGAGGCAGCTCGTCTTCACGGCGCATTGTCTGGCGGCGGGGGTGCTGTTGTGCCAGAGCGCCTGGCCCAAAGGCGTTGCACGAGGCGACGCGCCGACAGCGAGGCTGAGTTACGCCTCTCCCTTTGTCGCTGCGGCGCGGCCGAATCCTGCATCTCGAAACGCTGCGGCGCGGCCGAATCTCTCTGCGGAGAACGACCCAAACAAGGGCATGTCGCTACGCCCGGAGGCGAGGTCACGGAGACGGCGGCGGCATCGCTCTCCCTTTCCCCATTGGCGGCGCATCTGACTCACCGCTTCGCTACCATTCGTCGGAATTCAAACTTCAGGCAGCGAGAGCCCTGATTGGAGCATTTCGAACTTCTTGGGCCCACAACGAACTTCCCGGGCTATAAAAGAAGCGCGGAGGCTCTCATCGTCGGCTTTCCTCGGCGGCTTCTCTCCGGCACCAGTCTCTTCGGAAGCACCGAGTGAAAGGGGTGCTGTCGCCTTTGTGCGAGTTATGTAACGTTTGCTTACCCTGTACATACTGTATATAAATGTTACTTTAAGTTTTCGTCGGCTTGAGAACTTCTTCGCTCTGCTCTGCGCCGCGTCGATAGCGGACGGAGCAAGGCAACGTTGCTACACCGGTGACTGCGCTCGGATGGCCAGTCGCAACAGCGGAGACAGCGTCGGGATGGCTGATTCCCCTCTTCAGTGACGAGCTGGATGCGAGTCACAACCTGGACGACCGCCCTGGGATAGTCATTCCCAACAATACATGTGTAATTGCACTGTAAACCCCTCATGCACTCCTCTACTCGTACATCTTCCCGTGGGGAACCATGAGGAGGATGCGAAGCATCATGGGGGTTCCGTGTAGGTTCCATTGTGTTGCCGTTATGTTGTTTCATTTATCGGAGCACGAATGGGAACGTAGTGTGAACCCCCATGTATAGACAGAGAAATGTAGAGAAATGTAGCGACAGCGAAGAGACCGACACCCGCGTTACCTGATCGAACACCTCCTGGTTCTCGTCTTTCTTTATTGCGTGCTCACGCTCCTACCCCGCTGCCTGCCCTCTTCTCTGGTTGGGCTGCAAGGTGCGTGGCGCTTCCCGCCACAGCTTTCCCGCGGGAAATTCAACATCCTCCTCTGAAGTTTTCAGTTCGTCGTTTCCGTTGACGTTCAGCTTCGCGTGCCTTCGTGAATGAGTGAAGGACATAAGGCGCGTTCGTAGCACATGCTCCCGTTTCGGTTTGTAGCGCAGAGGGAAGAGCGCCACGTACCTCCTGTTACGGCCAGAGAGTCGTGGGATCGAAACCGGGCGCGGCCTAACTATTTATTTTTAAAGTGTACGGCGCTGACGTCAGGCCAAACGCTGACGCGGCTGAAGAGAAGAGCATGCGCAGTAGAGTGCGGACGGCGGACAACAATGACAACAAAGGAAGGAGGGACACAGCCCCGAGCATGAGATGCTTCGCATCTAATATTCAAAAGCAAAAAAAAGACTGTTCGTCTGCAATGATCGCTCGTTTCCATATACGGTGTGTCCCATGCCCCAAGTTCAGCTTTGCCACGTGAAATATCAGTTTGAACATTTAAAAGAAAAAAAACTATAGTTGTGTGGCAAAAAGGGTGTTGAACGACGGCAACACGCTTGGCTTTCTGTAGGGTGTTGAAAAAATGTTGAGTTGCAAAAAAAGAACAGCGCAGCTGCGGGTCGACCCAGTTTCTTCCGGTGTCGCTAAGTTGGTACGTTTTTTAGGCTTTGCGATGTTCTTGCTAAACTAATATAATCTCTCAGGGGTGAGGCCAAGTTTAACCAAATTTTACAAGGCTGTTCCAGTGTGTTACCACACTGACAGCGGATCCAAGAAGGAAACAAGCTAGGTCGGTCCCCAGCTATGCTGTTTCTCCAGCCTTGCACCACCATTGCAAGCTGCGCCAATCATTTTTGCGTTTTAGAATCCAAAAAAGACTTGTACCTTTGAAATGGTGTAGTAAGAGGTGCGTATACGCGTGCGCCTTCTGTGATAACACTCGAACAGGCTACAAAGCAGGCTTCACTGGTATAATACCTTATCTACGGTGGTGCACCCTTTACAGGGGGCGTAGTTCGTTTTCTCTGTCTTTTTTGCTAACGCCACCGAACTTAGTTCAAGGTTAAACAGCTGCACTTGTAATAAATTATGCCAGTTTATGTTGTGTGAAACATCGTGAGGTACAAAACATACTCCGCTTGTAGAAAATGTTCTGTCTACCCGTGTGTATGAAATGCCTCCAAAGTTTGAGGTCTCTTACACCCTTTTTCTTAAAGGGGCACTGACACAAAAATTTTGCATCTTGTTTTTTTTTGTTGCGATAAGTAGCTAGGGACCTACTTATAACCTGTAGAAACCTCATTTGCTTCAGCGTGCGACGGTTGTTTAATTAGAGGCATTTTCAATGCGGCCAGTCGCAGTTTCGGTTTCAGCGAGTACCGCGAAACGATGGATTTTGTGGATTTTATATGAACAAAGCTGACCACGTGACCGTCGGAGGGATATCAGAGCCGCCGTAGCACTGTCGAATCCGCATCGACGGCAGTTTCTGCGAATGCGCCCACGTACTGATCTCGTGAGGCGCTTAGTAAAAAAGCGACCGTGGATGTGACGCAGGCGCTGCGATTGCAAATGCTACCGCGGCTAAATAACGACGCGCGACGCTCGAGACGGTGGGTGGCAAGACGCGCGCTGGGAGCAGCCGGCCGGTCTGCCTACAGGTCCGCCTACAGATGTGTTCGGCTTAGCACTGCGGCGGATATTCGAGTGCCGCTCTCGTAAGCGGTGCAGATGACAATTTTTAATGCAACCCGCCATCGCATCATTAACTACGTTCTCATGTAAGCCACCATGATCGGGGCTTGGGGACAATTTCGTGCAGCGGTAACAAGCTATCACTCGAGCTACCTGCGCCGGCCTAGGCCACTTCGCGGCCGTGGCCGCCGCCTGCACAGCGACCGTGCGGCTCGCTCAGTGGGCTTTTCGTGCGTCCGGCGCGTTTTCGCATTCAATTGTAATAGACAGTAATAGAAACAGAGTGCCTGAAATCGCTGTACAGCTTTGGTCGCGGCCAGCGGCCCGATGAGCTGACGAAATCACGGCGTCTCCGCCGCCAACGATCGGGTCGTTCGTTCTCGAGAGCAGAAGCTCCGCCCTCCGGCCCTCCGATTGGAGCGGAGAGCCGGGCGAGCCGGCAAAAAACGCCGGCAGTGCGGAAGCGGCAAACATAAACTCGTGACGTGTTTGGATGTTGTTTATTTACACAATATCTTCGGGATGTCGATTGCGCGTGGTCCTCTGCTGGCTGCTCGGTTGCGTTTCGCACACTTTAAAATTGATTTTAAATATGTTCTAGGCTGTATTCACCGCTGATATTTTGCCGATGATGTATATGTGTTCCCACCAATCTATCTCCGAAGTCATCTCGCCTTCAAAATTGTGTGTCAGTGCCCCTTTAAACCGTTTTTCTTAGTTTCCAACACCCTAATTTTAGCTTTACACCCTTTAGCGGAAAAGGGTGTTAAAATATTGAACACCCTTCTTGAAGGGTGTTGAAATGGCGGGGAATATTTGTCTGGTATTTAATAAAATTTTATGACTTATTCAACACAATAACTACCTCTCGATTAAAAAGTTATTGCAAATGCGCATGCTGATTTGTATATGCTTACATTAAAATGCATAATTCCGAAATTAGCGCTAAAATGCCTTATTTTTATGACAAGCCCACCGGCTCTATTGGAGGACTTTCCTCGGCTTGCTATAAAAGCATGAAGAGCAGATGTATTTTTAAGTATGTATGTAGTCGCTGTCCCCATGCATCAAGTTGGTTTTCTTGCTCAATTCATTTTATGGCCAAGTGTTACTTGTGCATGTAGAATGTGTCTGTATGTGATGCTGCGCTATCGGCCCATCCACACCATCAGGCGTAGCTCCGCTGCCCACGCCCTTCTTTTAGGGTGTTCCCACGAACACCCTTTTTTCATCTTTACACCCTTTTTTAGCCAAAACACCATTTGAGGGGTTCGCCATGGGACAAGAAGATTACAACCTTTTCGGCCAAAAAGGGTGTAAGAAAGTTTAGTGTGCCCTGAAATTTTCGCATTTTTGGTGCGGGTTGTACGCGCGAAAATACGGTACAAATCGCATGCATGTTATGTACCCGTATTTATTTTTCTCGTCATTTCGCAATTGTGGTGACTGTGGCTTTGTGATTGCTTAATGAAAATTAGCAGGGCCAGAGTTTCGTCGTAGCATGGTCCTGTACGTTTCTTTCCCGTAGGAGCAAATATGTATTGACGGCAGACAAAATTTCTACAACTCTTGCAACTTCACGTAAATCACGTGCACCTAAGCAAGATAAGTAAATGGAACGTGGCGTAAGCGACCAATTTTCATATGAACGTATTGGGAAAGTGTTGTTAAAACAAGAGTTACAGCCGTTTTGTGCTAAGCATTTGCGATGAAGTTCGCTTTCCGCCGGGCATTTTCGCTCGCGCGCATAAAAAATGCGCGAAAGCCTGGACATACAAAACTTCGTTCTAAAAATAGGCATCTTAATCTTACCTGAAGGCACCTTCGAACTTTCAGCTCTTAACTCTTGCGCTCCTAACACAGGCTACTAACCCGCCGCGGTGGCTAAGACGTTGTGCTGCTGAGGCCAAGGACGCAGGTTTGATCCCGGCCACGGTGGTTGCTTTTAGGATGATGCCGAAAAGCGAAAACGCCCGTGTGTCGAGGTTTCGCCGCACGTTAAACATCCCCGGGGGGCCAAAATTGATCCGGAGACCTCCACTACGGCACGCCTCATAGCCCTACGATCAATCTGACCCGGGCTACTTCAGTGGGTACAGGATAAAGCCTACCGTTCCCGACGGAGGCACACTCGTCTGCTCAACAAAGAGTTGTACCTGATCTGAGCAATGCTGATAGTGCAGCGGCCTGTAATCAGCACCTTGCTTCTTTGGTGAACCGCTGTCCCCGCTTGGCATCCCACTCGACTTGATTGCGTCGCTCGAAAGACCGCGCTCAGTCATTGACCTGTGGCTTACAATAAGCCCGACGATTGCAAAACAGGCGCGTCATATTTTAGGCACCGACCGAGTAGAAGGGCTGTTGAGGCTGCCCTGCTGAAAACAGGTCTGTGGCACCCACTGGGAGGGGCGGATGGCGCAACCATAACGCGGGGCCACCTTAATTAAATGACCTTGTGCATTTTTGCCAATAACTTCAAGGTGCAACTTAGTTTTACGCTCAAGCCTTCCCATTCAAGGAAGGCTGATTTATTTATTTATTTATTTATTTATTTATTTATTTATTTATTCATTCATTTATTCATTTATTCATTTATTCATTTATTCATTTATTTATTTATTCATTTATTTTAGGGTTTCACGCGCCGACGCAGCGGAGGCGATGAGGCGCGCCGTAGTGAAGGGCTGCGGATTAGTTTTGACCACCTGGTGATCTTTAACGTGCGCCAAAATCTCGTACAAACGGGCGTTTCTGATTTCCGCCTCCCTCAGAAAAGCGGCCTCCGCGGCCGGGAATCGAACCCGCGACCTCGTGCTCAGCAGCACAACGCCTTACCCACTGAGCCATCGCGGCGGGTGACGTCATGAATGGCCTAGAAGGATGTATCGTAGTAGAGCATTCGCTTTAAAACAAACGATTGCTTCAATCCGGTCGGACTTCGTCCTGCAGTCTGCGACGCTCCATTGCATGAAGCGTATACGTACGTTAAAGTAGAACGTGGCTGAAGTCGCGAGAACAGTAGGCCATCGGAATATTCAGTTCGGTGAAGAAAGGGATCGGTATATGTAAGCTATAATTTTGAGCACAGATCCATCATATGTGCGCTTTATTATCTTTAACGCAATATATGTACAAAACTAAACTTCCTGTATTGTTAGACATGAAGTAATGTACGCTGAGAAAAAAAATGTTTTTTTGAAAATAAACTTTATATGCAGATGCGTACTTTACAAAACCCTTGAGGAGTAGCTTTTATACTCAAAGTGAAAAAAGAAGACTATAGAGTACAAATATTCTTGATTCTCGCAGAATACCGGGAGTTATTCCGGCGCTTAATTCTTGCGCATCGCTAGACCCATCGATCATTTCGCGCGAGCCAAATGGATTTCGCGCCTCATTTATCGCCTTGACCGCTGTGTACTCGTTGACATCATCCCCGCGTTTTTTTTTTTTTTTCTCACCGCGTCGAGAGAAGCAACCAATCATTGTTTTTCTCTTCGGTCCATGGCGTAAAAAGGCTGCTGTTGATTACTTTATCGATATAATAAGCTTGAGTCGCCGCCGGCCGTCCCAGCTCCGTTCTGAGTGCCTCCCCACATATATCGGCCGAATCACTTCCGTCCTTGCTCTTGTGCCTCCAACCACCCCGCCGGAAGTCCCCCTGGGCGCCACGCTTCACTGCGGCGCTTCAGGCCTCCCAACGCTTTCACTCGGGGGCCCTCACACGGCTGTCACGTGGTGCTCCGCAGTCTTGCCTCTCCTCCCATAACACCTCCTTGAGCGTGCCATGGTCGAAGACCGCTGGACGATGAGAATCGAACACACGCTCCCCTTTCGTCTTTGACACTTGTCATTACGGCCGGTCAGCGAGGCCAGTTTAGAGAGCCTTCTTTATTTTCGGCGTTATTCGTATTAGGAAATTTGTTCACATTCTCACTAGCGTTGCCGTTCCGAGCATTGCACGGAAGTTTTGATAAAGTGAGCTCGCACGTGCGTTCTCGTAGTACACAATTTTACACGTATACACTTTCTTTCAATACATACAGCCACTCATTTACTTTTTTTGTTCCGTTCTATTTCTAATTGACGATTTACAAGGCTAGTTTTTTGTATTTTCTTTCCATCTATTTCTTTTTCGTTTTTGCTTCTTTTCTTGGTATTTTTCTTCACGCAGTCAACAATAACGCGAGGTTCTCGAAGACACTAAGGTTTATTGGAGCGCACTTGCACTCCGCGATAAACTGTAAAGAAAGCACAAACGTCAAAGAAGAAGTCATACGAAGTTACGCGCACAGGCTTATCGTTCCCATCTATTTATATTGTCACGAAGTCAAAGACGACGCACTTGTCTTCAAGGAAAACAAGTTTATTGGAGCGAACTTGTGCTCCCTTAACAACTCAAAGAATACACAGGCGGCGAAGCAGCAGTCAACAAAGTGACGTGTGCAGGCGAGCTCCGGCGATTCGAATGCCGTGGCGTCTGCTCTGCAGGCTTTTATCGTTCGGCGCGAGTGTTTCTGGAACCGTCGATTTACATCAAGAACATTTTAGATCAAAGAAGATTATTCTGGGCTAGTGACGTTAGGGCGAAACAGTCTGCTTATCTGAATGAGATAGCCCGTGCGGCATGAAAATAAAGAATGGAAGACGCGCTTCGCTTGGGACACAGATAACAGAGCCGAGCGTGGCCGGGCAGTAAACAAACAATAAATAAACAAACCCATAGATGGTTCGCGTCAATATGATATAAGCTTTCACAAACTTGCGTCGCATACAAATATCCAAGCAGCGCTCCAGCAGGCGCAGATTGGCTGCTCTGTTTTTGTTTGTGTACACAGCCCGTACTAGTGTTGTTTACTTGAAGGTTTGTGTCGGTGTCTTCCCCGCCGCGTCTTAATTGCAGCGACCGCCTCGCAAACAAAGGCTGAAAATTTATAAATGAGCTCGGATAAATATTGCGCGCGAAATTCATTACGAAATACTTAGTGCATACCCGAGCGTCGGACTAAGAGAGATGCAGGCGAGGCGTGACTAATAGACTGGAACAACTTTGGCGCAGGCCTTATCTGAGCACTGACGGACTCTCATCGCTTCCCGCTCCCTTTTGTTCCCGCTAATACCTGGTGCTGATACCGGCAAGTGCCCGCTTTGTCAGTCCCCGCTCGTAAACGAACGCCCAGCCACATTGGCTGGCGAGGACAAAATTGGGGATGCTGAGGAGGGAAGTTAAACCACGCAGCACTCAACGAAGGAGCAGATATTTTTAATCTCCTTGCGTCCCCCTACGGTCCATCTCCCAAGCTGCACGCAGCAACGCAGAAGCTGCGAGGCGTACCGAGGTGTCTAGGGATGCGTTTTCAAGGCTCCAACGCTTACTGACGTTTTTTTTTACAGCCGCCCTGTAAAGCCGGGAATTTCAAAAAATGGCTGCGCCTTAGCTCAGATAACTTTGGATATGCAAAGCAAAACCTTGGCTGAATCTTGGTTTCGCTTGGTTCACCTTTGATTGAGCTGTATTGCCGACCATGTCTGAAAGCCGTTCGGTTCCGTGCAACGATCACAGAAGGAGGCCGGGCGAACGCGGCGTTCATTCATGGCGAACGCACCGCTCTCTTTGCCGGGCGCGAGATGAGTCACGTTGCCCGAAACGACCGCGGATATCGGCAGGCGAGTTGCTTCACTGGAGAAGGTCCGGAATTGCGAGCGAGAAGCTAGTCTCGGAGACTGAGGAAGAGCTTAACGATGAGTGTATAGTTAAGTATAATAATTACAGCTAAATCAAAGGTTAACCAAGTGAAACCAAGACATAACCAGGATAAATCAAGCTTTCGCTTTGCCTAGACAGGGTTAGCTGAAGTAAGAAGCAGCCATTTTTGTTTCACCTTCGGAATTTAGGTGTTATTATTCATTGGTTAATCCAACGATCTTGTCTAGTGTCTCTAAAGCTTGTATTCTTTTTTTTTTTTTTTAGCGAACATGTCTATGGCTAGGACCAAGCAGATAGTCTGCGGCGAGACACCGAACGTTATACAGGCCGCATAAGTGCATTGAAGCTGGATGCACCCAACCATTTGTCTTTTCGTGTTGGAAGAGCAAGCCCTTTTTTGTAAAAAAACACTACGGTCGTTACGCATCTTAAGCAATTAAAGAAACCTCTGTCACCTAAATTGCTACGGTCGCCAGGTGTAGCGAAAGGCGCTCCTGGAAGGCAATGGTTCTTTACTGACCTTTTTACGCTTGTGCATCGTCAGAAACTATGGCTCTTCTCAAGGTCAAAAATAATACGCGACCACAAAACTCACTTCCTCTTGCTTTAGGACAGTCATGATGAACGGTTACCCAATTTGGCATCATGGTTTAGTCAAGTTAATTCGCTTCCTGTCAGATACGAACTAATCTTCCAGCCGTTCGGCATTGGCTTAATGAGCAAGGCCAACAAGTTTTTTGTACCCACGTGGGAGAGGCTATGATTAATGCGAAACGCTGAGCGCCCGAGCAATTAGGTCACGTTGAACCCCACGCCATGCTCGCGCCTTCTCCAATCGCGGCGCTTCTGGCTCTTTTCGCTAGGCGGCGCATATTTTCGCTTTATGATCACTGGAGTTTCTCGCAGATGGAATAACTCTGCAGCGAATTATTGGTGGTGATTATAAGAGAGAGCTGCCAAAATTTGCTCTTTTTTAGATGCGGTACAGTTTCAGCGCTAGATTGGCGGAAAGCGCGTCGGCTGGCGTCCGCAAAAGGCGTGCTCAAAAGTTGTGGCCGGGTTGCGAATTCGGTATATGTTCCCTAGCGCGTGTTTCAGAAGCAAAACACATGTGCGTGCGCGCACGAACGCACGCACCACGCACGTACGCACACGCGCGCACACACGCACTCACACACACACACACGCGCGCGCACACACACACGCACACACACGCACACACGCACGCGCACACATGCACACGCACGCACACGCAAACACACACACGCACACGCACACACACACACACACACACACACACACACACACACACACACACACACACACACACACACACACACACACACACACACACACACACGTTATATTCCCTTTTCCGTTTTTTCTCCACCAGTATGCCAAGGTCCTTTTAGTCACCTGTAAAGCCCCGTAGTTTACTCTGTCTGTATTACTTTTAACCCTGGGGCTTCTGGAAGCCGAATATTCCCCACAAATGGGTTTGGATAGATACGATCACCTCCCGATACTATGTGCTGAATCGTTTCTGGTTCCTCTCTGCAAGCCACAAATGCCCCATCATTTCGGGAATACTTCCCCATAATAAAGGAGGAAATTCTCTAAGCAAGGGGTGGACCGTCCTTCGGCAGCTGAAACGTCCTGGAGTGCAACATCAAGAGTTGCCGTCGCTGCAACACGTGCAGCGATGAGGTCTTCTTTCCGGGATTTAGCCCCTTTTGATGCTGTCGAAGCGCCCCTGCTTCGGGGGGACTTTGCCTCCGGAGGTTGCCCAGCCCATGCTGGCGACAGCGAATATACGCCCACAAGTTTTCTTTGGAACGCCCGAAGTTCAACGCTGGGGGAATCCTCTTAAAACGCGAAAACGCGCCATCAGTGGATTTCCAAGGATCAGAAACTTGGGCTGGAGACACGGTCACAACGCGCAGCTTATATGCTGCTCATAACTGCATGGCATGCTGCATGGCACATGCATCATACGAGAGTGGTAACGTGGTAACATGCAGCATAAATGCATGCTACATGGCACATGAGACATACGAGAGCGGTAAAGACTTTGTTTTTCTGCAGCAGCGATGGCCGGTATTCTGGTATCGCTTTCATGGTACATGGTAATAAATTTCGAAAGCCTCGCATGTTCCACGTAAAACGGTACTTTACTCTGACCTCAGCTCAAACCTCAACGCACGAGCAACATTTATAATGTTGTTCCCTTCCTTTGCGCTAATTGTGCAAGTACGTATACGCATCTAGGCTGCGTCCCACAAACACTAAGCCCTAATTGCTGGCCCTACCTTAAAATACAGGCACGTAAGGGAATAGCGAACTGTAGAGAAGGCGGTAGCGGCGACTTCTTCTCGCGCAAAACAAGAAACCGCGGAGATTTCACATTGGAATTTAGGAGGCCGACGAAAGCGCTTGGTAGATGCTGAATAAACGCATCGCAGTTTTCTTGTAGCTTTCATATTCTGCTTTATTATCGTCTGTAACAAAATGCAGCTTTTTAAAAACAGAAATGGAAATAAAGCCATGCGACGGAGCATCGGCGTTGATGGGGGGCCTTGTCGTAACTACTTTTCTTCTCCGCGAACAAAAAACAAGCATCTTCATAGTCACGAGCGCATGGAACAGTTCTGTTTGCAATTTTTTTTAAGCGCAGTAGCACTTTTTGGAAGAATTGTGACGCGAAGCCATAAAACATCTGAGTTGTGTAAGGACGGTAATAAAGTTTCCTCGGGGTAATGTGAAACCGTTATTGAATGGCGCAAATGTTTCCTTTCAGGATATCGTTTTTGGAGATGCCAATTTTTCGTTTGTGTGAGATCGCATCGTTGAAAATCCTAATGGTCGCTTCATACTGCTATAAAAGTACCTCATTGGCACTTCATTTTAACGGCGGCTTTTTTTCCTTTTTTTTTCTTTTGTGCGGGCAAAGCCTTGCGCCATATAATTTGTTTGTTCAATTCGCAGACCTGAGAACAGCAGAAAAATAAATCGGCAAAACGCGCCGAGATGCGCATACTTCGTGTGAGCTTTCGGTCGTATGTTTTATAAATGGCCATACACAACCCTTGTAAAAAAGCTTCCCACTGGAGAATCTTGTTTATACAACGTAAAATATCGCAAGTTCAACATAACGGTCTGCTGAGAGCTAAGTCTCCGCTCGTTCAGGGTCATATTTCATTGCCTGGCTTTCGTGTGACACAAAAATAATAAAGAGCCGTGCGTTCACAGTTCTTTGTATTATTATTTCGTTGCGTGTGGGTACACATGGTACGTTTACAACGTCCGTCTTTGCACTCTTCTCGATCAAGTTTCGGCATCACGAAACTTGGGCATTTTTCATGGCCAAGCAACAAGAACACAGACCTCATATCACAAAGAGCCAACAACAAAAAATTCAGGACAATTTTGCATTGTTGTTGTTTTTTTTTCTTACTACCTGAAAATTCCTGGAGACACTTGAGACTGCGTACGTGTAGTACTGCGCCAGCATTACATTTTATTTAAAGCTGTGCAAACATCTATGTCTAATCCTTGGCCTGTCGGGATTACGTTCTCTTCTGCAGGCCTCCAGGGCTGCGATCGTGTCCTGTCATTACGATAGTCATGGTCATTTTTTCTTTGCGTCGTTTTCGTTTTTGGCACTGCCGGCCATGCCATACAGGCTCACGCAATTTAATACTGGCTACATTAACGATCTCTCGCTGCGGATATCTATTCACGTGACCATACGTGCTTCCCATTTCTTGAGAAACCCTCGAATAAATCTTTTTAGAATACTTCTGTGCCATATCCGAAGCTTTAATGTGTACCCCGTAAAAATAAATCTTAGAGACGGATTTGAATACAGCCTGGATGCCGTCGTGCCGTTCGTGAAAGGCATAGCGTTACGATGGGGGTGCACTATATTCGGTTTGCGCTGGAGCGAGGCAAAAACAAAACGCGGCGTTGTGAAGGAAACGGAAAGTAAGTGGGAAAGCAGGAAGTCATTTTACGGGTGTTTGCGGAACAAATAAATGGCTGATAGAGTTTGTAGCCACTCAGAGCAGGCTTATGCTTCCAACTAGTTTTCGACTACTACGCCTTGTGGAAAGAAATTGCAGTTCTAGATGAAAACAAGCCTCTTGCTAGATGAAAACGTGACCTGAGTGAAAGGCGTCCATAAGCCTTGCTTCCACTTCCGTGGTGGCAACTGTATCTGAGCGCTTTGTAAACTTCACGTCGTAAGCCCAACAAAGAGGCACACCGTTGCTTTTCTCGCCTCCCAAACAGCGGATCATAATTGGCCGTTGTTGCACTAAATTAGTGTGCATAAGACGGCAATGAAAGAGATTTTACAATCTTGAGAAACCCGGACTGGTTGACGAGGAAAAAGAAGCTCTCTTCAAGTTTATGCTTTTTGGGATATTGTAGGAATGTGGTGCCATCGCCAGAGGACTTCCGCCTCCAGCGAAAACTGCAGCACACACTTTTGTGAGGCATAACGTGCTTAGATGCTCGCATCTTAATTAACCACCTTCAAACACGCCTCTATGCGTAAACCGTGTTGCATATATGTGTAAACAAAAGACGCGTGCTAACCTGAACGCGTGCTGAGTTAAAACGCCCCAACCGCGGTAACCACCCGATACGCGACGCTTTAAACACTGGACGAACAGCTTCGGTTCATTAAGCGAGACGAGGTACGCATGCCTGTAAAGTCAGCTGCAGTTTCCTATTTTAGTCACGCCGACTCAGAGCACAAAAAAAAAAACACTAATATAGCGTGGGATTGCATTCTCGAAACACTCCTCGCAATTCCCATCAGGCTGCGTCCCAATCTTTCTTCGGCCCCAAACACATTTGCCGGCGCAAACCACATTATGCACCTCGAGCTGAGATTTGTGGCGCTCTCTCCGTACCATGTGCTTCGTGTGCGCGTAACCAGTTGCAGTACACTTACAACCGAGGAGCTGAGAACGAAACCTTTGGCCGTCATTCATAGCCGTTAGCGAATAAAGGCGTCTGAAACGCGTCGTCATCATCATCATAAGCCTGGTTGTGACCCATGCAGGATGAAAGCCTCTCCCAAAGATTTCCAGCCGCGCCTATTGAATGCTACCAGAGTCCATGTTTTTCCCCCAAGCCGCGTGCCCTACATATGTTATAACTATTAAACTCAACGCATCTTAGACTGGCATGCTCCGAGTTTTTCCAAGACGATGTCGCAATGTTCTTTTCTTTGGGCGACATTTTCAAATCAGTATGGGAAGCGGGCGCCTTTCAATGCACCCAGCCTTCTCCTCCTGCACTCGCTCTGCCATCGAGTTTCCACAGATGTGATCAGTCCTGCCGCGGCGCTAGCCTGCGCTCGTCCGGTGGAGAAGGCGAAAGAGTGTCGCCACACCACCCGTCACGCGAGCCAGAGATGCGTGGGGTCAGCACTTGGCAATGCCCAGCTTCTCTTCCCATCGAGCGTCCGATCGAGTGTCACGCCACCAAGCTCAATGGACGTACGTGCCGAGCAGAGAGCGTGAGATTGGCCGAGTTGGCAAGCGAGCAGGCCCAGACGGGGGCTGAGGTAGGCACGACGTGCCAGCATCGATGCCTGCTTCTCCACATCGCAAAGAGGAGGCCAAGATGCAGGCAGCAATCTCCGAAGCGCGGATCGCTTTTGGCGCTGTTGCTCCGCCAATTGTATCGATTCCCGGCAGCTTCGACTCCGTGCGAGCAGCCATTCCTTCTTTTTGCTCCCCCTGCCTCTTTCTGATTGTGCAGACTAGCGTGGAGGGACAGATACCAGCCGTCCCCCATCGCGCTAGGTCGTGAAAAATGTCGAAGCACTGTCGGCTCCCAACCATCCTTCACTTCCCTCACCCGCAACGCCCCCCTCAAACACCGTCAACCCCATAGGCGTTTTCGTTTCGCTGGAAACCTGCTGCTCCTCCATTCGTTCTTGAGAATGCTGGTTAGAAAACCCAGTGTTATCTTTACCAATGGAGGGAAGAAAAAAACAGACGGCCACGTGTAATTCTGTTATTTTATATTGCAGATATTCGTTTCCTTTCCTCAAAGAGAAAGATGACTCACACGAAGTCCTTTCCTTTTGTCAGTGACGGGGAATTCGACGTTATCGACGCCGCAAGTGCGATGAGGTGACATTTCTATTTTTGTTTTTTCGGGTGCCGGAGCTGCGCAGCGCCAAATTCGCTTTGCATGCGCGGGATACTCTTGAATGGCTGCTCGTATGCCATTGCAGCTTTTGAAATGAAAGCTGTAAACAGCGTGTTGTTGGAAGATCGTGTTTTCCGAGTACCATGAAACACTTCGCGGGGAAACCAGCTTTACAGTGCTCTTTGCCGCTAGGTGGAAACATTAATGGCACATTACCACGTTTGGGATTGACCAAATAAGGAAGAAAATCCCAGGTATCCACTGACTTGTTCATAAATGGAATTCAAATTGCGCGTGCGCTGCATACTCATACGAGGGACAGGTATGAGCAAATGAACAAACCATACGTTGGTGCGCACCAACGTTTGGTTTGTTCAACAATTTCTTCGTCTGTGTGCCTCGTATAAGTATGCAGCGCGCGCACAATTTGAATTCAAGACTGTACCATATAGCCCCTATACACGTCTGTGTTGGGTTGTTTACGATGTGCCTGAAATGCTTCAATGCTACGGACAATTGACGCCTATTTTGAACGCAGCGAACTCATGGAGGTGACAACAAAACCCCGAGCCTTTCCACTCTGTCAAGGTGGATGACCAGCGAACCTGAAGTGACATAGAGTTTGTAAAAAAAAAAAAAGGTATAAACCCTTGACGGAAGTCCTGCTGTCACTATAGCCGTTCCTGGACGTCATTCAATTCGGGCAAATGATGCAGAACCGGGTGATAGGCGTATCCGTTCGTGGTGGAGAGTCGGGGCACGGCATCTTTGGGCAGTGCCATTTCTTTAAAAGTGTTTGCACGCCCCGCATACCTGGAAAATGCGGACGTCCCCAGCGTCTGGGAATCCGGACTACAAGCGGCCTGCCCAGTATACGAAGATACAAAAGAAGGGAAATTCAAAATGAAGAACGCCGTATTTCCGGTTTTCAGTCACGGGCTCGGCAGGCAGAGTGAATGTTTCTGCTCGGACGGACGCCTCTTTCGGCAGCAGTTACCTATATATAAGAAAACAAGCAAGCAAGCAAGCAAGTACGCACGCACACACACATGAACATCCCGTGCCTCCAAGACATGTTGGTAAAGTTGGCTTTGCAGCAATTAGTTCCTGGAGGTCGCAGAACAAAAAAGCACGGGCCCGCAGCCTTTCTGTGGTAAAGCTATTGAAGCTAAAACAAGGAACTTACACATTAAAGATTGCGTAAGTTGGTATACCGTTCGCAATCCGCATACGTATACCTTATTCCGCCATTGGATGCACCTGCGATGACTCCGATGGGACCGAGCGAACGATGGGAACACCGGAGACTGAAAGAAAATGGGAAGGAGAGTGTGACGACATCGTGAGGGGGAGGGCGGTTTGCAGAGATGTCGCGAGACGCTCCTCCGAAATTGGGAGTGGGAGGGAAGTATGCCGAGCCCGCGCGAGACACGAGTGCGAAAACCGCCCTCGGCATCTAGTGGCGCCAGAGAAAGGAAACGCAAAACTAGACATCCATGAAAGCAAGCTTCTTGTTCTTTTAAGCTCACAAAGAGTACAGAAGCCCAGCACGCGCTGCGTGCTGCATGTTCATCGGTCCTTCGGGTTCTTCGTCGTCGTCCTCGTTGCGTGGCTGATCCGAACCACGTGACATTTGCGCGGGAGGTTCAAACACGATTTGCAACAACATGCTCGACGCGCCTACGCGCTGCGAAATAACGGCAGAGTAGTGCGCGCCGCCCTGCGTTCGCTGATCACGCCATCACTTCCTGCGACAGCAGCTATGCGCTTTGACCGAGAAGACTGCAGTTCGCGCTGCGCACAAATTTCGCACTAGGGAGTGTCTTAATCGTCAGGTATTTTTGAACAATCAGTGGACCAAACGTATACATTGTAATTGTATTGCGACCCATCAGGATCTGAACAAGCCCTGCAGACCGGCAACCGACGACTGCCTCTTTGTGTCTGTCTGCATGCATGGATGTCCAATGGATGCGCCTTCGCTTCTATTGCCCGTGGCGGGTTGTTTACGCGGCTTCTTCGCTCGTCTCGCGTGGGCCGGAGGACCCATTTATTTATTTATTTATTTATTTATTTATTTATTTATTTATTTGTTTATTTATTTATTTATTTATTTATTTATTAAAATACTCTCAAGGCTGGAAGGTGTTACAGAGAAGAGTGGTTAACAATTCATACAATATTCGTTACAGCCGTTTTGAATGATGTACGATCCGGAATGCTGGTGATAGAGGCGGGGAGGTGGTTCCAGTCGTCGCAGGTCTTGGGAATGAACGAGTAAAAGTAGGGGTTTGCGAGACAGTTAGGAACCCCTACCTTGAGCCTGTGATCGTTATGTGCGGAGTTGTAGGATATGGAGCAGAAATGAGAGCCTGTTTCAAATGGGGTCACTGCATGGCGCAATATACTAACGTCACTGGCGACAACTTCACGGTGACAACGGACTCGAATGATGACGGCAAAATTGCTATTAGTAGCCTCGCTGAATCGCACGATGTCGACCACCTCCACAGCTGCTCCTACGGGAGGTTGGTGCTCTGCGTGTTTGTGCGCAGGAGGAAGCCGAACATGGCGCAGCTGGCAGTGGCTGTTACGAGCCAAGACGCGGGCCTCGCTCGGGCAGAGCTCGGCATCACCTTCCTCCCCCCATGGCTGCCAGGCTGCAGGGGCACTGGATGCTGGGAAGTCCCTTATTGGGAAAGTGAGCACCGGAGGGGGAAATAGGAGTACCGGAGAGGAAAAGCAAGCAAGCCTCGCATCTTGCAGGGGGTCGTGTGGGCAGCTTCTTTTAACGAAGGAACTAATGTGCAGTTGGGATGCCGAGCTGCAAACCCCGGCTCACACTGCTTGTGCCAGAAATAAAGTGTCTGACGTGGCTGACTCCGGGGCCGTGGTATGGAATATCACCTAATGGATAACCATGGTGGAGTACATTTGGGGTATATATCGGTGGTCCGCAAATACGGCGCAATGCCAAATTAAATTATGCGGGTCCGGGATTGGACAAGGCAGGCAACATGGATGCGGTACTTTCTTGGGATGGAGCCATTTGAACGAGTGGAGTGTGCAGCATTGGAGAAGAGTCTTGTTGGCGAAACTTTTGCTGGGAAGCGGAGTGCTGGATGTGAGGTAGCATCGGCAGGCACAGCGAGCACGATTTAGTTGGAGGCGAAGGAAGGTGAGCGAGAAAGCAGCGGAGGAGTTACGAGGAGTAACGAGGAGCCGCGTAGTCCGCGGTCGAGTGCTATGGCCGCAGATCAAGTGTACCGGTATCCACGCCAGCCGAGTTTTAAAGCGAAACTTTCAGCCTCTCACCGATGATGTACGTACGCGAGAACGCACTCCAGCTAAGAAAGACAACTTTTTCTGACGTTGATGATGATTTTGTGTGAAGTGTAGAAAAATTAAATCGCTTCCCTGAGAAGCTTTGCGACAGCTCCGTTAGGCCCCTCCACAAAAGGATGATGGGTTGTAGAGGGAAGAAGTGACGCATGCGTGCAACGGCACGACGTATCTAGGCCTAACTTCATCATCTCAGGTGAACGTCGACAGCCTGTATACCCACAGCTCGACTACGATGAGAATGACGTTGCATCAGCATGCCGTAAGGCTGTCAGCCACAAGGCTTTGGGTCTCACGTCACATTTTGACATTCAGGACGTGAGCTCTAACATATCTTTTTGAGGTTTAACACCGGCGCCCACTCGAAAAAATTACACCCATCTCCCCGAAGGGAACCATGAGTAGGATGCGGAGCGTCATGGGGGTTCCGTTGGCGTTTCCGTGATGTTGGTTAGCCAAATTTGGTGGAAATGTAGTGAATCCCGTAATGCTCATATATCCTACTCATGGTTCCCTTCGGGGAGACGGGTGTCATTTTCCTTATTGCATGCGTATATACGCGAGTGAGACGAGAGACGAGATTGAAGTGGTATCTAAAGGTCTGTTAGTGTTTGCGCTGATGCTCTCACTTAATTGCGTCAGCACACTCACTGACGGGGCTGTTGCTTCCATCCTACTTCATCTGAAGAATCACGGAGTCAAGCGCAAGCACAACCGGAGTCAAGCGAAGCATGCGGCCAATACCTAGGCCAGTCCCTTGGGGCATCCTGCCAAAATCATCATGAGAAGTGCTGCGGACGGGGCGACAGCAATGTACACGCCCTTCTCTTCGCAGCTTTGTCTTCTTCTCCTTCTTTGTCTTCAGCGGTTCCCTTATGGGAAGGTGACGACGGTGGCGCCTGCGCAGGTGGTGTGCGGATGCCGGACCACCACCGAAGCCGCGGGACATACTTCCGAGCATAAGATTGTCTTCTTCTCCATCTTCGTCTTCAGCGGTTCCCCTATGGGAAGATGACGACGGTGGCGCATGCGCAGGTGGTGTGCGGACGCCGGACCACCGCCGACGCCACAGGACATACCCCCGAGCATAAGACGCCCCGAATCTAAAACATTTTGCAGCCGCTCCATTCTATAGGGGCGATTTCACCTGACAAGCCGGGTCAGCTCCCCAGACGTTGTAGTCCCGTGCACATAAGAGCCGAGCGCGAGGCCAGGCAGTCGCTTGTACTTTTTTTATCGGTATGTGCCCGGCGCCACCAAGGCACACAAATACACATGGTGGCTTCTACAACCGCGTTGGTCCCTCAACTCATAACCGCCTGTGGCAGGACATGCCGCCAGACTTTCATCTCCGGGCAATGCGGTGTTGTAGAAGGCCGTGGAGCCCGCCAGATCTACAAGGGCCGGGGGCTCCTTGCAAGGGCAAAGATAACTTTCCAGGCATGAATTACCCTTTCAAGAGTCCGCAATCGACCAGGCACGCCTGTACCCATTAAAGAAACGGGTCGGTGGCCTGTGGTACGCGGATTCAAATCCGGTACCTCCCGCATACAATTCGGGTGCTGTACCTCTGAGCCATCGCTGCGGTCGGCACCTGCCGCCTGCCAAGCAGGAGTAGGAAGAGGAATAAACATCCCTCTAACGATTTCCGCCGCAGACCCCAAATTAGACCTACGGAGGGCATACCCGAGCGGTCCTGCGGTTATTCTACAAAAGTGGTGCGTACCCGCATGCACATTCTCGCAGTGTGGGATTTGCCAACCAAAGAATCCATCATGCACGAGAAATATTCGCGTTCAACCATCGTCGTCGTTAGACGGAGGAGCGCATGCCTTTTTAATGCCACCCTGAGCGAGGGTATACGGGCAGTACGGTTGTCAGAAAAGGCCTTGTTGAACTCCTCCATTGCAAGTTTGGCGTCTGTGAAGATACAGAGCTAGTGGAAAAGTGGACTAGATCATCTAGTGTAAGTAGTATGCCATGCAGCTCGGCTTCAGTCGAAGTAGGCGCAAGTATATGCTAAGCCCGGCCCGACTTTAACGGCTTTATGTGGAGCCGTTAAAGACGGGCCGGTTGGGCAATGCCACGCGAGCATTGAATAGGCAGCTGACACATGCAGTTTGTGAATGTAGCAACACGCCCAGGCCCAAACCACACTTACAGCGTAGTACAGACAACTCGGGCAACCTCCGAGCGCTCCTTTGAATGTGCTATTTCCGGGATGCAGGCCTGCGCTTCGCGAGAATGCCTCTCGTGCTCAAGTGAACTTTCACGGGGCTTTCATGCCGGCATGCATGGCGCTGCCAGTGGTGCAGCCTTGTTTTTTGTCATTCTTCTCCTTTTTAACTATCCTCTGCCTGCCCGACTCAGGGTTGATTCAGGTGGCCTGCCGGCTGGATCTCACTTTCCTTAAAGCCCCATGCACGCACGCGCAAACACACAAACGCGCGTACTCGCTGCCGGCTGAAGATATTGTTTCGGAAGATGGGACATAAATATGCGTTTGAGCGAACTAAAAGAAAGGCAAACGAAACACAGTAAAAGGACCGCTGGTTTATAAAAACAATATAAAAAGTGAACACAAACCGAAGTAGTTGGTCTCCTAATCTTGAAATCCAGAAATAACAGAAACAAGAAAAACTGCGGTTGAGTCCTCTGTCATAGGAATGGGTAAAAAACGAAATTGAAATGTGCAGCGAAATCTCCTGTCACATGAATCGGTAAAACACGAAAGTGAGATGTACAGTGAAATCTGCAGCTGAGCATGATATGTGGGTCGGTGGTTGTCTTGTGGGTGCGCTTGGCGGTCGACATCCTGCTGGCGGGTCGCTTCGGCAAAGGTGTACTGGCGTGATTTCCGTGATGAATATGACGTCAGTGAAATCTTGGTGTATCTTGGTGTGTTATAAATAAAACCCGAAAACTAACAACCCTAAGTATAACGTTCTTTTTAGTACTAAAGGTTGCTTTCCCACAAGAAGACCCTGTGTGCAGGGGTGCACCCTTTACAGGCCGCTTGCTTCGTTGTACTGGCGTCATTTCCGTGACAATTCAATCCCGGTGTATCCCGAAATAAAACACTTTCGTTTTAAAAAAAGCCTCATGTTTTAGCGCCACTTGTGGACATTCTACGCCTAACCCCAGACAAATGTATACCCTTTTAGTTTGGGTTTACTAACCAGCGGCTCTTTTCTTCGTGTTGCTTACCTTTATATTTGATCGTTTCGTCTTATATATATTTCTGAGGTTCTGAAATAAAATATTCAGTTGGCCGTAAAGGGCAGTCTGTCGAGCTACCTCTCGTCGTCCTTGCGGTTAAGTTTCATTACGTACCAGCCAGCCCGTCTCAGTTCCCTATGGTTCTAAAGTGACCTAGCTAGGTGCACTGAAAACCGAGATTTTACGACGCCGAGCTTACGGGGCTTATGAATGTTAACAGCATTGGATGTGCCTCCACCGCCGCAACTGGTGGGACAGCGCCGCCACTGCCGTCGATGCAGGATCGGTCGAAAGACTAAATAACCTCTCTCCCGGCAACACCCACGGCTGCATCTGTCCCGCTAGGCTGCTAAGCGTGCTCCCAGGCTTTCCCAGGAAATAAGTGGTTCGCCATGCGAGAGAAACTTTCCTCGTGTTACTGGTGTTACGACATGTGACTCTAAACTGGTAAAGGTTTCCTGCAGTTTTCCCGACCTGTCCTGGGAGTCATCGGTTGCACTGTGTTGGAGGCTAATAAGTTGTGCATTGTGGTTGGAATTGGGTTTTTGGAAGCAGCTACAATGTAGAAATCTTCTACAAGGATCCCTTCAATCCTACTGTGTTTGTTAGTCTGCTTTACGGCCTGCCACCGCGCTTATTGCAGCTGTGGTATCTTAATATCGCCTTGTCTTGTAAATTTGACGTGGCACATCTGACTGTCCAGGGTAGCAATAGTCTAAAAACTGTGGTTGATTCCTCTGTCGTAGAAATTGGTAAAACACAAAAGTGAAATGTGCAGCGAAATCTGCAGCTGAGCATGGTTTGCGTCGGTGGCTGTCTTGCGGGTTTTCTTGGCGAGCGACGTCCTGCTGACGGATCGCTTCTACATTTCGTCATTTCGTCAGTGGCGTCATTTCCGTGATGGATATGACGCAAGGGAAATCTTGGTGTATATCGGCATAAAACACTTTCGTGTTAAAATATAAAACCAGAAAACGAACAACCCTAAGTATAATACTGATGATTATGATGATAATGATGATTGCTATTGGTTTCCCTTTTGTAGCGGGGTGATGACATGTCATCTTTCCAGAAAGGACTAATATACCCATGTTTTACAATCTTGGTTTAATACTAGCGCTGCTTAGGGAAGGCACAAAAAGCTTATTAGGCACAAAATACTTTTTTTTCCTGTTACAGGTGGTAACTGTCCTAGGCAATATTCCCCTCTCTGCTTTTCGTCCACCAGCATTCTAATCTTCTTTTCGTCCCCTCGACAGCCTTGAAGTTAACTTCCTCTTTGATACCCTTACATCCTAGGGCTTCTGGAAGCCCAATATTCCCTTCATATAGATTTGGATGGATACCCTCACATTCTAACACTATGTGCCGCATAGTTTCTGTTTCTTTTCCGCTGACCACGCATACCCCATCATTTTGTGAATACTTCCCCACAAAACTCTTAATTCGCAGGCAACCTGCTCTAGACTCAAAAAGCAAAGCACTGCCCTGGGAATTATCGTAGAAATTTTCCTTTCTGATCAATTTCTCAGCCCTGCACATCTCTAACGACGTTTTAGCTTCCATTTTTTCCCCTCCATTTATTCGTTTCAATCTGCCTTGCCTTTTCTTGGTAACCTTAGCTGTTGTGCATTCTCCACTATTCTTACCGTATTTCATCGTTAGCCCTCTAGTCTTTCTGAACCACTGCGTGTCCACGCTTTTCAAGTATAGGTACCTAAAAACCTTAGCTGCCCACCTTCATTGATCCATTGCCCTCAACCTCATCTGAAAGCATATTTTACTCTGTGCTTCTGTAACTTCAAACGACGCCCAGCCCATATCTCCCTGAACTGCTTCGTTAGTTGTTTTTCTATGCGCGCCTAAGGCCAAACGTCCTACCGTTCTCTGGTTTACTTCAAGGCCTGATAGAACGTCTGACTTTAAGCAGAGTACAGCATTCGCAAACGTGAGACCCGGAACCATTACTCCTTTCCACATTCTTCTTACATTCCTCTCTCTTTAGTACTAAAGGTTGCTTCCCCGCAAGAAGACCCTGTGTGCGGGGATGCACCCTTTACAGGTCGCTTGCTTCATTATACTGGCGTCATTCCCGTGACGGATATGACGTCAGTGAAATCTTGGTGTATCCAGGAACAAAACACTGTCGTGTTAAACATTAAAGCAGTTCCACTCAACTTGAAACCTGTCAGAAGTGCAGAGCAGTGCTCTGCCAGTGAACGGGGCCGTGGCGCCATTCTCCGCTCTTTGCTACCACCCCTCCCGCTCTACCCCTCCCGGTCTCACTGCTCTCTTGATCAATTGAACACAGGTTCGTTCAATGCAATTCACTTTTCCCGCAATCTCAATGCTCGCGTCCCTTTTCCTGGGACTGCTCGCCCGATTTTCTTGATCTTCTGTTTCTTGTTCTGCCTGGAACAGCACGAGCGGAAGTTCCGTTTTTTTTTTTTTGTGCTTGCTTTCATCTCACACGTGCTGGATCCTTTCTGCGCCATTTTGAATTTGAACGCGTCGTTTTTTTCTGCGGTGGCACTTGTTTTCGCTTATTATCGTAAAAGCCAACCCAATGAGCATTCCTGACTAAATGGACGCGGGGTCTGCCGGTTAATTACATATATTTTGCCTCAAATGTGCCCGCAGTTCTTTTTTTGTTTTTTTTTTGCGCTAAATGATCTGGACATGTGTGGCAAGTGCCAGCAGTTGCAGGAGTTTCGAACGCTTCTGCCTATATAAACCTCTCGTTCAAATATCCTCTTAAACTTTGGCCGGAAGGCTGAATCGAGTGACAAGCGGGTATCCTTCCGAAGCCTCTGTTTGGGTGCGTGACGCCGCGTGACTGCGCTGACTAGATAGCGTGACCGCAGACGAGCTACGACGATATGCCGGACCCTTAAAGTGCTCTGCACTTAGAAATCAAGCCGCCTTCGTAACGTGGTCGCTCGGTTGCACACCTTTCAACGTGAGCAGTGATCGACGATGCGCCGTTCGGCAGAATATGCGGATGCGCCAACTCCTGGCAGCAGATATCCACTAAACAGCGCAAGGAGTTTGCCCCATTCCTTTGTACACATATTCAGGTACCTATGGCGTATAATAACGCACTTTTTCCCTCAGAACGAAACGTTGGATCTGTCACCGACAAAGCTTGGAGCAGACGGCAGCGATTCGCATTAAAAGCTGCCAAAAGCTTTTAGACAAAACTTTAGACAAAAGCTTTAGACAAAACTGCGCTAATGCCGAAGCTATCAACGTGAATTGTTGCCGCCGTCGTCTCCGTCGAAGCAGACGATTTTTGAAGTTGAAGAAGCTAAAAGGGAGACCAGTAGACCAGAAGGGGAAATGGGAATAGCATGAAGGGGAAAATGAACAAGCCTTGATTCTTGCTGGGTGATATGTGGGCAGCTTCCATTGTCCAGTTGGAGGTTCCGAGCAGGATGTGGACCCCGCTTCCTACTACTCGTGCCAGACAGACTCTCAAGGAAAAAAGCGTGTAACGTGTCGAGGAAAATGATAAATATATCGTAGAAATGAACAATGCTCAAGAGGTATTTGCTTTCGGACTTGCTGTATGCGTGTCCCGCGTCTCTTTCTTTAACCGGCTCGCAGGACACCTTGCACAAGCGCGCAGCTCAAGACGTGGCTTCCTGCCCGTGCTCTTTTCCACTACAAAACCCGTACGTACGAGGCCGATTGGTTTGCAGAGGCTGAGGTGACTCCCCGCAGCAGGCCACTTTAGCCCGCGGGCGCGGGAGAGGGCGCAGATTATTCCCCACATCTTGGTATCCACGCAATGGCATCTAATTCCAACCGCTTTTCTTGATCTGCTTCCGGCGAGGAAGGGTAAGGCTGGCCGCAAAATCTCATGCCCATAACCAACGCCCCTTAATGCACGGCACAATTCCACAGGGCGCACTGCTCTAATCACCACGGCTGTGTCAATGACGCTTAGTTGTTACGCAGCTCACGTTTTCTTTTTTTACTGAGAGAGGGTCTCGGGGCACTTGTGCGTGCGAGCAAGTATGTGTGCGTGGGTGCGTCCACTTGCGTGCCTGCACAAACACGTGTGTGTTCGTGCTATCGCACCCCGACGAGCGAAGGGCGCCGAGAGCTTTAATGGATTTTCAAGTTTTGCTCGAGTCCGCAGACTATACTGCTTCCTCTCAGGACCTTAATTGGCGACGCTGGGTTCACCACAGTGAGAGCAACGGGCTTGGAGAGGCCCCAGTAGTGAACGCTGCCGGTATGTGCTGAATACTAATGAGTCCTGGGGCGGGCTTGAAATGCGCGCTGAGGCGTCCGTAGGGACCCAAGCCGTTATGGGTCGCCACTGCCCGCCTTCAGCGCGATTTTCTCCTCTATCGTTGAGAGCGTGGAAGCAGACTGCAGCGCTGTTTCTCAAGCCGTAACGTCCGCTGCTTTTATGGAATTTTGGTGCCGTGGCTCAGTTTCTTTTTAAAGAAGTGGTTTTATTATTTTTTTACAAATTACGCTAACTTAAACTATGACCCGTGATTTTCCCTAAACTTGGCGCGAAAATCTGCAGAAGAAGAGCAATTTTGGGGTTTTAGAATAATGCCAAAAAATGACCTCGACTAGTGGACCAGTTCGGACTAAGCTAAGCTGGTTCAGGAAGAACTGGCGCGTAGTATGCCATAACGTTGTCAATATGACGTTTATGCGAGCTCGAACGCCACAATAAGAACCGCCATCGCTCCCCCGCTACTTGCATCGGCCCCCAAGGTAAGTACATCCCTAACTACCGACGACCCCTCCACAAGATCACTGCCGATGCAGCTTTGGAACGCTGCACGAAGACTTTCCAGCAGTAAGCAACGTTACACCCGAACGCTCGGCATATCACGGCGGTCTCTTTTATTGGCCAGTTTGCAGCAGTTCCTGGCAGCTACGGAGCAGCTCTTGGACAGGAAGTTACGTAATGGGTCGTGTGAATAAGCAGCTCCAAGTCAAAAGTTACTCGGTATAAGCCAGTTGCGAAACTCCCCATAGGCCCCATGTATCAAAAGCCGGTCCGCGGTTGGCCCGGCCCCCTGCCCTGAGTACACTTTCCCCTCAGCTTCAACGGAGCAGGGGGACGCGCGCCGCCCTGATTCTGAAGCGGCACTTCGCAACTGGGCCCAATTCTCTAAACCGACAGGCCGTCGCTTTGAAACGACGGGGTAGCGCCATGTAAATGCATATGTTCCGGGGTGTGGGCCGTCGCCTTGAGGGGCGAGAGGGTAGCAAAGTGGCACTTCGGCGCACCGGCAGCAGGGCGCAAAGCGACACGCGCTGCCCCCGTCGTATAGCTTGGGACTTTGCGCCATGCTGCCGGTGCACCGCTGCCGGTGCACCGCTGCCGGTGCACTCGCCCATTGGAGTAATAGGCAATGGCCGATTTGGAGTCGCTTATTATAGTAGTAATCTTAGGGCTGGAAATAATGCTAAGAGTGATGGCCATTTCTTCGCATACGGTAGGAAATAGAGTAGGGAAGGGCAGGGCGGCTAGTGTTTGGTGAGGTAAATCAACCACGACCGCCGCCATGGCTTCGCGTCCTGGGTATTCTGTAGCGTCCAGGTAGGCTACTCGTGGGCTGGAGGAGTGTTGTTTGTGTAAAGCTTGTACTCTCGCTCGGCGCCTTTCCTAGTTTTGAGTCAGGTGCATGTGTTTAGGGAAGGGGTGGATTACCAGTTGGTCTCGAATGACTGGGGGAATGTCGACGTAGGTGTTAGAGATAGTGGGGTGACTGAGGCCAAGATTCTGAAGAATCTGGCGTTCAGCGTCACTCCTCGTGAGTCTCTCTAGTTGCGAGACCCGTTGGGTTTCGATAATTTCGTTTAGTGTATTGTGAAGACCGAGCGAGAGTATTTTGTCTGTTAAGAGTGTAACGGGGAGACCTAGAGCCTGTTAGTATGATTTACGTACCATAGCTGCAATTTTGTGGGTTTCGCTGACTTTGTGGTTTAGGAAGCGGGTGACGTATTCTATGCGACTGATGAAGGCTTGTACAAGAATGCCTGTTAAAACACAACCGAACTGGTATTCACCAATTCAGAAAACGGAGTACTATTCGTGGCAAGCAGTGTGCAAAATGTAGCGTTTCTCTAGCGGCCAGACGTCTGCATTTGGTTTCTACATTTTGTTTTCCCGCCCTGCAAACCAATCCTTAACGTATCTTTGCCGTACGACCACTTAATTCCGTCGGGTCTGGGTTACCCAGGAGGTGCTGTCGAACACGTTAATCAAGCCGTGCTAAGGAAGCGCGCAATGGGATGTGAAGCTGCGCCAAAACATGCTCAAACTAACCGTTGTTAAAGCAGACGACAAATCCGATGGAATGGCTCCCGCTGTCGCGCCCGTCGGGTTGAGCAGGCTCCCGCGCGCGGGGAGCGCTGGGTAATAGCGCCCATTCGCCGCGCACATAAAGTTTCATGTTAATGTATACTTTAGGGAAATCTGGCGCTGCAATCGCGGGCCGTCATGGGCGCCGCCCATGGAGGAAGAAAAATTTCATTTTCTTTCCTTTCTTTATTTCTTTATTTCTTTCTTTCTTTCCTTCATGGCTCTGTCATTGCAGATAACGAAGCTCCTCGCCTACGTGACTGGGCTAGCCACAAGTCTTCATTTTTGTCTCAAAGCCACAATTAACAAATACGGTAACATCTTTTTCTTGTTCATCTTGCATGAGGCTTCAGCATAACCCCAGACAAATATTTTTGAAGGTTCAATTTTACAATAATAAAACAAATTTGGTTAATCTTGTACAGTAGCATTGTTGCTTTTTTTTGCAGCCAGAGGCAACTTTTCAGCCTGTTCATAAGCCATGTCAGAGACAAGTGGAACATGCCTGCGCGGTACATGACGGAACGCTCGCTGAAGCGCGAGTCGCCTATAGAGAGTGGCGCCAGATTATAATACATAATATCACATTTCTGATATTTTCGGACATATGACAAGTATTGCACCATTGCATTATTTTACCTTGTTCGGTGGATAGATTTAGTTTATCGCTGGGGGACTTAATTACAGAGTATATAACACAGTCGTCTGCGTACAGTCTTGCATTGACGTCACATTGGTCTACAACATCATTCACAAAGATCAAGAAGAGTAATGGGCCCAGTACTGAACCTTGTGGTACGCCATATCCCACATTCAAAACTTTTGAAGTAGTTTCCTTGTGTAATACATATTCCTTACGACCCGTGACAAAAGAACTAATCCAATTACACAGCTGGGACTTTTTAGAAGATCCGTGAGTTTGATGAGCAACTTAGGATGGGAGATCTTATCGAAAGCCTTCACTAAATCTAGAAAAATTGCGTCCACTTGAGACCGTGCGTTTATGGCTGAAACGAAGTCATGGGTAGTTTCAACAAGTTGGGGTATTGTGGAAAAACCGCGCCGGAGGCCATGCTGGGTGTAAGAAAGAATTGAATGAGTATCGAGGAAATGGGTAATGTGCTCTAGCATTTTGCAGCAAGTGCTCGTCAGAGGTATCGGGCAATAATTCTTAATATTCTGCTTGCTACCTTGCTTGTGTAGTGGTTTTATCACCGACTGCGTCCAGTCATCCGGCAATTTACCTATGGACAGTGATACATTAAATATAATAGCCAAAAATTTAGAGGACCACTCGGCATACCTTTTTAAGAAAGCATTTGGTATTTGCTTAGCGCCCGGGGTTTTTCGTATATCCAAATTCAAGAGCAAAGAAAAAATTCCAGCCTCGGAAATTTGCAGGTCTTCGATTGGGGGTATCTCTTTATGTTTATCAAAACGCTGTCCTTACGCTATTGTCGTCTGTAAAGACTGACTGGAAATAGTCGTTGAAAGCATTAAAGATTTTACTGGCATCAGATGTACAAACGTCATTAAAGACAAAACTGTCAGTCGTCAACACCTTAGGTGATATAAAGCGCCAGAAGCGAGAAGGCGATTCTTTTATCACGCTGCTCAAGCGAAGGTCATAAAGGTTGTGCTTTGTGTTCTTTCATGTTATCCGTAAGTTGAGGCGACAGAAAAGAAATTTTATCATTCAAGTTTCTGCGAATAACTTTCCCTCCCCCGCACACTTTCGCCTAATTCTCCTCTACCGTTTTCTTCCTGCCTCCTTTCGCTCGGTTACGACGCTGACGCCGGCGCCATCGCACTCGCCAAACCCCAGTAGCGGCCGCCAAAGTGCTTGGGCACTAAAAATGTCTGACGATTACGATGCTCCCTAATGCGAAATTTGCCCGCAGCGCGAACTGCAGTCTTCTCGGTCAAGGCGCATAGCTGTTGTTGCAGGAAGTGATGGAGTGATCAGCGAAAGCACGGTGGCGCGCGCTACCCTGCCGTTCTTTCGCATGTTGTTGTAAATTGTGTTTGAACCTCCCGCGCAAATTTCACGTGGTTCGGAGAAGCCACGCAACGAGGGCGACGACGAGGGACCCGACGGACCGACGAACGTGCAGCACACATGCAGAACTTCAAAGAACAAGAGGCTTGCTTTCATGGATGCCTGTTTTAAATGCAGAGCATTTCAGTAACTCACGATGTCACCCGCGTTGACGTCCGTAGTCGTAGTCCGCACCCCTCCCCCATCACTATATAAAACAAATACTATCCGGCGCCTGGTTTCGATCCCTCGACCCTGCGGGCGGAACGCAATGTACATGGTGCTGTACCCACTGCGCCACAAAGCCGACACAGAATGGGAGGCTACGAACGCGCCTTATATCCTTGACTCATTCAAATTACTGCTGACGAGCGCTCTCTCGTCAGCAGTTGCCACAAGTGCAACAACATTAACGTAACGCAAACTACTTAACGTCGTGCGCCCCCGGCAATGCTCTGCATTTGATCGTGCCCCTCGCGAGGGGGATGTTTCTATACACTTTCTTCCTCCATGAGCATAGGCTCCGGAACGATCGCCGGGTGGCGCTGCACTCTCCCCTCCGTTGCTCTTTGAGGCGCGGGCTGGCTGCTTGAGAACTCGAACTTACATGAGCAAATTTATACGTATAGATGACACCTGCTCCTACAGGAGACGCGTAGTTGCCGAAGGTGTCAACAGATGGCGATCGCTAAGCGAACGCGGGAAAACTCAACTGAATTTTTTGGCGAGTGTACGGTGATGGCAATGGAACAGGTCGACCTCAGATTACCCTCCGCTCCCTTTTCGTCAGCAGCTGACGTTTCCTTGCTTCACGTGGGTCGCATGGGAATACACCAGACTGACGGGACGGACTATGCCTAAGACCATTGGCGCCGGCGGTGGTCCATGTCGTTGCTTTGGTTGGTTGGTTAGTGCCAAGAGAAGGGCTCATACCCACTCAGAGAGATTGGCCAGGAAATGGGCGCTAACATGAGAGAAAAAAAACTGGGCTCAGGATTAAAAGAAATAAAATGAGAGCATTGAAGTACCCGTTTACGGAAAAAAAGTGTACATGAACAGGAATAAAAAGATAATAAGTAGACTGCCAGAAATTGAGGTGCGACATGAGAAACGACACACCAGCTGTAAAATCAACACTAAGGAATAAGGAAAGGATAGAAACAAGGACAGCCGTGAAAAGGACGTAAAGGAATAAAGCAAGAAGATACGGCAGTGAGCGGGAAGGCAGTGGTTGCCGGCTTGGTGGTCCGAATGACAGGGTCGATTTATTTGTTTCTACACTGATGACACATACCTCCGTGAGGGAGTGGCCACGAAATGGGGTATCTTTTAAGATTTGTTGGGCGAAAGTCGTGGCACCATAAAATGAGTATATAAATTCAGGTGAGAAAAAGACCTTGCTATTACTCAATAAAATTACAAAAGAAATAAATACTGATGGACGGTTTAAAAGAACAGAGAAGTATGTAATATCTGCATCGATCCCCTCCTCTTCGTATGCAGAATTAGGAATTGGTGCAAGCTCCGACTTCGACACGCAACAGAAAGACGTGTACGACTTTTGTCGGAGACCTCTTCGGACAGTCTGCGATGGTGGCACTGGCGAAAGTAGTCCAAAGATCAGCCCCCACTATCTTCTCTCTTGACGTGGCTTGCACGCGGACATTCGAAAGTGACGGAATGTACCATTCCGGAAGCGGTTGTTGTCCCCGGTCGTCCATTTCACCGCTTTGATTGCTCTCCGGCACTCATGACACCTCCGAATGCAAGTGTGACTCAGCCCTAATGAGCGCACGCGCTTCTGGGAGTCTCAATGTTGCTGATGATAATCATTTTTGTGTTTCCTTTCTCAGACGCCGCTAGACGCCGTGGGCGGTTTTCACACATGTGGCCGGCGCGGGCTCGGCAACTGCCCTCCCCCTCACACTTTCAGCGGAGCGTCTCGCGCCGCCTCGGGAAACGGCGGCGGTGGTGGTGATTTATTAAGAAATCAGGGAAGAGAAAAGAACTGGGGTATTTTTGAACTCAACGGGGAGTTCACTCTCATACAACCCAGTCCAGGGAAGGGAATTGGGAGTTTCAAAGGATAGGAAGAAAGAAAGAGAGAGAAGAAGGGGGTGAGTGGGGGACAGTATATGTCGCGTTCGTCTGGTCCAAGGCTCGACGGCTAACAAACCCTGCACTCCCGTCGGAAGGCCTCCGGTCCTGTGGGGAACAAGACGACTTCCAGACTGTGGTTTGGTGCGCCGATTCGCTGGAGCGCGACCCGGAGTTCCTCCCTCGCGGTGTCTCGGGCTCTGAGAAGTCGGTGCAGGTGGGGGACGCCCGGCGGCCCTGGTGGTGCAGGCGTCCTCCCACGTTGTAACAATGAAGCCGCGGGCAAAGCAGGAGTGACCGGGCGTCTCCGCTGATGCGTCCGAGAAGGACCCGTGCGGCCTGACCACTGACCACCCGGGAATCTGAATGCAGGGCCTCCATGACTTGGGCCAGGATAGACCTTGCAGCGTCGAATGACACCACATCCTTGAGGCTGGGACCCCTGCTTGGCGAGCAGCACCCTTGGCCAGGGGTCTGTAACCTCGTTGGCCATAATGTCCACATGCGAGGGCAGCCAGTGAAGTCACAGTGGACGCCCCTGGGCCTCCACCGCATGAAGCTTGGCCGCCAGCGACCGCTCTACGTAGCCCCTAGAGCTGCCTGGTTGGTCGGCGGCACGCAGACGGAGGAGGGCAGACCGAGAGTCAGTCAGGATGATGGCCCCCTGGTCATGGGCCCCCTGCTCTAGAAGAAGATCCGCGGCCAAGTGAAATCCAGCCAGCTCTGCGTAGGTGGATGAGGCCGGGAAGGGGAGGCTGCACATCTGGCTGGTTCCAAGTTCCATGGCCGTGCAGGCGGCTCCGGCTAGATCTGCCCGTCGACTGTTGCACGGAGCCACCCGTGTACACATGCAGAAGTCCGGCAGCGTCGTCCTGCAGAACGGCGACCACCTCTTGGTAGATAGCCTCGGGTGGAGTGTACCTCTTGCTACGGACCTCCGGCAATGTGGTGGCGATGTGTAGAGCCTGTTCCGTGCCTGGGGTGGTGACTCCAGGCGAGGCCGCTGCGGCAACGCGATATGGCTCTCGTAGGTACTGAGCAGCATGCCAATCCGAGAGTTGGGCCGGCTGCGGTAGCACTATGAGTGCCGCGCCGTGCGGTGCGCCCTGCAGGCGGTCGATGTGGTGTAGCCCCACCTGCAGGGCCCGCGTCTGGATAGGCCAGGAGCCTGCCTCCATGTACGTCCCCGCCACCAGAGATGTGCTCGGAAGGCCCAGGCAACGGCGGATAGACCGGCGCTGATCCACCTCCAGCTCCTCACACCGGCGCGGATTGAGTTGCACCAGAGGCAGAGAATAGAGGACGGCGAACGACGCCATCCCGTGGAACACCCGCAGGGCTACGGTGTGTGCGTACAGCCCTGGCCACGCGCCAGCAACCTCTGCACGCCTTGGTGGACCCTCGTTGTGCGTTGCTGGAGCGACTTCACCGCAGGTAGCCAGGACAACTGGCAGTTGACCAGAAGCCCCGGATGCTTGGCACTGATACACAACGGAAGGAACTGGCCGTTGAAGGTGAGTGACGCTGTCCCCTGACGTGCCTTGTAGCCCCTAGGGTGGAACACCAAGGCCTGCGTTTTCGACTGGGACAGCTGCATGCCATGGCTTTTCAGGAAGGCGGCGACTGCCCACAGTACCCCCTGGAGGCACGCCTTCACCTTGGAGGGTAGTCTCGTTGGTCCGTGTGCACAGATGGCGATGTCGTCGGCATAGACTGCCATCCCCACTGGAAACGCAAGCCCAGCCGGGATGCAGTCCGGGAGCAGAGCCAGGACGAGGTTCAAGAGGAATGGGCTGAACACATTCCCCTGGGAACCCCAGAGCTGACGTCTTGTGCGCTGCTGGTTGCTCGGCCCACCTTGACTCGAAGGGTCCGGTTGGCAACGAATTCCCTCACATAACTCCGGAGGTTCCCCACAACGCCTATGCTGTCCAGGGACTCCAGGATGGCCTTGGGGGGGACGGAGTCGAAGGCCGACTTCATGTCCAGAAGGAGCAAGAAGGCCACCTCCTTGTCATGGCGCGCCTGCTCCAGCATAGACACCACATCCCACAGGGAGTCCGCCGAGCAGCGCTGGCGCCTGAAGCCGCTTTGCTGCTCCTGGAAAATGCCCCGACGATCAGCAATCCACTGGAGGCGGGCCAGAACCGTGTTCTCCATCGGCTTCCCCGCTGCGGACGTCAGGGAAACCAGACGGTACGATGCAGGCTCGGTGGGCGGCTTACCGACGTTCAGCATCGGCCTGACAAGTGCCACCCGCTGTTGCAACCGGGAAGGCCGACTGCAGCCGGGAAGATGTCCAGTCGCCTCCGGCATACCTGTGGTAGCGTGGCGTAAAGCGAGCGGCAGCCGCTGTTGCAGCCGTGAAGAAGTCCAGAAGCCGTAGGCTAACGTAACTGTTTACTTCATAGCGAGAGGTGAGCTGAAGCCAAAGAACAATGCCCCGGCGGGCGAGGTTACAATACAGGACTCGAGCACAGTGACAGCATGGATTCGAATAGATTACAGCGCTTGTGCAGCTATATTTATACCCAAAAGCGGTAATGGTCAAAACAGCCTTCCATCTGCATTTTGCGCACGCCACGAGAATCACAGAAACACACAACGCTCTTTCCAGAGTTCGTAAGCAGTCGGTAGCCTCGGCGCACGTTGAGTACGGGAGAGGAGAGAGAGGAGGACTCCGCTGAGATCGCGGGGCCTCTGTGTCCTTCAACAGGTCTCGGCGCGCCGCTGGCAACCGCCGGAGTTTGAAGCGCGTTGAAAGCGAGGCGTTTGGCCCGGCTTGTCGAAACTTGAATGATATGGCTGAAAGGCGCAAGCAGTGGCTTCGCCGCACAGCCGAGGAGTGATGCGGGAAAGTACGGCGGCGCTGGCCGATTCGTAACAGCTTATCCGCCGGGGGTCCAAGATCCCGATGGATAAGGGTCTTCAACCATTGTCCGGAGGGATGCTGTCGAAGTGAAGTGCCCAGCAGCCGCTCGACTCCAGGCCTGGGCTGTACGACACCGTGCTGGAGCTTCACAGGGCCGATCACTGGACGAGTAGTGGCTCCTCAAGAACGTCTCTGGCTTGGTCAGGCAAGCAGCAGAACAATACAGGAAGACACAACCGCATCGCCGGCAAGTCCGAAGACAAATCCACACTGAAGATCTACCAGGCTTGTAGTTGCGAAAAAATACGCTAATAACTAACTACTCTAGTTATATTTTAGCCCAGCAGTACTTTAGACAAGTGCCCAAACATGAAAGGTGACATTTCGCGTAGTTGGAAATGTCCCACACAAAAAGAAATGTAATCGTAAAGAGCGAAACCTGCTTCAGGAAAAACAATGAAATTGAGAAAGTCAGGCGTCTACAGGCCATTTCTTGCCTTAAGGACTCCGACTTAAGCCATCAGCATTCCATTCAGTTTCCCCTTTTTGTACCGCACTTTAGGTGTGGCTACTCTCTGAAAACTGCTGCGACCGCGTGAAAGGACACCGGCCATTGTTTTCGACAAAGGTCGAGCGCGCGGAGGAGCGAGCGGGATTTTCCACCGTTCATACGTTAGGCGCGCACTCCTTCTTGGAGGCGGCGTTCCCATGGCGCGATGCGAGCTCACGGCTTTACCCCTTGGCGTGCCCGCACTGAAACCCGCGCCGCAAGTACGCGCGGAAGTTTTCCCTCTATCCTTCTTGCTCGCCTTTTTGCGAACGTTCGCGTCCGGCAAGCGAACGTCGGAACGCGTTTACGTTCTTTCCTCTAGGCTGATCGGTTCCCGACTTCGGCTCAGCCACAGGCGCCACTGAAATCTCAACTAGCTTAGCCCATATTGGCCTACCGTCGGGAGCACGAGCTGGGAGTGACAAGGGCACGATGTGCTCATTAGACGCCTCGTAGCTTCCAACAGACCCTATCTCTACGTCCCTCGCCTTTCCCGCAACACCCTCAGTAAGCGAACACCGAAGGGTGTTTTCGTTCTGTTTTGCGGCTGTCAAGGCTACACTAGATCCAAGCTGCCCTGTCTCAAAAGACGGCTCAGCCGCCCGCAACACCTGAATGTCTACGAGTTCGGCTGGCCGTTCTCGAGGTTGGTTACCTGAGCTGGTGGCAGGACGGAATCGGCTGGTTGAGTGGCGAGATCGTCATTTCTCCCAACTGAACCGTGCAAACCGTTCGCTGCCTCGGCTGCAGGCTTTGCCACAACGTCGGTCTCTTCTGAACTGCCGCCGTCTGAAGAAACAACCTCCGTTTCAGCGGAATCGTGCTGCCTTTCGGTAGCCTCATGGTTTACGCACTCCAGCGAAACTGCGCTATCTCGCAAAATGTTCATGTTCAGACCGGTAGCCGTTCCCAAGGCCTCCCGCGAATTTGAACCACCTGAACACCTTGCCGAGATCTCCGAAACCAACACAGACACAATTCCGTTCTCAGTTAAGGTCCTTAAAATTAGGGACTTTACTCTCAGTGGATTTACCTCGCCTTGCTGCGGGGCCGAAACCGTCCCTTCCGACTCGCGCTCCCGAGCGTCTGCTGCTGGCAGCGCTGGCACAATGCTTTCCTCGCAAACGACGTCTTTTCTGAGCAACAATTCTAACTCAGGCTTCACTTGTTCCTGCTCGAGTTGAATTTCATGCTCTAGGTGCTTGTTATCCCGTTGGAGTCTCTCCCTTTCGAGCTTCTTTCTTTCCCTTCGGATTCGCTCGATATCGAGGGCGTACTATCGCATCTTTTCCTCGTGTTTGAGTTCCAGATCGCGCCTTCGTTCCTTGAGTTCCTGTTCTTGTTTCTGCCACTCTAGCTCCTGTATTCGCTTTCTCCCCTCGCGTTCCTCCTCTGCAGCCTGAAGTTTGGCCTCTGCCTCGGCGGCCTGACGTTTCGCGGTCTCCCTGCCATTGATCAGCTCAATGCATTCCGACAGCTCCTCATCGTCAGCCCCGACAGCGAGTATAGCCTGTATCAGCTCTGGCTTTCTCAGCGCGTCCGTAACATCCAAGCGCAAATCTTTTGAAAGCTCCAACAACTGCGGTTTTTTCAACGCCTTCAAATTCATGGCCGGTCTAGAGTACTGCTTTCCCACTGCTCCAAAAATGTTTTGCGCGAATAACCCACGCGACAAAAACACACGCCCTACCAGCTATCCTCAGAAGCCTGGTAAAACTCAGTGAAGAAAAGTCCCGCACTCACCATTGACCGCCGTGAATTCTGCGAAGTCCGAAGCCGCCTTGACGTCCATGGTGTTGTATTTCGCACCGCTGGCTCCAGTTGTTACGAAGTTGCCATCCGACCGCTGCCAACCAGTTGTTGCGACCGGGAAGGCCGACTGCAGCTGGGAAGATGTCCAGAAGCCGTAGGCTAACGTAACTGTTTACTTTATAGCGAGAGGTGAGCCGAAGCCAAAGAACAATGCCCCGACGGGCGAGGTTACAATACGGGACCCGAGCACAGTGACAGCATGGATTCGCTGCTCTAACAGTAATGGATTACAGCGCTTGTGCAGCTCTATTTATACCCGAAAGCGGTAACGGTCAAAACAGCCTTCCCTCTGCATTTTGCGCACGCCACGAGAATCACAGACACACACAACGCTCTTTCCAGAGTTCGTAAGCAGTCGGTAGCCTCGGCGCACGTTGAGTCCGAGAGAGGGGAGAGAGGAGGACTCCGCTGAGATCGCGGGGCCTCTGTGTCCTTTAACAAGTCTCGGCGCCCCGCTGGCAACCACCGGAGTTTGAAGCGCGTTGAAAGCGAGGCGTCTGGCCCGGCTTGTCGAAACTTGAATGATGAGTCACCATCATGGTGGCGCCTGACAGCTGAAACGCGCACGCTGTGGCTTCGCCGCACAGCCGAGGAGTAATGCGGGAAAGTACGGCGGTGCTGGCCAATTCGTAACACCGCCAAGAAGGTGGGAGGCTGCCCTCCCTCTACACCCGGTTGACGAGCTGCAGAAGCGGCTCCAGCTGGGTGATGTCCAGGTTTCGGAGCATCTTGTTCACCCCGTAAATTCCAGGGGCACTCCGTCGCTTGGGTCATAGATCCAAGGCGGCCCAAAGCTCCCGGAGGGTTATGTCGCCACCGCAAATGGCCACCACTTGCGGATCCGAGGGGACGTTGGCAGCGCGTGCAGCTGGGCCGCAGTGGCAGGTGGAGCCGGGGTGAACTGGTCGGCTAGCCGCTCTGCCAAGGCCTCCGCGGCGATGCCCAAGGAAATGGCAGAGACCAGCAGAGGGCCCGGAAGACACCACATCCCACCACAGGGTTTTGGCTGGATCCCTACGCGAGTCCATGGAGGAGCTGAGTGACTCCCAGCTCTGCCTCCGCCGCTGCTTGGCTCTCGTCCTGCACTGCGCATCCACCTGCCGGTACGCCGTCCAGTCATCCGTACGCCTGCTCCGGATGGCCCACCGTTACAGCTGGTTGCGCGTGGCCCGGAGTCTCAGGAGCTCCAGGACCAGCAGTGCTGTGCAGAGGGGTACCTCCCTCCGTACCGTGGCCTTGTTGGCGCTCCGCACGACAGCTGCCAGGAAATCATGCTCTGGGTCCTCCAGACACTTCGCCATCTCCTTGCGGTTGTTCCAGTCGATGATAGCGTAGACCCTGGTGTCTGCTCGCCTGCGGTCGCTGATATGGGTGACCAGGATGGGGTAGTGGCCCGACCCCCAGGTGCTGGTGGCGGTTTCCCAGGTGTAGGTACACCGCTGGGACAATAGTGTAACGTCAATAAGTAACAGCTGAACCATGCCCCACGGACCAGGGCGGGTGAAGGTGTGACTGCGTGTATTGGCCACGACCAGGCCGCAGGCTGTGGTGGCATCAAGCAGCTCTCTTCCCCTGTGGGTGGTGCGGGGGCTGCCCCACGCTGGGATGTGCGCATTAAAATCTGCACATGACAACGTCCGGGCCGCGTGTCCGGGCCCACATGGGCCTGCAGCCGCCCCACTACTGCGGCATCCCAGGGCCCCGTTGGGCGGACGTAGACGCTGGCCACAGTGGTTTCCGTGAACCCCACGCGCACCGTGACGGCGGCGCATTCCACGGGGCCATCCACGACCGAGGCCAGGTCCTCTGGAGCACTGTTGAGCACAGCCCTCACGTAGACAGCCGCCTGGGACTTGCCTGGTGGGCGGCTGGCGTGTTGGCGCGGATGGCTGGTGCAGGAGCACAGGGTGCAGCTCGTTGCGCTGGCGTGGCACACGTACCCCGGCAGGCGCAGGGAGCTGCCACAGACGTTGGTCTCCTGCAGCGCCAGCACGCCATAGTGCTTCCGCAGCAGCTGCTCTCCCAGTTCCGCACGGCGCGGCCCCAGGTGGTTGCAGTTCCCCCGCAGGATGCATGGCCGCTGGTCTGTCCTGATAGGTCTGTTAACCATGCTTGGGGGCTGGATTCAGTTGTGCCAGGGGGGAACTGGCCGCCAGGCGTGCGGTGTCCCCAGCAGGCAGGCGACCCACCAGGCGTGCACCAGGACGAGCAGAAGGGGCACCAGCTGGTCTTGACCGTTGCGGCTGAGGCCGCAGGCAGCTGCTCCACTATTGGCTGTGCTGACGACTGGGCAGGTGGGCGCCTGGCTGGTTGGCGTGGCTGCTGTTGGCGTCCGTGGGTAGCTGCAGGCTGCTGCTTCTGGCGTCCCTGGGTGGCAGGGGGCTGCTGCAGCTGGCGGCTGGCCTGCTGCTGGCTGGAGCGCCGCCTGGCTATCTCCGCGTAGCTTGGTCGCTGCTCAGTGCGGATCGACGCTGTGGCCTCAGCTCGGGTCACTGGCTGCGGTGCGCGTGCCATAGCTGTGGCCACCTTGCGTTCGTGCTGCAAGCGGGGGCAGCGGGGGTCGGTGACTGGGTGGGGGCCACTGCAGTTGGTGCAGCGTGGGGTTGAGGCAAGGCACTGCTGTTCGGTGTGGCCTCCACCACAGCGAGCACACTTCTGTTTGTCCCTACAGCAGGCTGTCACGTGGTCCAGTCGACCACAATGTGCACACTGCGTGGGCCGCGGCCGACATCCCTGCACAGACAGCAGCAACTTGTAAAGAGCCACAAACGGGGGAGCGCAACCACAAACGTGAGCAGCACAGCCCCATCAGCCTTCCGTGCCACACCACTCACCACCACTTCGTAGTCGATTTTGGCCGGGATCTCCTCGACGGTACGTTGAGGGTCCACGCCAAAAATGAGGCCGCGGGTGGTGCGGTGCCTCGACTGGCGGGACGTCCGGCACAAACAACAATGCCAGCCACCCTCTGAGTGGTCAGGAGAACAGCCAGGCACTCGTCCGTCTCTTCGTTGGCCGCAACCACATTCAGTCGGTATTCACACTCACCTCGGAGACTCGGAGACTCCGGGAGTGGCGGTGAGTTTGCGGGCGGTAGCCTCCCTCGATACCGTGAGGAAGGAGGCAGCTGGGTCCACCGGGCGGAACAGGCAGGTTCCGGCGTCCGACTGCACAATCGGGAGCCGCGAGGCCAGTTTTGTGGCCCTCCGCCGCTTTCCCTTGCACTGCTGGAGGGTCCAAGGGCCCTCGCGTTGTTTGGGATCGTGTTCCGGGGCCGAGAAGCCACCCGAAGGGCCGCCGCAGGTCTCGGTCTCCATGGGTAGCGGCCCGCTAGGTGGTTTTGTTTTTGTCCTGGGCGCCGCCATCCTGCGCGACGACCGTAGGGTAGGCAGCGAGGGTGGTGCGAGATGTGGCCGGCGGCGCGCAGCGGCTCGTGGCCCCATTAGGAAAGGGTGCGGAGCCAGCGGAAGCTCGCCCGGGTGAGCGGCGGAGTCGGCAGCATTTTCACTATGCTCTCCTCCTCTGTTCTCTTTCAGTGTTCGTTCTTTTTATCGTTCGCTCGGTTACAACGCCACCACGAAACCTAAGTAGCGGCCGCCAAAGTGCTTGCGCACTAAAATAAGATGGCGAAGGAAATGCTCTTGTCCTCCCCAGGTAGACGGCTCTTCACAGCTGACGCTGTCTTCGCCTGAGTGTTGGCATAGCGGAATCGGTGCGCTGCTCTGATCAAACTAAACCCAGGTGTCACATTTCTCTGTTGTGTGCGGTTGGGAGCTGAGCTCCAACCTCCGGCCTAAAGAGGCAGCTTTGGGGTTTATTAAGTGATGCCTATTGCCCACGTTGTCTTTTGTCACAAGCAATACAAAAGAGTTTTTTTACTTTCTAGTTGGTCGGGTCGACCAGCCTTGCGTGTGGATCGCCGGAACGATGGCGGTTCCTGGAGCTGCTGCAGGACTGTGTGTGAAGTGGCTTCTTGCGCCATGGCCTTAATGGCGGTGGTTATTTTCTTATAGAAGGAGACCACATCCTGTCAGTAGATTTTGGTGTCGGCAGCTGGCTCCACTTCGACTGGTTTAGAAGCTTCGAGGGGACATGTAAATAGTGCGTACTCAGCACAGCACCTTCACCAGATGTAACGTAGCAAAGAACGGCGCAACGTTCTTTTAAGTGCAATGCACTTCTTAAGCGACCCTGAACCTGCGTCTACCGGCGATGTCCGCGCACGTGCAGATGGGCGCGCGCAGCCTGGCCGCTGACATGGCACATACCCACGTGGGGGATTGGCCAGGAATCTCCTCGTCTTCCTTGGCAACGGGGGGAGATGGGCGCGCGCTGCCTGGCCGCTGACATGGCACATACCCACGTGGGGGATTGGCCAAGAATCGGGCGTGAGAAGGGCTAATGCACCTGCTTAAAGGAGTACTGACACGAAATTTCAAAGCTGAGATCCGCTCTAGCAATCAAGTACAACGACAACACAAATAGGTGTCTGTGAATAAATGCATCTTTCTTTCTTTGTAGTTGTGTGTGTGTGTGTGTGATCTCTCTTTCGCGAACATTACCGAACCGCGCAAATTCAACTCGTGCATTCGCACTTTCACATTCTTGCCCTCGGGGAAATGCGGGGAATTTTTTAATAGGTAAAATTCGTTACAGAGGACCTGTGCTCGCAATAAACTAGAATATAACACAACCATAGAATAAACACTAAAGAAAGTGACGTCGGCCAATCGAATGCCGCGGCGTTTTCTCTGGACTCATTTACCGCGGTTAGCTCTCCGTTCCAGAAACGTGTTGTCAGATCGAGAACATCGTCGATCAGGAAAGAACAGTGTACGTTTAAAAGAGAGGATTATACCTCTTCCCTATCAAACAAGGGTGCTGAGCGTGGCACACAAAAAAATTCCCCGCATTTCCCCGAGGGGAAGAATGTGAAAGTGCGAATGCACGAGTTGAATTTGCGCGGTTCGGTAATGTTCGCGAAAGAGAGATCACACACACACACACACAACTACAAAGAAAGAAAGATGCATTTATTCACAGACACCTATTTGTGTTGTCGTTGTACTTGATTGCTAGAGCGGATCTCAGCTTTGAAATTTCGTGTCAGTACTCCTTTAAGCAGGTGCATTAGCCCTTCTCACGCCCGATTCTTGGCCAATCCCCCACGTGGGTATGTGCCATGTCAGCGGCCAGGCAGCGCGCGCCCATCTCCCCCCGTTGCCAAGGAAGACGAGGAGATTCCTGGCCAATCCCCCACGTGGGTATGTGCCATGTCAGCGGCCAGGCTGCGCGCGCCCATCTCCACGTGCGCGGACATCGCCGGTGGACGCAGGTTCAGGGTCGCTTAAGAAGTGCATTGCACTTAAAAAAATGAACAAACACGCGCTCGTCTTGAAACTCAGAATAAGATAACCGGACGCGGCTGGTAACCAAACATAAACGAACGCATTCCGAAACATACTTGGCAGCGTTATGCCCTTGCACAAGGCGCTTATTGTTATGGTTCTAATAAACAAAAAGGTTGCCCACTTCGAAAACTACCATCGTTACCCTTCTTGCACCAAACTGATCCTCACACCGCTGAGCATATTTCTCTCACGAGTTCACCAGCCCGCCTCACCTCTCACATTTTCCTAACGAGTTTGCACTGTCACAATAAGGCACATTCAATCACAGGACACTCGCGCGAAATGAACGATATGCAGGTTAACCATTGCTGAGAGAAAAAAGTCCGTTTGAATTAGCGAAATGTGTATATCTTCTGCCTAGCGGGTGCGACTTTAACTCACGTACGTAAGAGACGTTTGTTCCATTAGCCGTTAGAGTGGTAGTACCTGAGTCACGCACGAAACACTACGTTATCCTCGTCTTTGCCAGAATGGTGCGGGAACTGTGCGACTGTTTTTATTTAGCGATCACCTTTCGATGGTCGGAAGTGTGAATCCGAGCGGATGTTTACTTCCGTCGAAAGCATCGATGTCGAAATAGGCGTTTAAGTACTATAAAACTAAAGTACGGACTGCCATGTAAGCGTGGACAGAACCACTGGAGTCGTGTTTCTTCTGAACGAAAAAAAAAAAAAAGAATTTCCTTGGCAAACATATATAAACCATACAACAAATGGCTCAGCAAAGGCTTGAAGGCAGATGTAAGTGTTCAGAAAATAGATGACGCGGGCTTCACGGATGGCTGCGCTAATCAGATTGGTTCACGAGATCCGCTCTTCCAGTTTCCGGCGTTGTGCTGACCAGGTAAGGCGGCCAGCGGAAGCGAAAATGCTTATCGCAGCAAGCCGGTATCGGGCTTGCGATGCCAGCTTGAACGGCGTAAGGAGACGGAACTCAAATCCGGCTGAAGAAAAAAAAGAAGAGTGAAACCTGCGTGCTGAACACGAACCGGCTTATTTCAGTCGTGGCAGAAGTGCGCAGAAGGAAGCCGCGATGGAACGAAATATTTTTTACGTGTTGACCTTGCGACAATAACATCGAAGGATTACCGCTTTGACAAATCGTTTCAAAATAATATCTCGTCGCCGAAATGGATGCATAGTTGAACCGTCAGGCACGTTTGGTGTATAAATACAATAAAGAAAATGTTTAATGCAAGTCCGCACGATGAATAAAACCGATGAAACAAGGAAGTGGCAAATTAATTCCTCCAGATAGTTCGTTTATGTAGAGGGCATACCCGCCAGGGGCGTGTCCTGGCGGAGTGTAGACCGATCACGTGTCGCCAAATAGTACAGCAAGCGAACCCTGAGGGAACACCACTCCTTTTCTTTCTTACAGCACGGAAGCCAGGCGGCTTCTACAGAGGTATTACACTTCCTGCCATCCCCCTTGAAGCAGAGGGGGCTAACCACCTTTGAAAACAACTATTGTAGGTCGAGCCTTTGCACCCGTCTGCTGTTGGTCGTGCGTCACGCAGGGGTTATAGTAGGTTTTTAGTCCCGCCTGTGGCCTTGCAGAAACCGGTTCCAGGACCCACCGATAGAAGGTGCAGTGGTCTGGAAGGCAGGGTTCCTCTCCCTCCCGCTAGGGGAGAGAGAGGGGAGGGAGCCTCCCGCCGGTGACGTTTAGCTGCCAATTCCTTTGCGCGAACCGCAGAATTTGCACGGCGACGGCGCTGCCGTTCTCAGCCGAGCGAGCGTCGGCGTTCAAGACGACACAAGACAGCCGTAGCCGCGCTGTTTCAGCAGCTGTCACACTGTGTGGAACTGGGTTTAATTTTTTTTCAGTTCCCATTCGTTTCCCCACCGGCGTGTTTTCGGACGGGACACGTGCGAATCCGCCAGCGCGCCTTTTCGCCGCCCTGGGACTTATCGCCCCGACCTCCCCCCTGTGGGCGGCCCAGCGCTGCGGGTGGGCAAATCGTGGACGCAAAGTCATGGTAGGCTGTTAGCTCGGTCTATTAACTGCCACCTTTGTTGATCACTGTTTTGCAGACTGCATGGATGCTGCCTTTTTCTGCGACATTTCGCAAAGATCGCTTAGGAAAGAAATGGACATCACGCCATTCTCACTCCCATTTCTGTCATTCAAGTGCCCAGGCGAACCACTCTATGGCACGTTTGCCTTAATTGGTCTGCATAGTCTGTGGTGGTCTCGTCTATGTGATGGGCATGCACAACGGCGCCGCTTCTTTGTAGTGGGCATAGTACTTTAGACCAACCGCCTGAGTGGTGGCCCGTGTGTGTTTGCCCTAAATTTGATGTGGTGTCTTCGTACTGTCGTTGCGTATGTAACGTGTTTTCCCATGCAGTAAAAAAGAAAAAAAGATCCCGGGCCATCTCCCCTAACGTGAAACCTCGGGAGGGGCGAAGCATGCAGTGTATAAGTATATTCTTTGCGCCTTGGCGTTTTTGCCCACGGAGATGAAACCGTTGGGGGTAGAGGTATAAAGCTCATGGGGAAAAGTACCATGTCTTTGAAGCACGAAGCGTTCTAGCGCGAGGCGTTGGAAAACGAGTGACGCGCGGTGTGTTCTTTTAGTACGCATTACGTTCTTGCGTGAGCTATTGGAAAACGACTGTCCCGGTGTTATAGTGCCGTGAATACATGAGACGACGACGACAGGAGACGCCGACAGCCCGAGTCCGTAAGGGGCTTCACCCCTAAAGACTCCGCACCACAATCGATCCTCGGGCAGAGCTCACAAAAGGCGGACCCAGAGTTAATGCGTTGCGGACTTAAGTAAGAAAAATGTGTAGTAAATCCGTGTACTGAGGCCTACAGAAATAAGCTGTGCAGGCTAATTGCTCAACTAAGAAAGCATGTTTACACTAACAGCGTACATGTAGGATGAACAAGGCCCGTTGGCCATGCCTCTCATTATTTTACTCAAAGGGAAAACGATCTTCAGGACGATGGTAATGAGGAGGAGGAGGAATGAACTTTATTTCTATATTAGTTTTTGTAACAGTGGCAATCGGGGGTCTTCTCAGTCCAGAAGTCCCTGGGCGGTCGCTGTGCAGGCGGGCCCTTTCAACCAGCCGAAGCTGATCGCCGGGGTCCGGGCTGGCTAGCATGCCTTCCCACTGCTCATGGTTGGGGGAGGGAATAGGGGGGAGGGATGGTGCGTGGGAGCACGCCCAAATCATATGGTAGAGTGTGCAGGGTTGGGGACAATACTTGCAGGTGGCGGAGTAGGAGGTGGGATGAATGGCGTGGAGGAGGGTGCCGTGCGGGTAGGTATTGGTTTGAAGACGGCGGTACGTGGTGGCTTCTTACTTAGTCAACTTGTCGTGGGGTGGGGGAAAGATGCGGCGTTCGAGGCGGTAATGTTCGAGGATGTCTTTGAATTTTTGAGGTGCAGAATGGTGGACTTCCGACGGTGATGCTGGAGTGTTGGAGGGGAACGCCCGGTAGATATGCGCGCGGGCGGCAGCATGAGCCGCTTCATTACCCTCCAGAGACTCATGTCCCGGGGTCCAGAGAATGTAGAGGTAAGGAGGGTTAGGGATGGACTGTAGGATGCGGAGGGCTAAGGGAGCTATGTGACCGGTGGCGTAATGGCGACAGGCAGCTTGCGAATTGTGACTATGGTGATAATGTCTTGAGATGTAGTGGCTGCGAGGGCTATTGCGATTTCTTCTGCAGTTGTGGAGTCGTTGCCAATTACTGTGGCGGAAGTCAATTCAATTCCTCGGTGGTCTACTGTTGAAATTGCGAAGGCTGGTTTATCGGCATATTTGTCGGCGTCAACGTAGGGGGTGTCTCGTGGCTTGACTTGAAGCATCTTGCGAAGCATTCGAATCCGGGCTTGTCGGCGACCGTGGTTATGAAGCGGGTGCATATTTTTGGGTATTGGGGCGACGGAGATGCAATCGCGTAGTTCCAGAGGGATGCGTTGGCGGGGGTGTTGGGTGGCAGGTAGTTGGTAGCCGAGGCGACGGAGGAGATGACAGCCGGTGTGTGAGAGCTTGAGCCGTTCGATCTGGTTGACATGATGGGCCTCTCGAAGTTCGTTCCAGGTGTTATGAAGTCCCATCTGTAGTAATTTAGCAGTGGAAGTTGTCGACGGTAGCCCTAGTGCTAATTTATAGGCTTGCCGGATGATTATGTCAATTTTTTGTATTTCACTATTTTTGAGAGCCAAATATGGAGTTCCGTATGTGATGCGGCTAATTAGGAGGACTTGAATTAGGCGCACGAGGTCATTTTCTTTCAGTCCTTGTCGACGATTAGCAATGCGTTTGATGAGGTGCGTGATTTGTAATAGCGTTCCTTGTAATTTATGAATAGTAGAAATGCCTGCGCAGTCTTATTGGATAGTAAGTCCCAGAACACGAATTGTAGGGGTGGTTAGGATGGGAGCGCCATGTAGGCTTAATTCTAGGTCTGGGAGAGGTTGTCGTTTACGGCCTTGCGTGCGTTTTTGAAGGACGAGAAGGGCAGATTTTTCTGGTGCACAATTGAGGCCGCGGGCTGTAAGGTAGTTGTCGGTGGTGTTAATGGCTTCTTGGAGGGCGTCTTGCTGTTCCCCAATCGAACCCCCTGTGGTCCAAATAGTCAGATCGTCTGCATAAAGTGCGTGTTGTATGTGTGGAATTTGTTGTAGAAGTGGCGGAAGTTGTAGCAGGGCAAGATTAAAGAGGAGTGGGGAAATGACTGACCCCTGGGGTGTACCACGCGGTCGGGCACGAAAGGAGACGGATCGGATGGGGCCGAGGTTGAGGTTAGCTGTGCGATCGATAAGAAAATTTTGTATGTAATTGTATGTACGTGTGCCGCAGTTAGTTAATTGGAGTCCTTCGAGTATAGCCTGATGTGATACATTGTCAAAGGCTCCTTTAATGTCCAGAGCTAGGATAGCGCGTTTGGTTTGTGAGCTCAGCGGTGTAAGGACTTCGTCTTTTAGTTGTAACAGGACGTCTTGCGAGGATAGGTGTGCGCGGAAGCCAAACATAGTATGAGGTAGTAAGCTGTTTTCTTCGAGGTACGCTGTGAGCCGATTATTAACTAGGTGTTCATATAACTTGCCTACACAAGATGTTAATGATATGGGACGAAGATTTTCTAGGGTGACTGGCTTCCCTGGCTTCGGAATGAGCGTGAATTCGGCATGTTTCCATTGAGGGGGCAGATAGTTGGTTGTCCAGCAATGATTAAAATAGTCAAGCAGTGCGGCTGTGCATTCGGGGTTGAGGTTACGGAGTAGTTTGTTGCGTATTCAGTCTTTGCCTGGTGTGGTGTTGCGAGGGAGGTTGCTGATGGCGAAGGTGGGTTCAATGAGAGTGAAGGGGGCGTCAAGGTCGGGATTTTCTTTTCCTTGGTAATTGCGAGGTGGAATGTTCGGTGGTTGTGTTGCGTGGTCTGCGTATTGTGTGAGGAGTTGCGCGTGGAGCTGAGTTTCATTGAGGTGGTGATTGTGTATCAGGCGACGGATGGTGTGGCCGGTGTCTGCTTTGCTGGGCTTAGTACCCAGCATGGAGCGGAGGATGTTCCATGTGGACTTAATGCTGAGCGTTCCTTGAAGGCGGTTGCAAAATTGTGTCCAGTTTTGTTTGTGTAAGGTGCGAGCATAGTCGGCTGCCTGTTGTGTGATGTGGGCGATGCGTGTTTTGAGTTTTTTGTTGTGTTTTTGTTTTTTCTAGCGGCGGATAAGCCCTCGGCGGGCATCCCACAGATGTAGCAGATGCATGTCTACCGAAGGGTGATCTTCTGTTATAGCTAGGGTGCGGGTGTGGGCTTCGACAGTTTTGAGGATATCCTGGGTCCATGTTTCAATGTCTTCAATTGTGGTGGGGAGAGGGGAGTCACGAAAGGACTTCCAGTCTGTGAGTTTAGCGTGACCAATTTTTTGAGGAATGCGGGTGTGATTGATGGTGAATTCAATGATATAATGATCACTGCCTAAGGTTTCGTCCAGGCGTGTCCAAGTGGCTCGTGGTATGTTGTGAGTGTATGTGAGGTCGGGGGTGGAATCTCGTGCCACGCTGTTGCCTATGCGGGTGGGGTATAAGGGGTCGGTCCAGAGCGTGAGGTGAGCTTGTTGGGCGGCGTCGTGCATTTGCGCTCCTTTTTTACTTGTTTTGGGATAACCCCATGCAGTATGAGGGGCGTTAAAGTCGCCGAGAAGGACTAGGCGGTGATGTTTCGTCGTAGCTTTAAAGGTGTTGTGCCACCAAATTTGTTGCTTGTGCATTCTTTGTTGCAAACGTTTTATATTTCTTTAGAAAGCATGATGCATGCTCTCACATGCACATATTCTGAGTAAAAAATTTATTATCGCACGATTCATGTGAACAGGATTCGGTTTCGGTTTCTGGTCGCCGATTTCAAGCAGTGACGTCACAGTGTTGCGAGGACGCTCTGCCACGTGTGTCTACAATGCGGCGCTGCGATACGCTGCGACTTTACTGCGGCGCCTGCTCCCGCACACACGTGCTTCACCACGGAAGTAAACACGCCGACTCGTCATGTCAAGCCGCGACAGCTCCGACACGGACTCTTTGTCTGCATCCTCGGATGCAGACAAATGAAAACCATGGATGTGCAAACCATGGAAATGTAATTGGATATGCAAATCATGCCCCTTAAAAAACCGCTAAAAAAAGAAAAAACCTTCCCCCGCCGCGAATTGAACCCGCAACGTTGACCGAACGGGCGCGACGCGCGAGACCATTGCACCACCGGACTTTTTTTGTATTTGTTGTTGCACCACCGGACAAATAGTACTACGACGCGAAATAGCCGGTGTAATAGCTGGAGACCCATCCTTCGAGTCGTACGTCGGTGTTTACTAGTTTACAGAATTCCTGGCTGGTAAACTGAAATTTCTTAAATAGCGCTTGCGCATCAAGGTTCCGCGAAGCCCCCACAATAGTTTGTCGCTATCAACTCTGATCCTTCGCGAAAGCGCTCGCAAAAATAAGTGTGCCCGGCTGCCACTGCGATTTTTGCACTGTAGGGATCGGCCTTCGCAGAGTTTGCAACGGGGTGTGCACGTCACGGCGGGGAAAGACTGCCCAAGGCGACATCTCCCGACACCTGCGTCAACGAAGCCCAAGCAATCCTCTGCCCAGCAAAAGAAGCAACAACCCAAGTTTTCCGACAACGAGTATCCACCTCTACCACCCGTCCCCACAACCACCCGGCCTAAGGACTGCCCGATAACCCCACCACAGGTGAGCTGGTCAGATGCAGTTTCAAATGCTCCCACTGCTCGCAGGTCCCATGATTCCCCACCTCCCTCACAACCAGACCACACGTCCCCCTCCTATGCCCACGCCATAACTCAACTCCAACAACAACAAAATGAGTTTCAACGCCAACAAACAGAAATTACGACGAAAATTAACGCTATCATCACGTCTTCCCTTCCGTGTCCACCAACCAACGCACTCGAACCCACGCAAATCCACGCTGTAATTGACGACAAAATTGCACAGATTGTGAAGAAAATTACTGACTCGCACGCAGCAAACATCGCGCCCCTCTGCGAAAGCCTCAAAGGGCTCGCCGATCGGCAAAATAAACTAGAAAAATCCATCCAAAGCCTCTACGAAACTATTCACTCTAGCCACCCTTCAAAAAAGATGAAACATCACCCTTACCATGACTAAGGACAGTGGCGATGCAATCACCGTTTACCAATGGAACTGTCGCTCCTTGAATACCAAACGAAGTCAACTGGCCCTCCTCGCTGCATCCTCATTTCCGGACATTATTGCACTTCAAGAAACGAACACCCCGACTCCACGCCTTCCATACTACACCGCATTCACCCAGGACGCGCAACATCGGACAGCTATCTTTGTTCACAACGCGCACGCCGCCCAACCCCACCAGCTGAGCCAACACATTTGTGGAACTCATATCTGCACAACCCTCCTGTCCAAGTACATACATACTTAACATATACAGCCCTCCCAACGGTAGTCTTCACGCAATTGACGCCTTAATCCACGAAGCCACACAGAAGACGAAAAACAAACCTTTCCTCCTGGTTGGTGACTTCAATGCCCCGCACTATGCATGGGGGTACCTACACGCCTCAAAAAAAGGAACGCAATTACTGCACGCCACACAAAAGCACCACATTACGCTTCAAAACGATCTCACCGTTCCGACCAGAATTGGCAACGGCGTAAACCGAGATACTATCCCCGACCTGAGTTTCAAGAGAAATTGCCGAAATGTGCAATGGTTATGCCTGCCGGAAACATTAGGGAGCGACCATCACATTATCTCTCTGCGACTATACATGAAGAAAACCACAAAAATAGGAGTAGCCAAACTGGTCCGCTTTCCGCGAGGATATCACCCCGCTCCCACCCATATAAACAGAGCTAACCGAATGGGCACAGACATTGGAGCAGCGGGTACAAAAATACACGCAAGAAATCGCTCTTACTGAGGACACGCCAGCTGCAGACACACATCTCCTAAACATATGGGAAGCGCGAAGGAGCTTGACAAAGAGATGGAAGCACCAAAAACACAATAGAACGCTTAAGAAACGTATAGCCCTCCTCAACCAACAAGCGCAAGAATATGCCGTCACCTTACAAAGACAAAATTGGCACTCGTTCTGTGACAAACTCAAAGGCACCCTAAGCACCAAAAAAGCGTGGAACCTTCTTCGCCATCTCCTGGATAGCTCCAGCTCTAGGACTCAAGTCAACCACAAGATACAGCAGCTAATAAGAAACTGTGACCTCCACCCCAGAGAGCTACTTCGAACTATCCGCAACAACCTGTTTGGAACTCCCACAACCCAGCGAGCTCCCCCAACACTGTGTTACACAGGCCGACCAAATCAAGAAGTTGATGCTCCTTTCACCTTTGAAGAACTGCAATCAATCCTTGCTAATCTCACTCGTAACACCACACCCGGCAGGGATCGAATCACTAACCGCATTCTTCGCAACCTGGATTATGAAACACTGGAATCGATACTTGAGCTCTTCGATTGCCATTGGGACGAGGGCACGCTACCGGCACAGTGGAGGCACTCTGATATAACGCTTATACCGAAACCGAACAAACCCATCTCGCCTACGTCACTACGGCCAATATCTCTGACCTCATGCGTAGGCAAGCTTTTCGAGCACCTCGTGCATCAACGATTGGTCAACTTTCTTGAAGAGCAAAACTTATATCCTCTAACAATGTTCGGATTTCGGCAGAAACTCTCCGCTCAAGATGTACTCCTGCAACTGAAGGAACAGGTCATTGATCATCTTAGCCGCACCACCCCTAAAGCAATACTGGCACTCGACGTCAAGGGTGCATTCGATAACGTCACCCATCAAGCTATCCTCGAAAATCTTAACCAGACTCACTGCGGATCCAAGGCTTTCAACTATGCGAAAGCCTTCCTTGGCAACCGTACAGCCACCATCAAACTTGGGCAGCTTGCGTCACCGACATTTAATACGCCTGCCAAAGGCACGCCCCAGGGCTCTGTAATTTCCCCTCTACTTTTTAATATTGCGCTACTGGCACTTGCCGCAAAACTTAACGCAATAGCAAATCTCAGGCATGCATTCTATGCCGACGATTTAACCCTCTGGACAGTCAAAGGTTCCAGCGGGGAGCAGCAGGACGCCCTCCAACAGGCAGTGGATGAAACTATTTCATACCTTCAACCAAGGGGACTGACATGTGAGCCTTCTAAATCAGCACTCCTCATCCTCAGGGCAAGAACGCGAGAACGCCCACCCCCTCGCACTCCGGACCCAGACGTTACAATTTTCGGGCAGCCAATTCCCAAAGTGCGAACACTTAAAATTCTTGGCGTGCCTTTCCACCATGATGGTTCGGGTTCGGCCCTGTTACCGCAACTTCACAGAACCGTGACGCAACTTACCCACCTCATACGCCGAATACGAGGCCAAAAGCATGGTCTCACCGAAACTGACACATGCCGATTGGTACAAGCCCTTCTACTTAGCCGGATAACATATGCGACTCCCTTTATTGAACTTAAACCTCAAGAGATCAGCAAGCTGGACGTCCTCATACGGAAAACATACAAAACGGCCTTAAGCCTCCCCACTTACACCTCCAATGAAAAACTACTCCGGTTGGGGCTACACAACACTCTTCAAGAGCTAATTGAAGCCCAGCGAAATTCACAACTTCATCACCTAACACTTACTCCTACAGGGAGGAAGGTGCTTCATGACATCGGAAGACCAAGCCCAACCACCAACGACTTACCTCAACGAATCCCGCTACACATACGCAAGAAACTCAAGGTTGCTCCCATTCCCAAGCATATGCACCCAGCCTTTAATCGAGGCCGCCGTGAGGCAAGGGTCCGCCAGCTTACGAAGAAATATGCAGACGACTGTCATACCCGATACACGGATATCGCTTAGAATCCCAAGATACCCGGCACCACCCTGGTCACGCTCGCTTCCAAAGAAGAAATTGCCACTGCAGCAACGTACTTTGATTTATCCACAAGATCGGCAGAAGCTCTAGCTATAGCCCATGCAACCACCACTCAGCACAATCAACCCTATCTTACCATCATCTCGGACTGTCAGGAAGCCTGCCGAATGTACCAAGCTGGAATGTACCAATCCTACAGCGATTGCCTGAAGACATAGAAGTATCCATTGTCTGGACTCCTGGTCACTCGGGTCTTGCTGGGAACGAAGTGGCACACGCTTCCGCCCGAGAACTCCACTCCCGGGCATTCCCATCCTCAATGCAAGCTACCCTGAGGGGCACGGACAGTGGAGCTACCCACGTGGCACCCCTCGACAACAGCTACAGCTCACTCTTGTCACATTACACCCACACGAGAAGAACATATCCTCCCCCCCACCACACGTTATCTAACTACGAGGCATATATCTACCGCCGACTACAAACTGACACCTTTTACAACCACACCATCCTCGCACACATATCTCCATCCACATACCCCTACAACTGCCCGCATTGCGACACTCCTCTCACAACCTATCACCTCGTCTACTCCTGCCCAGGCAACCCTGACCCCGTCCCCTCCCCTTCCCCTAGGCAGTGAGAGTCTGCGCTGACCAGCTCGGCACCGGAGCGCCAAAAAGCGCTTGTGCAACGGGCCCTGGAATCAGCAAAGGCTCGCGGCCTCCTGGACGTAGGAAGCTGACCACCACCCCTCACCCCCGCCCTTTTGCTCAATAAATGTTTACTTCTCCTCCTCCTCCTCCTTTCATTAGTGCCAAGAAGGGCATCGCGTAGACTATGCGGCTGAGAACAAAAGCCTGCACTAACCTGACGAGGTTACCTTCTTTCATACCATGACACCGGTTGGCAATTCTGGAGATGAGGCGGATAAAGGCGCTCAAAACGAGTGTACACCAGACAGCTGTCTGGTGTACACTCGTTTCGAGCGCCTTTATGGTCTCTGTATTGCAACCATTGGCCTGTATGCGAAGACCAAGGACTCTGGTGCTCTGTACCATGGGAATGGGTCTGCCGTCCGCATATACTATAGCTGGATATTGGCAACATCGCGGTTTCGTTTGCAGCCTCTCCTGGTTGGTCTGTAAATAAGCAATTCGGATTTTTGTGGCGAGCAGCTGAGGCCCTTGGGGGTCACATATGCCACTACCACGTCTATCGCCTGTTGTAGTTTTTCTTGAATTTCTCCGTCACTGCCACCGGCAGCCCACAGTGGGACGTCGTCAGCATACATGCTGTGGTGCAGTCTTTCTATTTTGTTTAGCTGCTGTGGCAGATTAATCATGGCGACAGTAAAGAGAAAGGGAGAGAGAACAGACCCTTGCGGCGTCCCTCTGCTACCAATTCTGATCTCACAAGATTCCAATCCTCCAATAGTTAGTTGTGCAGTCCGCCTCGAGAGAAAATCTTTAACATAGTCATAGACCTTTTGTCCTACCTCAAGCTGGGCGAGGTTGGAGAGCACTGCATCATGTCGCAATTGTCCAAGGTTTTTGTTAGGTCGACGCCTAGTACTGCCCTGGTATCTAGTTGTGAGCACCCGTCTCCATCAATAATTTGGAGCATAATGTCTTGAGTTGAGATTTTTTGTCGGAACCCTATCATGGTGTGGGAATAGAGATCTCTATCCTCTGTTGCGACCGGGTGGGCCGACCCGAGCCGAGCTCCGTCGCCTCCGACATACGTGTGGTAGCGCGGAGTGAAGAGCGTATGGTTGCCACCTGACCGGTTTTGGACCGGTCGGACCGGTTTTTTAGACAGCGGGCCGGTTGCCGGTTTGTTAGTAAAACCGACCGACATTGGCCGGTTTTTTGGCTATCGTGCCGCGATTATTCATTTTTGGCCTTTTGTAAGCGTAAATAGATGTTCTACAACAACCAATATGTGTCGACAAGCTGTGCAAAGAAACACGAGCAGAGGAAATGTGCGGCCGAGCATGAATCCCGAGATGGAAGGGAACCAAAGGGAGGAAGCGCACAACGGAATGCCGCCAGCCAGTGCGGTTACTCTTCAGTGCAGCACATTCAGAGCAATAGCCAAAACGTCAATCGCCTTCAGTGCAAACGTTATGTTGCTTTCTCTGTAGGGAAAAGATACAAAGATACAAAAAACGGCATTGCATGTCAATAAAAAAATGTTGCGTCTTTTTTTTTCAACACAAATACAACCTTCTACCCCTTCCCCCTTATCTGAATTGCCGGTTTTTTCTTCGGGGAAAGGTGGCAACCCTAGAAGAGCGGCTAGCCGCTGTTGCAGCCGTGAAGAAGTCCAGAAGCCGTAGGCTAACGTAACTGTTTACTTCATAGCGAGAGGTGAGCCGAAGCCAAAGAACAATGACCCAACGGGCGAGGTAACAGTACAGGACTCGAGCAGAGTGACAGCAATGATTCACTGCTCAAACAGGAATGGGTTATAGCGCTTGAGAGGTTCGTATTTATACCTAAAAGCGCAACGGTCAAAACTGCGTTCCCTCTAGATTTGTGCACACGCTACGAACGTCACAGCCACACACAACGCTCTTTCCAGAGTTCGTGAGCAGTCGGTAGCATCGGCACACGTTGAGTCCGAGAGAGAGGGGAGAGAGGAGGACTCCGCTGCGATCGCGGGGCCTCTGTGTCCTTGGGCGCGTCTCGACGTGCCTCGACGGCAATAGCCGAAGCCTGAAACGCGCCGAAAGCGAAGCGTCTGACGCGGGCTTTGTCGAGACGTGAAAACATGAGTCACCGACTTGGTGGGGCGTGTTTGAAGGGCGCACGTAGTGGCTTCGCCGCACAGCCGAGGAGTTATGAGACGAAGCCCAGCGACGGGCTCAGTCGTAACACCTTCATGAATTTGATGAGCCTATTTAGAATGACGTGTTCCAATAGTTTGCCTACACACGAGGTAAGCGATATAGGTCTTAAGTTTTCGAGCTGGAGTTTCTCGCCTGGTTTAGAAATAAAAACAATCCTAGCTGATTTCCATTGGAGTGGTTAAGGTTCCCCATTCCCAGCAGTGGTTCATGTACTTGGAGAGTGCGTCTACAGAGTTGTCGTCCAGATTTCTAAGCATTTTGTTAGTTATTCCATCAGGACCCGGGGCAGACTTGTACGTAGGCAATGTACGGCATATCGCACTTCTGCTGCAGTGATGGGACGCTCTAGTTCTGGATTTTTATGATCCTTTGTAGGGTGGGAGACTCTCTGTAGGGTTAGTACCAAGGTAACGGTTTCTGATTTCTTGGATAAGTTCGTCGTCTGTGCTCTTGTATTCATGGAGTATTTTACCGAGATTGTGTCTCTGCGTAAGTTTGCTCTTTTTTGGGTCTAGCAGGCATCTCAGGATGTTCCACGTTTTCGCGAGTCCCATCTGGAGCTCCATCCCATCGCAAGTAGAGTCCCCGTTTTGACGCGTGAGTTGCTTAGCGTAATCCTCAATATCTGCTTGTTAAAGGAGCCATGAAGAGAAAATAGAACTTCGTTTAATTTGAAAGAACTAGGATTCAGTATCTCACTCAGCTCCATATTACAGCCACCAAAGATGCTTTTTTAACGAAAAAAGCAAGAAATATTTAAAAAGTTTCAAATTTTGCGCCACAGTGACGTGTTTCGAGCAAGAGTGACGTCATACGGGCCAACAATCAAACATAATTTTCAGTGCGTTAACTGCACGTTAGCATTCAAGTGATGCGGTCAAATGGAACTAGAGGCCCCATTACAGACGTCCAGTCATGTGTCGTCGCGACAGGTCAGTTAGGCGGCCGCCAATCGCACAAACAAGGTTCCGTGACGTCATAGAAAAGTTGCGGGAAATCGGCTAGGGGGTCGCGACTGCTTCACACGTTTTCTTTAACATCTCCGTTATTTGTTCGAAGATTGCGATGATATTGGTATCATTGTTATCGGGACTAAGCAGTCTTTCTAATAAACCCCACCTATATTTTGTCTTCATGGCTCCTTTAAGGCGTTTTTCAAGACCCGCCTTGGCTTCCCACATGTGTAATAGCCTATAGAGTCTGCTTGTTGTATGTTGGCTTCCTCTGGTATAATTTTGGTTGCTGCCTGGACATGTGCGTGAATATCTGATGTCCATGCTGCGATGTCCTCTATCACTACACAAGTTGAATTTTGTTCAGCAGCCCTAATTTGCCGGAAAGTGTCCCAGTCTGATTTTGAGCTGCTTACCTGCGGCCCCAGTTGGTGAGGATCGGATGGTAGTTCTTAAAATGCAGTGATCACTCCCTAGTGTTGCGACCGAGTGGGGGCATAGAGGGGGCACCCGATCCGAGCTCCGTGGCCTCCGACATACGAGGAGTAGCGTGTATGATGCGAGCGGCCAGCCGCTGTTGCAGCCGTGAAGAAGTCCAGAAGCCGTAGGCTGACGTAACTGTTTACTTCATAGCGAGAGGTGAGCCGAAGCCAAAGAACAATGCCCCGACGGGCGAGGTTACAATACAGGACTCGAGCAGAGTGACAGCATGGATTCGCTGCTCTAACAGGAATGAATTACAGCGCTTGGGCAGCTCTATTTATACCCAAAAGCGGTAACGGTCAAAACGCCAACAAGTAGCAACACGCCACGAACGTCACACACACACACAACGCTCTTTCCAGAGTTCGTAGCCTCGGCGCACGTTGAGTCCGAGAGAGGGGAGAGAGGAGGACTCCGCTGAGTTCGCGGGGCCTCTGTGTCCTTGAAGAGCGTTGAGACGAGCCTCGCTGGCAGCCGCCGAAGTTTTGAAATGCGCCGAAAGCGAAGCGTCTGACCCGGGCTTGTCGAAACTTGTCACCGACATGGTGGCGCCTGTTTTCAAATGCGCACGCAGTGGCTTCGCCGCACAGCCGAGGAGTGATGCGGGAAAGTACGGCGGCGCTGGCCGATTCGTAACAGCTTCTCCGCCGGGGATCCGAGATCCCGATGGATAAGGGTCTTCAACCGTTGTCCGGAGGGATGCTTTTGAAGTGAAGTGCTCGGCAGACGCTCGACTCGAGGCCTGGGCTGTACGACACCGTGCTGGAGCTTCACCGGGCGGTTCACTGGGCGAGTAGTGGCTCCCCAAGAACGTCTCTGGCTTGGTCAGGCAAGCAACAGAACAACACAGGAAGACACAACCGCATCGCCGACAAGTGCGAAGACAAATCCACACTGAAGATCTACCAGGCTTTTAGTTGCGATAAAATACGCTAATAACTAACTACTCTAGTTATATTTTAGCCCATCAGTACTTTAGACAAGTGAACAAAGTTGAAAGGTGACATTTCGCGAGATTGGAAATGTCTCACACACAAAAAAACGTAATCGTAAAGGGCGCAACCTGTTCCAGGAAAAACAATGAAATTGAGAAAGTCAGGCGTCTATAGGCCACTTCTCGCGCTGAGAGCCGCGATTTGAGCGCTCGTCACTGCTCCGAGCTTTCCCCAATTTGTACCGCACTTTAATTAGGTGCGACCGTTCTCTGAACGCTGCTGCGACCGCGTGAGAGGACACCGGCCGTTCTTTTCGACAACAGTCGAGCGCGCGGAGGAGCGAGCGGGATTTTCCACCGTTCATACGTTAGGCGCGCACTGCTTCTAGGCGGCGTTCCCTTGGCGCGATGCGAGCTCACGGTTTTACCCCTTGGCGTGCCCGCACTGAAACACGCGCCACAAGTACGCGCGGAAGTTTTTGCTATCTCCTCGTTGCTCGCCTTTTTACGAACGCGATCGGCAGGCGAACATCCGAACGCGTTTTCGTTTTCTCCTCTAGGCTGGTCGGTTCCCGAGTTCGGCTCAGCCGTAGGCGACACCGGATTCTCAACTAGCTCAGCCGATGTTGGCCCATCGTCGGGCATCAGCTGAGAGTGACAAGGGCACGGCGTGCTCATTAGACACCTCGTAGCTACCCACAGACCTTATCTCGGCGTCCTTCGCCTTTTCCACAACACCTTCACTAAGCGAACACCGAAGGGTGTTTTCGTTCTGTTTTGCGGCTGTCAAGGCCACGCTTGATCCAAGCTGCCCTGTCTCAAAAGACGGCTCAGCCGCCCCAGACACCTGAATCTCTACAAGCTCGGCTGGCCGTTGCTCGAGGTCAGCTACCTGAGCTGGTGTCATGACGGAATCGGCTTGCTCAGTGGCGAGATCGTTATTTCTCCCAACTGAACCGTGCAAACCGTTCGCTGCCGCGGCGTCGATCTCTTCTGAACTGCCGCCGTCCGAAGAAACAACCTCCGTTTCAGCGGACTCGTGTTGCCTTTCGGTAGCCTCATGGTTTACGCACTCCAGCGAAACCTCGCTATCTCGCGAAATGTTCATGTTCAGACCGGTAGCCGTTTCCCAAGGACTCCGGCGAATTTGAACCATCTGAACACCCTGCCGAGATCTCCGAAACCATGTCCGAAACCACGGAGCTCTCAGTTGCTCTCAGTGGACTTACATTGCCCTCTGTCGTGAGCCTCCGGAAATTCGCTATCTCCACTATCTCTCTTAGACACCTCGCCGCGCTGCTGGGCCGCAACCGTCGCCTCCAACTCGCGCTCCCGAGCGTCTGCTACTGGAAGCGCTGGCACGGTGCTTTCCTCGACAACGAGGTCTTTTTTGAGCAACTCAGGCTTCACTTCTTCCTTCTCGAGATGAATTTCGTGCTCTATTTTCTTGTTCTCCCGTTGGAGTCTCTCTCCCTCGAGCTCCTTTCTTTCCCTTTCGAGGCGCTCGAGCTCGAGGTCGTACCATCGCATCTTTTCCTCGTGCTGTCGTTTTCTTTCCTCGCGTTCCTGCTCTCGTTTCTGCCTCTCGAGCTCCTGTACTCGCTTTCTTTCCTCGTGTTCCCGCTCTGGCTTCGCCGAGGAGTGATGCGCCGCAGGAGTGATGTGGCTTCGCCGCACAGCCGAGGAGTGATGCGGGAAAGTACGGCGGCGCTGGCCGATTCGTAACACTAGGTTTTCTTGAGTGTTCAGCCATGTGACGTTCCGAGTGTTCCTTGTGAATGTAAGATCTGGTGTGGTGTCCACGCTAATACTGTTGTCTTTTTTTGTGGGGTAAGTAGGATCAGTAACCAGGGTGAGGCCCATCTGTTGGGCATCTTGCCAAAGCTACCGGCCCTTGCTGAGGCCCTTCGTATACCCCCAAACAGAGTGCGGTGCATTAAAGTCACCCACAATAATGAGTGCCTGTTTTCGGGCTATGTCTAATGTTTTGCGAAAAAGATTTGCAAATCGGTGCTTTTGGCGGGGGCTGCTGTACAAGTTAATTAAGCACAAAAGGCTACCCTCGGTGCATTTTTTACCCGATAGAATTTCGACGAGGACGCGGCCCACTGTCGCGATGCCAGTATCGTGTTGAATGGCCGGAATGTCACGTTCCACGAGGGTAGTAACGGTTTTTTTTGGATTCACCCGAGTTCGAGTCGTAGTACGATTTATAGCCTGATAATTTAGCCTCGCCTCCCGTTTCCTGGTGAGCAATTAAGTGTGGCGTCTCCGGTTGCTGCTGATTGCTTAAGAACTGCCATAAATTTCCCCGTTTTCGTTTGAACCCGCGGCAGTTCCATTGCCAAATGACGTACATATTTTCATTGTTACTCCGGGCCATAGTGCCCGCTGGTGGAATGTTGGCCCCAAACCCCCGCCACGCCGACACTGCGTACCATCTCCCTCGTACACAATTCGATGTGTTTCGCGTTCCAAGGGGCGTACACTCGCCCCGGCACCTATCGTATTCCTGGTGTCGCGGAGCGACCGACTCGTTGCGGTTGAGCCGCCAAGGAACGGAGCTGTGAGACCCCCGATCGAACCCCTTTAATGGCGATGACAGACTAATGTACAATGATGATGATACTGCTGCGGTATGTTCCAGGAGCCTTATCTTCTTTTTGTACAATTTGAAACATACTCCCGGAATAATTCGCGGAAATATGAAAAGTAAAAGCACAAGGACGTCCCAAAGCTTTTTTACACGCGAGCCTGAGCGCAAGGTAATACAAGTTTGCAAACAGGCAATGAAGCACCGCTACAACCTGACTGATATGACAAAAATCCGGCTTTAAGTTAGCCTTGTACAATTCTATGTCCACGATGCTCTCGAAAGGGTACATTGCTTTTTCCATTCTCACACACAGTTAATTTCCACACACTGTCGCACACTTATAATCGAAGCTGAAATCTCCCGTTGCTTGCCTTGGAATGGCGCCCCTCCATTTCTCACACAGCTGCCCGTCGCTCGGTCAACTGAACAAGGAAACATTTTCTGTGGTATCGTTGTACAAGGAACGACATCCCTGGACGCAACACATGTTCGGCATCGCCGTTGCACTACTTCAGTCGCATCACAAGAGCGGGATATGCACGTTACATTTTTTTCCCGCACAAAACAAACACAACTCGCCGCGGCTCCGCCGTTCGAGCCAGCGCAACGCCGCCCGAGGAGTGACCTCAGTGAGAGGGTGGCGCCACCGCGCGGCGGCCAAACGCAGCATATGAAGCTCTCCCATTGAGTTACGGAGCAGTTTCGTCGGTTTCGTGACCAGTAAAGCATTGAAGGCCTCTGGTGAAAGCCACACCAACTCGCCGCCACGATGGTCACGTGGTACACCCGTTCTGCGGGAGCACTCTCGAGTGAGAGCTTTCCCTCGCTTTTCTGAGTAGCCAGGCGAAATGCATTCTTGCCGAGATCAACGTTTATAGTGTTCGAATAACGTTGACCGAGGTGACGCACGCTTGCGGAAGCGGGAACCGGGTGGCGTGCACGTCACCGGCGCGCCATCCCGCTCTATCGCACATGGGCCTTTGCGCTCTGCGACACGGCAGAAATGGTATCGGATCCGGTTGCTCTGCGGCACGGAAAACGCGCCGTTCTCGGTGAAAACAGGTTTCCAGCGGCTTATAAGCGATATAAGGTGTTATGACGCGCTGCTTACGTGTCACGCCAACCTGTTCCCACTTTACCATCGCCGCTTCCGCGAGCAAGCGCCGTTTCGGCAAGAATGCATTTCGCCTTAGGGCTACTCAGAGAAACGGGGGGCGATCTCGCTCGAGTCGGCGGGCGTGCAGGACGAGTGAACCACTTGACCACAGTGGTTCACGCGCCCGTATGTCCGTTTTCCCTACTATTCCGCGGACCAACTAGCCGTTCACTCTGACGGGCGGGCGATGCGCGCAGTGATATCGCTTTGTACAGACTACGACGCAACAGGGGCGCGTACCAATGTATTTGCTGTACACCAGAGTACACACTTCTACGCCCGCTTACGCCGAGCTACAGCAATGCAAGAGTTACAAAACGCCCGTGTGTTTGGCCTCTACACGACAGCAGGAACGGGCAACGCAGCAAAGCATGGGAGACAGATCGACGCCATTCGAAAGCGCTAATGCGGAACGCGAAACAAAGTGCTTCCAGCAGCAAAATTGCAAAACGCTTCGGCGTGAGGGGAAGCAGTTATTTCTTTCGCGTCCGCAACCAATGCGTAGGTGCCCTCCGACTTTTAGAGCGAGAGCTCTATTATGCTGTCCCGCAAGGTCATTTATTGCGTCGTAATGACCTTCAGCCGCCCGAGTGCAGTTGTGGGAGATGTGAAGTTATGCTACGTTATTTACAGAGAAGCGCCACAGCTGCGCTCGCCCGGAGCCTCGCCGCTGCGGCACCACGTAACTAGGCGAGGGTTTAACGGCTGCTTCGGCGGCGCTTGGTCGCTGTCTCGCTACGAATAGAGCAGTGATTGGGTCGTATGTGCGTGCTTCATTGGCAGCGACAGGGTGCCCAGTCATCCAGCTGACCGGGAAATCTCAAGCGAAGGCAAAATTGGCTGCTGAAACACCATAGCAAAGGTAGGCCAAGTTTGCACATTATAGAATAGCTTACCAAGCACAGTCCTTTCAAAACCACGCCAAAACGACCTTTCGCTCGTAAAAACTAGTTTTGCAAGTGTTAAACCAGACCCCTTTGTTTTACAGCAGAACCCCGTTCAAGCAAGCAGTGTGTCGAGTGGCTGTTCAAACGACCCCCCCCCCCCCCCCCGAGGCGTCTGTGCCGCCTGTTTGGTGATGTCCCCCGATGCTGACGCCTAGCCTGGGTCTTCTATGGCCGGTATTCAATAGCGAGGCGCGCATGCAGGCAACCATGTGAATGCGCCGTCACTGGTTACGTCGGGCTCCGCGAGATGGCGGCACTTGTCCGTGCTAAGCGCATGACATGGTTGCCAACCTCTAGCCCGCCGAACTCAAATTAATGCCTCGACTCAAATGTGAGTGCGATAAATAACAACTCTGTTGGCAACACCGTTGAGAATCGGGTTGAAACGGAGACGACGCACGCCGGCGTTATTTTAAATGCAGAGCATTTCAGTAACTCACGATGTCACCCGCGTTGACGTCCGTAGTCCGCACCGTCGTTGTCCCTACTATATAAAAAAAAAAATACTATCCTGCGCCCGGTTTCGATCCCTCGACCCTGCGGGCGGAACGCAATGTACATGGTGCTCTACCCACTGCGCCACAAAGCCGACACAGAATGGGACGCTACGAACGCGCCTTATATCGTTGACTCATTCAAATTATTGCTGACAAGCGCTCTCTTGTCAGCAGTTGCCACAAGTGCAACATTAACGTAACGCAAACTACTTAACGTCGTGCGCCCCCGGAAATGCTCTGCATTTGATCGTGCCCCTCGCGAGGGGGATGTTTCACTGCGTCTTCTCTCGGTCGCGGGACCCGTGGCGCCATCTGGCGGAGGCGCGACACAACTCGTAGCACTTTGAAAAGATGCGGCGCCAGCCAGCTGTGTGTGTGCGTGCCGCACTTGTACAAATGGCGAGTGCATTGGCTGTCCACAGAGCAAAGCATTCGTGCAAGTAAGCCGTTGCAGTCAGTCTTTATGTTTGACGTGTAGGACAGTTTTTGTTCTTCGGCGTGCGGCGCAGTGGCATAAGCCGCGCCATGTTTGTGGCGCTTCGCCCATGTCCGTGGCCATTTCAGTGTTGCTAAATGAAGAAATTGACAGCTAAGCTTTTCAATGAATACCGGCTATAGGCCAATATACAGGTACCCCAGGCCACGTGACATGACTCCACCACTATACGCAACATGATAGGAGCTTTCCTTCTCATCCCACGAACTGTCCATGGCTTTCTCGACGGAACACCACCGACCTCTCCCATTCGGTCCTGCTCTCTCCACCAGACTCGCATACAAATTGCCGAACATGTTTAAATCTGTGCAATAGCATTTGCGACATACTTCAATGTAAATGCATGCTTTTGTTACAAAACACAACACAAATAAAATGGGTACTGCTAAACGCGTTGCAGTGTTGGAGACAATACCAAGGCTATGCAGGTAATTTCTTCGGCCTTTAAACCAACTTCCATTAATTTTCTCACTGGCTGTCAACATTGGGTAAAAAAAGCACAGCCAAACTGCTGTGCGAACTAGTAGTTCAGTAATCAGTAATAACCTGCATTAGACATGGCACTTTAAGGAGCTGACAACCACAAGAAAGCAAAATGGCAAGTGGTCCAACAGCTCTTAGAATCACCCATTCGCCACTGGTATAAGGGAAACTAGAGGCTTTTTATTTTTCACCTGCAACAATTGAAGTGCAGCAAACTTTGGTTTACAGTTCACTGAGAAAAAAGAAGAAATATACAACGCGCAATACAGTATAGAACTCAATGAAATCCCGTTTCAAACCAAGCTATCATCTTAATAAAAGCTTGACATTTCTTAACAGCCATTTCTTACTGGCTGAGCACAGGTGCGGTAAATACATAACACTCAGATTGCGAATTTCAATAGTGCTTGCACATCAGTAATGCAATACAACAAAACAGCCCGAACAAATCAATATTATTAAACCATCAACAAGGTGGCATGAAGAGAGCAATGGCAGTGATCTCATGTTGCTTACAAAACGCAAACATGGCAAGGTTCGTCACGATGCTTACTTTATCATCATTTGAACCGATTAGTGACCCTAGCAATGAAGCTACCTGCTTCCATTACCCACAGCTAACAGTGCACACGTTCAATCACTCGTTATTGTACAAATGAGCGCGGCTTCCTTATAATATCAGTAAGCAAGTCAGCGGAAGGCTTCCTTATAATATCAGTAAGCAAGTCAGCGGAACAGTTGGCAGAGATGTCCCGAACTTTTCTACGGTCCTTGGCATCAGAGACTAGAGCACCCCACTCCTTAGTGTCCTTCAATGAGTTGAGATGTCCACAGATGAACAACGCCTTCTTGGCTCTGGTGATGGCTACGTTGAGCCTTCGAGCATCAGCAACGAAGCCAATCTGCCCCTTTGGATTGTGAGCCCGGACACACGACAAGATGATGACATCTCGTTCCTGGCCCTGAAAGCTGTCCACGGTGTTCACATCACAGGTTTGACCTCGAGGAAGCAGCTTAAACAAATTCTCTACAATGGCAGACTTCTGGGCTTGGTAAGGTGTGATGACACCAAGAGACAAGTTCTCTCCCACAAGGTCGAAAATGGCACGGCACAGACGGGCCACGAACGCAGCCTCGCCACGATTGAGCCACGACATACCACTGTCCTCACTGGCCTCGGGGCTGTCGGCAATGTTGAAGACCAGGTAGGGTGCCAGGGGGTACGATGCGTACGCTTCATCCAGTCCGGCGATTGGCCGGAGCTTTCCGTCGTAAAAGTTCTGGGAAGGAAAGTGGCAGATCTCGGAATGCATCCTCCGCTGCTCACTCAGTGCGAAGATGGGCTTCAAGTCAGCTTCTTGCTTCAGGTACTTGTAGAAGCGCTCAAACAGCGACTCCTGGAATCCGTGTGCCACGGCCTCCTGCGACAGCACTGTGGCCGGCAGCTGCATTGGGTCTCCGACCAGGATCAGCCTGCTGGTCCTGTACTGTAGGCACAGTAGGGCCTCCACTTCTGTGCACTGGGTGGCCTCGTCTACGAGCACACAGGAAAAGCTGTATGGGCTGGTACGGCCAAAGGCCTCTTCCAGAAGCCGGCTCCGGCAGCTGTTCAGGGTGGACAGGACCACGTGCGCACCACGGAGGATGGCAAGCTTCCTTTCGTTCATACTGCGAGGCTGTCGACCACCACCATCCCCAAAGTGCCGCCTCTTTCCCTTGCTTTCTTTGGCCCTTTGCAACTGCAGTTGCAGATCGCCCAGCTGGAATTCTGCACGCCTTAGAGCTCTGGCATCGGGGCAGGTACTGCTCGCTAGGTGTTGTTTCTTTTCCTGGCAGTGCCTCAGCTGCTTCTCCAGGCCGGCTATGACTTGGTCGATTTCTCGGCATTGTTCGGCCTCTTCTCTCTGAATGTTCTTGTGAAGCAGCTCAGTGAGACATATACCCTTCACATCAGCGTGTACCATGTTGTCCTGGCCAACACGCACTGCTTTCAGCATCATGTCGGGAGGCGTCACGCGCTTGGATTGCTGTGCTCTGTATGCCAACAGCCGACGGGCAATTTCATCGACAGCAGTGTTTGACGGCGCCACAATCAGCATGGTTTGCCGGCTGCTGCTGCGAAGCAGCTCTGTGACCATGCCTATGATGGTGTGGGTCTTGCCTGTACCGGGAGGGCCGTGCAGAATCACAATTCTTGGGTCGCTGCCTGGTGCTCTTGTGGCAGCAACAACCGAGCTGATCACTTGTCGCTGCTCTTCACTGAACTCCCCTCCAAAGTCAGCCCGCAGGGGATGGCCCTTTTCGCACCAAAAGTGGCGTGTGTTGGGCCTGACAATGGCCTGCAGGAACATGGACTGCTCAAGCTCCGAGACAGCTTCCATCTGGCGCAGCGTGGGAGTGATTTTACTCACAACACTCAAGCGCAGGGTCTTGCTGAAGTCCAGCATCACAGGCCTTGCTCTCACTTGAATTTTGAGCTCCACCGGGACACTCCCGTCCACGTACGATTTCTGCAACAGGGGTGGCACAACTGCCCTGTTGACGCGGGTATCCCGATGGAATCGGTGTTGCATTACAAATCCAAACACCGGCATTGCAGCGTGCCTTTGCTCTTTCAGGCGTAGGTCCAGGCGAACGAGGTGGCCCTCAACCGGGTACAGTGACTTCTCAAAGTCCTCCTTTCTCACGAGCACGACACAGGACAGGATAGTCACGTCCCCGGGAGGGCACACGTCATTCTCAACCGCACAACTGAAGCTCATGCGTGACGTCAGCGAAAAATATTCTTTCCAGCTGCGGAAAACGCTCTGCCACACCTCGAGGCAGAGAAACTGGAAATGCACAAGCTTGTACTCTGCCAGGCTACTGTACATGACGCGCTTGCTTCGAAACTTGTCCATGTCCAACAAGGGAGGCGGCGTTGAAGATGCCTGCTGCTCCTTGAGCCAAGGAACTTTCCAGCCAAGAATGAAGGCAATAAATGCTCCCAAGTTAGCCTTGGACCGTTGGCCGGCAGATTCCAGCTTTTTTCTCTTCAGCGAGGCCCTCACACGCTCTGTAAACTCAGCCCTCTGTTGATCAGTCCTGTTGCTTGGCTCTGTAATGTGGAACCAAACACGCCTCCTTTTCTCTATGTCCACGTCCATGCTTTCAACGGGGGGACTTCCACGAGATGGCCGTGGGGGTGAAACGGCAGACGCTTTCTCTTCTGGTGCTGCTGAATCCACCTCCATTCTCTCAGAGGTGGGGGGGCTCCCGGGAGGAATCGCAGGTAGCCAGGCTGCAGGATCCTGGCCGTGTTTCCGAGGTGCTGGATCCACATCCATTCTCTCAACACGGGGACTCCCATGTGGACCCATTGACAAAGACAACGTAGGCACCCCATTTGTTCTCTCAACACAGGGACTCCCATGTGGACCCACTGAAAAGGACGATGTAGGCACCCCATTCTGCTGAGAAGGCTTCGAGACTCTAGAAATACGCACAAACTTTTTGAAGCTTGGTACATGACTGCATGGCTCACTTTGTACTGGAAACGCGCCCTGCGGAGGACTGCATGCACGGATGGCACAAGCACCTTCTCCCACAGCAGAATGCTTCGCACTTTCAACAGCAGCACTGCTGCGGTTGCAAGTCCCAACCTTTGAAGCAGGGTGCACAGCATTTACAGCAGGAGTTGAACAAGGTTTTTTCTTCACAACATTTTTAGGATCATGTGTGTCTAGGAGGAGGGCAGTACGAGACTTGAACCTGCTTTTGTGGGTGACCTGCCTTCTATCCTCAGTTTCTTCAGCACCGGAAGGTTCTCGCGGCACATCCCTGCTTTTGAAGTCTGTTATTGGGACCCTGTGCTTCTTCATCGACTTTATTAATGAAGCTCTGAGACTTGCCTTCTTCTTTGGACTTTTTTTGTTTCCACTGTGTGCGCTGACAGTGTGCGTAGATGATGAAGGACGGCCCAACGGTTCCACAAGGATGGCTGAACTTCTCACTTTTTTTGCAGGCGCAGGTTCCTCATCAAAGCTCTGAGACAAGACTGGGAAAAAATCGTTTTCAGGTTGCCTCTCATCAGCTGAAGTCCCCTCCTCCGATTCATTCCAAACAAGCCGTTTTTCAAGCTCTCTGTCTTCATTCATAGGAGGAAGCACACAATCACTTCTCTCTTCAGGCAGGTCACTCAGGCATTGGTTTTCCAACGGGATGTTGTCGTCAAGATCTGCGCCATCGTTGATGGTTTCCTTGATTTCCTCCGGTTCTGTCTTAATCTGCCAGTCTGCCTGATGAGAGTCTGCATCATCATCTTCAGAGTCAGAAGAAATTGTGATAATCTGGTCCTCTTGAGAAAACGACATGTCAGAAGAGCCGGTAGCAAGCAAAACATCATCATCCTCACTGGAGTCTTCCTCTTCATCTTGGTGACCTCCTGAATTATATTTTTCGGGAAAGGCAAGTTTCTCAAGGACAACGCTGCAGGGTTTAACCAAAATAAACAAGCTGGGTGAGACGGGTTTTTTCGAAGAAATGTGCTCTGCTTCATTTATAACAGTGCTTGAACTCGGCTTAGAAATCTTGTGCAGTGGACGGACAGGGCTTCGATGGTTTCCAGCTTCATGCTCTCTTGTTGCAACATGTGATTCCACAGCATGCCCAAGGACTGTGCTAGAGCTGGCTTCACTGAAAGCGCCTTGTGGCCTTGTCTCAGAAACGACCATCAAAGCGGGGGTTCCTTTTGGTGTTGTGTTCTTCGTTCGATCAGAGGGCATGCTCTTCCCAACCGCAGGCTTTGCACAGAGCTCGACAGCCTGGGCTCCCAATGCATCTCCTGCGTGCGCCTGAGGGTCTGCACTTTCCTCAAGCTGAACCTCTCCGCTGAAGGTAGCCTCGCTTGCAGAATCTCCACGGTCCTTTTCATGTTGGCACAGAGACGTGCTGCTCTTCAAGTGCGTTCCAGTTTTGCTACTGGCAAGGCTTGCACGACCTGAGCTCTCAGGACTATTCCTGGAACCATTCTCTAGATGCGAAACTGCTGGCATATTAGATACGCTCCGGGTTTCATTTCTTGCTTCCCCTTCAGGATCTTGCTTGATGGGCATCGGCACATCAGTCGGAGAACACGTACGAAATTCTCCCGCAGGCTGGTCATTGCTTGTGAGCTCTTCCTTCTTAACAGTGCGCAAAGGACGGTCTTGAAAAGTTCTCGTCAAAGTGGAATCCTCTACAGCTTGAGTATCGCCCCGAGTAGATGGCACAGCAACGGTACTTGATGACGACACAGCAACGTTCATCTGTGTAGGGAGGCTGGAAACACGCTGTGCTTGACTTGATGCCAGAATGTCTGTGCCATTCGTAGACGTCTCAAATGCTTCACATGATGCTCTGTTCAGTGCCTCTGCCCCCCCGCCGATTACTGGCGTTCGCTGAGGTTGAGAAGTGCTGACAGGTACTGCCTCAGCCTTCGGTGATATGCTGGCGACCATGGCAGAGGAAACTTCGTCGGAGAAAGCCTGCGGGCCGCTGCTGTGCTCATTACAGTCGTCGCGTTCCTCCTTCAAAGCAGGAGCGACGCTTCCGTTGACCAACGACGACGGCCCTGGTGCACTCGAATGCTGTGGACTTGTGGCAGGAATGTTTCGTTTCCTCTTACAGAAGGCTGCCGTGACAACAACATCGTCGTCATCACTCAACTGGATGATGTTTTGAAAGGGCGGCTTGTGTTTCGGTTCATCTGCCGACTGGTCAGGAGGTTCCTTCTTAATCATAGGACGTACATTTTTCATCAATTTGAAGACAAACACGTCTTCAGTTTTGGCCACGGGCTTTCCGAAACCGATGATGTCGCTTTCATGAACGGTCACACGACTTGAAGGAGCTATCTTCACACCGTTAACAAAGACGCCGTTATGGCTCCGAAGATCAGTGATTTCCCAATTGCCATTGGAAAATCTCATGCAAGCGTGCTGACGACTTATATTGGGGCAGTCCAGCCGGTACTTGAGCTCCACATTGCGCCCAATCACTACATTTTCGCAGTCCAAAACGATCTCGGTTTTGGTAATCTTGGGTTGATCGCGCTCACCGCACCGAACAAGACGCCAGTTGTCATCCATTGCTGCGGCCTGCGGCGTCGCCCTACATTTTCACCGCTACTCCGAAGGTGCTGCACGCGGCATAGTGTCACGAGGACTGTGCATACTCAACCATTGCCAGCAATGTCTTTGAGCCACGAAAAGGGTTACACAATTCGAAAACTATAGGAATTGCGGCGGAGCAGGTCCGTTCGAAACGAAACGGCGTGGAGGCGGTGGAGGCGCCAATGTTCCGTTTGTGGTGGCGCCACGCACGCACACATGTGAATTTGTCTACTTACGTTCATATAAATGTTTGCTGTATAATAAATTTTGAAGACAAAATATTATAATTTGTATTAATTTTGAAGAGCTTGTGTTAAGATTTAGAAAGCCCAGCAAGACGCGAGGACGTTTTGTTTTGACCACGTGACAAATACATTCGAATGTTCGAATCGCGATTCGCGCGTTGTTCGGCGTCGTTTCGTTGAGACGCTGATTGTGGAAGTTTGTTATTTGTGACACGCTTTGACAACAGATCTTCAAGGCGGGTTGTACCATTTTTGTTTGTGCGTTTGTTTAGGCCGATGCGGTTCCAGTCAACCTCTCTCCTGGGTGATTCGGTACGCGCGCACTCGGAAGTTATCAGCTTCAGAAGCTTTCCTCAGGAAGGATTGCCTTTTCACTGTTCTGAGCACATTTCTTGTGTCAAGCAACACCTTTCCAAGTGATTTCCATTGAGCACGGGTCGATAGGTGCAACGGGGTTATCATTATGTGAGTGCACGTATGCGTTGTGCGTATGTGACACTAGTTTGCATCGTGCATGCGCGGATGTGCGCACGCAGTTATTTCCTGCCGAGACAAATTTAGCGATGATGAATTCGTGGTTGAGGCGAACGAACACTACTTCTTTACTGTAACGAAGACACTGAAAAAAGGAGTCGCATAAAATGAACGTGTAATACGACGCATATGGGACTCTCCCGTCATGTCGTAATAAGTGTTCCTTTTTGCGCTACTTGTACTAGCTTTTGATAACCCTGGTTCTATTAGAAATTTTTCCCCGTATCATCCATGTTCAGGCTTTTAAAGTTGCAATTATTTATATTATAACCAAATTTGATTTTGCTGTACTTGATTTTCAATTGCTCCGTTTGTACAAAATCGCGTTAACCTTTAGTGATCGTACCTGACTTATGGTCCATAAAATGCCAATTTATACCTTTCCCCCTCCCCCATTATTCATGGTCACGCAGTTTCAAGTTTAGTCCTCTATCAAGTTTTGTACCCACATTAATTGTACACGATTTGTGCCTGCAGCACGTGGTGACACTGTTTGCAAGTTAAAATGTCACTCAACAGATGTATAAAGTTAAGTCTTTGGAAGGATTAGTGCTATAAATTATTGTTAGGGTTCCCAACCATTGGTCGGTGAAACAGAAAAAAGTCACTCAAACTCGATCACAATTTTTTTCTTCGTGGTGTACTCGCTCAAGCTCAGACTCAAAAGGCTCGTCCGTTCTCAAAATCACTTATACTCACCTATCACATACTCATTTGTAATCATACTCACTTGCACTCGAACTCATTCGTCCTTACTTGTACTCGTACTTAATCTGTACTCGCACTCAACTCACCTGTATTCACGTCTACTCATCTGCATTCACGTGCACTGACATTTACTCGTATTCAAAATATTTTCTACTAGTTTGTTCTCACAATCGACCACATGTATTCACTTGCTGCTCTAGGTCTCTGAACTCAACTAAGCCAGAGTCGGAGAAAGCTTCCACCGCGTACCAGTTTGTTCACCTGGTTCCCTTTCCACCACTTCGTCTAGCTGAAAAAGGCAAAAGATTTTGTCGTTACCGATTCTGAAAACCGAAGAAGAGTGGCTTTAGCGTGTGTTGTACGTGCAAGCAGCCTCCCGCGCCCCTCTCTTCGAACAGTTTGAGCCAAGAAAGGGCAGCAAAGCCACCCATGCTTGCTCGGGCTTTCACGATGGCTGCCCTGCAATGAGTGGTTGCCGGGAATGGCAACGCCGCAGAAGAGGGAATGGAGCGAGTCGCAGTTTTCCCCCCTTAAAGGGGCCATGCAGACAAAATACAAGTTTTTTTATTTGAAAGATTTTGTTTTATAGTGCTGGCAGTGCTTGTCCGGAAGCAAACAATGCTTTATTCACTGAGAAATTAATCAATTTAAGTTATAATTTGGTTCTCCTGCCAAATCGTGTGTTTTCATGACATCTGCAATGATGTCACAAGAACTGGTCTTCCTAGTGCGCCATTAGTCTCTGCAGCCAACTACGGAGCCTTTCACAAGGATGGTTTCGTGGGCTAGTTGGTGGGGCGTCATGAAGGGTTTAAAGCTCGCAAAGACGACAACACAAAAGGAAGAGAAAACAGGACAAGCGCTGACCTGTCTTGTCCTGTCCGCTTGTCCTGTCTTCTCCTCCTTTTGTGTTGTCGTCTTTGTGCGTTGTTAACCCCTTCATGATATGGAGCCTTGTTTACCGTCAGTCCTCCTAGATGGTGCCACCATACTGTGCCAAGCCATTTTCTTCCTTTGTTTTGTTTGTGATCATATTCGCACCTGGCTTGTTTTTGTTAAGGTAGAAAATCGTTTTGTGAAACATGGGGTTAGCTCGACAAATATGGTCACGTAAGACACTGTTGCTTACGCCAATCGGCCAGTGTCCCAAATTGGCGAGATGACCCCAAAGCGCCGCACTGCTGTGCAGCTAAAACAAGCATAGTGCACGCAGTACCAACAGCAGTGTGCATCGGTACTTCTATGTTTACGTGTTCTTGCGTAACTTCCACTGTTTACCCCACCATTCTTACTGCTTTAAAAAGAATGTGCCCTAAATTTAAGTGCATCTAGCTCATTCGGCAAGCTTATAAGCCCTGCCTAATTTGCATGTGCTTTTGCCGGCCTCAGCCAATTGCACAGCTGGGCATATGACATCATAGGTTCTGTTGCGGGAAATCATCGCGAGCTAGTGGGTCACATGGCCATTCCCTCTTTTCCTAATTATAGAGCTTATTTGAGCGAAGTTTACGTCAAGAGTGGTGTCAGTATGATTCTAATGAGGCAATCTTTCAAATGAACCAAACTTGTGTTTTGTCCGCATGGCCCCTTTAACACCCCATTTTACCTTCCTTTAAAGGGACACTGAAGGGAATTTGTCAAGCTCCCGTTTTTGCTTGCACTGCGTAGACTGGCTCAAATTAGCACACTTTTCATCGTTTATCCGGTTGACAAATCCGTAATTATTTTACAAAGCGCGAAAGAAGAAAAACTACCATGCGCGGTTTGCGGCGGCCGCACCAACTAAAGCTGTGACGTTAGGAGGAGCCGCACCGTGATTGGACGATGCCCAAGGTTAGCAATCAAACAAGTTTCGGTTTCGGTTTCGGTTCTGTAAAACACAACCAATGGCGTTGTTGGATGGGCATTCTCAATATCTCAGTAATCATCGTACCGCGCTTCTGCCATGTTGTCGGCTGTAAAATGCACAAGATAAGCCTCCCAGGACGGCTTGTAGTCGTAGCATTCACTAGCCGAGACCTACGCAGTGCATGAACGCCATCCGCGTACCCGCAGACGCCCAAATGTCGTGCGCTTTTCCCCCATATTTGGAGCTTGCCTCCCTCATGCCTGTATCGTAAAAAGCGTGTTCGCACCAGGCCAAGGGTCTGTTCATTCTGGCATGTGCCCAGCTGCCTGCAAGCAGTCGGTACTTATGGCAACAGCACGCCAACGAGAACTCGCTAGCGCGCCAGTGCCAGCCTGCGCGCGTTTTGTGAACTAGTTCGTGTAGCCATGAACGTTGCGGCCCAAAAAAAAGTGAACTCAATATAGAAAACATCGGCGGAAAACATAAAAGTTAACTTACAAAAAAAAAAAGCGGGGATTTGAACTCGTGACTTGCAAAACACTTGCGGTGACATACCTACCGCCTCAGATATAACTGAGCCACGGAGCGGGATGCAAAGGCCTGGCTAATATAGGGTATATATTATACAACCGGTGTACACTTTTATTTAGTTTTGGCATTTCAAGCAGCTTAGGTGACTATTTGTTGTACTGTGCTCGTGCAGTAAGTGTCGCCCGAGTTTCCACAGTAGCTCACGTCTAACAATTGCATTTCGTAGACGGAAAAGCGTTCGCAGATGCGTAGTCGTGCTGCTGACCGCTGTGCTTGTTCGCCCAGCGCAAAAAAGTGCTTCCCGCGCCCTAGTTTTACGCTGTACGGTAAAAATATCAGTTGATTTTATTTCCTTAGTACCTATATTGACTTCGCTGACTCTTCTACCGCCTTCAAGAGGCCTTATATTTTCCTACTGGCGTACCAGTCAGCGAAGCGTCGCATGTGCGCTTGTGCAGCGCTTGTGTGAAGCGACCTTGACTTGGAACTAGATACAGTGTACAAACAAACCAAGTAAAGAAAGGCACATTCTTCCATTCACAAACGTGTCCTGGCTTCGTTTCAACTAAGCGAACGAATTGCGACCAAGCAATTTTTTTTAACCTCCTGGACTGCGACGACCCGCCGGCGGCCGGCGGACGAAACGCTGGGCCGACTGACTCTGTTGGCCGGGAAGCCGGGGAGCCGTGCAGTAGCACCGCAGCCAATTGCCAGCTCATCCCCTCCTGACGTCACACGAAAACGCCACAGAAAATGGGCGAGCGTAAAGAGAGGAGGACAGCATTTTCGAATTAGTTTTTCTACTAAATAAAATCGCGTAAACGCGTCTAGAGTGGTCGAAACATGGCCTGGGGACTCCGGACTACAATTTGCGCTAGTAATCCCGCAATGTTTACATATCACTTCAGTGTCCCTTTAAGGGCCGCCCTGAAAAGCAGGGAACTCGTGCATGCACATCGCGACTCGAGTGTGTGATCAAACTCACAAGTGTGTACTTGCAAGTGCAGTACTCATGGGCACTACTCGCGAGTGCGTGTACTCTGGAGTACATGTACTCATGAGTACTGTGCTCATGAGTACACGCTCCCACGAGTAGTATGCATGAGTAATGTACTCGTAAGTACGTTACTCATATCATACGTTACTCACTTGTTATTGTGCTCCCTTTTTTTGAGTCTGTACTCGCTCATCATTGTACTCGCTCGTGAGTTTGAGTACAAATGAGTGTACTCGCGAGTGTGTACGCTGACCTATGTCCTCAACGGAGGCAGTGCAGGCCTGAACACCGATGTTGCCACGCTTCCCTTGGTCTTGGATTACCCCAGGCCATTACTGCACAACCAATGCTAAACTTTTGGTGGAGCCCATTTTCAGCCAGTGCAGTTGTGTGGTACATCGGACACCAACTTCATTCTCCCCTCCAGTGTTGGATATCTTGAAAGTGGCAGAGTAAAGATTGGTAACTCCTAGCAACAAATACCAATATGTCAAAAGGAGCTTGTTGGTATTTTATCACGGAAAAATTACGCGCTGCTATAGTTGATACAAAGGTAATGGTCGAAAAATGACAGTACAAGGTGCTACCAAGAACTGTTTATTTCCACAATAAACACCTCTTACTAATTAAACGACCAGATTTAGGGAAATCCCCAAGGTGGAGTAAGTTTCTGTGAAGGAAAATTTGACATCCACCTCAATGGAGCCGTACGGCTGTAAAGAAAAGCTGTACAGCTTTCTCAGAAACTTTGCAGTTGAAGCAAAATTTGTTCTGGTCCAAGATTTGAACCCGGGACCACTGACTATCTAGAGCAGTTGCTTTACCAACTGAGCTAACCAGTAAGCTAGCAATTTGTAGCGCGAAAGCGAATTTATTAACAACTCTTAGTGAAAGTCAGATGTCTAGCGACCAGATTTTAGGGAAACCCCTGAGGTGAAGTAGTAAGTTTCTGTGTGAACGAAAATTTGGCATCCACCTCAATGCAGTGGTAGGCGGCGGTGTTGGGTTCAAATTCTGGACCAGGACAAATTTTTCTTAAGCTACGAAGTTTCTTAGAAAGCTGTACAGTGAAATCTCAATATAACGAACTTCAGGGGACCACGAAAAATTGCTCGTTATTCTGAAAGGTCGTTGTAGCGAAAATCGCAAAATCGAAAGACAACAAATAGTATTCCAGTGCCTAAAATGACCTACGTGTACAGCCGTGCATCCTTGAAGTCATATTTCTCAAAAAATGCACAAGTGGTCATGAAACAATGCACGTTTATTTAAAGTAGTTGGCAATTTTCTTCAGGTGCATGCAGCACAAGCTTCCTAGCACGAAGGACTACAACTCTTCCACATTCCTGCGGACTTAGTCGGTGGCCATGCGGTTTTTCCCCGGAAATGTGCGGAGTTTTCGTATGCTGTCCAGCACATCCGCAGTCGTCACGAGCTCGTCGTAGTCTTCGAGTGCTGCCACTGCCCCCTCAAAGGCATCGTCGTTCATGCCGTCTTCGCTGCCTTCTTCATTCTGAACGCTCACGCTCTGGAGAATGTCCTCTGTTGTCAGCTCCGCTGATGTCGTAAAGATCCAGCAAGCCACCTGAGCAGCGGCGGAATGTAGAAAAACTTGGGGTGGGGCGCGAATAACGTGGCCGCGGCTTTCTGGACGGAGAAGGCCACCCATGCTTAATTTTTTGTCTTCTCTTCACCTTCTTTTTTCTCTCTCTCGCATAGGCTCGCGCATTCCGAGGAGCAAGCTGCAAGACGTCCTCTTCTGCGCTGCGCTTTGCCGTGTCGTCTGCTAGCATTTGGCTCCAGTTGTCGCGATTGTTTAACGGAAACCTAAGAATCTTCGGCCTTGAAAATACGAGTTCGTAGTACTGAGGCGTTGTTAACATGGCACGGAACTAAATAAAATGATCGTTATTTTGAAAAGTTCGCTATTCTGAAGTACGTAGTAGTGAAATAATTTTACATTAAAACTATAAGCAGTCGGTGTGGGATTTATTAAATGCTCGTTAATCTGAAAAGTTCGTTAATGTGGTGTTCGTTGTACCGAGATTTGACTGTACAGCTATCCTTTGTAGCTGTGCAACTGCATTGAGGTGGATGTCAAATTTCCCTTCGCAGAAACTTACTCCACCTTGGGGATTTCCCCTAAATCTGGTCGTTTAACACCTGTCCTTCACTAAGAGTTGTTGGTCAATTCGCTCTCACCTGTTACTAATGCTTTGTGCACCACGTGTCGTCTTTTTATCCTTGTTTTTCTGTAATCCTTGGTAGCACTTTATTTTCCTAAAACAAAGGTCAGACTTCAGGAAGAAGCAGCAAGGATGCAAGACTTGAAAGAGACCATCGCAATCTTGCACCTGGTATTTTGCCTTTGAACATGTGGCTGGGACATATCTTACAACATATGACTGAGGTCACATGGTATGTGTGAGTGTGCAGAAAAAGACAGAGGTCGAGATGAACCAGCCAGTGTTACGGCGGCCAACTTTGCGACCAACTTTGTTCTCTCCTGCTTCAGACAATGGTGTTGGAGGGTAGGACAAGGCTTGGAAACCCCTAGCGACTAAATGTAGAGCCCATAAAGGTAGAGGGATGCAGAAATTGGAAGAAACAAATTGTAGCAGTACAGTGGGCTTTTTCACGTTGGACCCACTAGCTTCAAAAGGTGCTGTTTGTGTGTAGAATGGATGTGACAACTTCCTTAGCAGTAATTGTGTCGCAAGAAAATGGAGTAAAAAATATAAACCGGTACATTAAAATTCCATGATATGGAGCAGTCCACAGGGAGGGCTAGAGCAGTGGTTCTCAACCATAAGTTGGTCGGGGACCCCTTCCGGTTTTGCAAAAGTGATGGGGGACCCTGCGATGAACTATGGTGATCCATGTCATAACTTACAAGAATTCGCACTTTCAGCTAGTCTCCAACTTGCTTATCAATTCCCACTTTTTGTGCATGACTTTTATGCTGATGTGCGTCATTTTGTCAAGCGATTTGCTTTTTCAGCTAATAGTCACCCAAACACATACAAGCTGCCTTTTGTGTGTCTGGCTTTTCCACAGAGCTGAAGTGTTGTGCAAAAAGACAACGTTAACCCACGGACTAGGCTACACTAGCTGCGCCAAAAATTAAACATCATGTAGCAAAGCCACCTTTTTGCGTTTCCAGCAAGGTTGGGTTGACTGCCAGGTGGGGGACCTCCTTAGTCCAGGAAGCCCTGGGTCTTGGCGGCCTGACTCACTCGGTCTACCAGATGTTGGTGATCCGGGTTGGAGCTGGTCAACCGACCCTCCCATTGCTCAAATGAGAGATTGGGATTTGTGGCAAGGGATGGTGTGTGGCGGCACTCCCATACCACGTGGTAGAGAGTGCATGGATCTATGCAGAATTTACAAGTGTATGTGTACAATGTCGGATGCATTGAGTGTAGTAATGTACCATGTGGAAATGTGTTAGTTTGTAACTGTCTGTAGACGACCGTGTCTTCGCGAGACATGTTGGGATGTGGAGGCGGAAAGGTTCTTCGTCCCAAGTGGTAGTGGGCCAGGATGTCACTGTACCTTCTGGAGATTATTTCTCGTGTTGGGCTTATGGAAGGACTGGCTGACATCCCAGAAGGAGGCGCCTGGTGTGTATGAGCTCGGGCTGCGGCATGAGCCGCCTCATTCCCTTCCAGTGATGAATGAGCCGGTGTCCATATGATAAACATATATGATAAACATTTCGGGTAAATCAGGGTGGGCCGATAGAATTTTTGCTGCTGTTGATGAAATGCGTCCAATTTGGGAGTTTCGACAAGCTGTCTGTGAGTCTGATATGATGGTGACATGTTCTTTGCCAGTAGTAGCTGCAAGGGCAATGGCTGCTTCTTTGGCGGTGTCGATGTCCGTGGTATATATATAAGCAGAAGCTATCTCCAGTCCCTGATTATTGGCTATGCTGATGGCGTGGGCTGAGCGACTGGTGTATAGTGATGCGTACCTAACGTCAGGCCGTTTCCCATATGCAGTTCGAAGAGCTTGAACTCTGGCCTTGCGTCGTGCTTTGTTGTGGAGTGGATGCATATTTCTTGGTACTGGGGCGACAGTGATGTTCTCTCTAACATGTAGAAGAATGCATTGTTTAGCGGTGTTGTCTTTCGAGACTTCGTAACCCAGTTTTAGTAGGGTGTGTCTTCCCGTCTTTGTGAGTTTTAGGCATTCCGATTGGCTAGTTTTGTGGGCTTCAGCCAATTTCTCCCAAGTGTTGTGCAGACCTAATTGCAATAATTTGTCTGTAGAAACAGTGAGGGGTAAACTGAGAGAAAACTTGTAGGCTTTTCAGATCAAGATATTAAGTTTTTCTTTTTCGTGATTTTTCAGGGCTAGATATGGCGTTCCATACGTAATTCTACTTGTTACTATTAATGCTTGCACAATTTTAATGGTGTCCTGTTCTTTGAGGTCATGTCGGCGATTTGTGATACGGCGTATGAGATGTAGAACTTGATGAATTGTGGTTTGCAGTTTATGGAGCGTTGCCATGCCCGCTCCGTCTTGCTGTAGCGTAAGTCCTAGTAGGCAAAGAGTTTTGACCTGTGGGATTGGAGCGTTGTTGATTTGAAGTTCTATATCAGGAATTGGCGCCGGGGGTTGACCTCTGGTTCGTTTTTTAAGGAGCAGTAATTCGGATTGTTCTGGAGAGCAGTACAGGCCACGTCGGCGAAGGTACTGTTCGATGGTTTGAATCGCTTCTTGCAAGGCGTCCTGCTGCGTGCCGGCAGAACCCGTGCATGTCCATATTGTGATATCATTGGTGTAGATACCGTGACTTATGCCTGGGATATTATTCAATTGTGCTGGAAGGTCTTTCATTGCCAAATTGAAAAGTAGTGGTGATATGACAGAGCCCTGGGGTGTTCCTTTTGGTGGTGTCGGTAGTTTGTCTGTTCTAAGGTTCCCTATTCCAATTGTCGCTGTGCGGTCTGCCGAGAAATTTTGAACAAAATTGTATGTCCGCTCGCCACAGTGGGTTGACTGTAGGCCTTCTAATATAGCATGGTGCGTGACATTGTTGAGGGCCCCTTTGACGTCAAGGGCCAAGATTGCGCTTTTGTGTTGGCTGCTTAGATTGTCCAGGATGTCTTCTTTGATTTGCAGGAGTATATCTTGACTAGAAAGGTGCGAGAGGAAGCTGTACATGCTGTGAGGCCAGTGATCATTGTCTTCGAGGTAAGTGGCAAGCCTATTGTGCACCATGTGTTCATATAACTTGCCTACACATGATGTCAGGGAAATTGGATGTAGGTTTGCGAAATTTATGGCTTTTCCAGGTTTGGGAATTAAGCTGATGTCGGCATGTTTCCAGAAAGCGGGCACTTGACCCTTTTCCCATTGCTCGATGTATTGCAGTAACCATTCTATGGTATCAGAGTCCAGGTTCCTAAGTGTCTTGTTGATTTTGTCGTGACCTGGTGTTGTGTTTCTGGTCAGGGCCTGAAGAGCTGCGGTTATTTCCGCCTCCGTAAAGGGGCTGTCAAGGTAGGTTGGGGTTACCGGCATAAGCGGGGAGCACACGAGGGGTGGCGGGGATGAGACCTATGTAACGGTAAGCCAGGTCTCTGAGTATTTGTTGGTCGTCCCCTTGGTATTGGTGAATGAGACGCCGTATATGGTGTGCGGCGGCTGCCTTTGTTTCTGTATTACCTATAAACTTTTTGAAAATGTGCGAAGTTCGGCGGTTGTTCAGCGTGCCTTGTAGTTGGTTGCAAAATTGGTTCCAATTCTGTCTACTGAAATGATGGGCATATTCGGTGGCCTCGGCAGCAATTTGAGCTATGCGGAGCTTGAGGGCATGGTTGGTTTTTCTTTTTTTCCACCGCTTGATCATGCTTCTCCCAGCCTCCCATAGGTGTAGGAGGTGTGGGTCAGTGTCAGGGTTATCGGTGGTAAGCTGAATTGTTTTGGTGTGTTTGGAAACCGATTGAATAATTCCTTCTGACCATTGCTCAATGGAATCGAAGTTGGTGGGTTGGGTCTCTTCACGGAATGCTTTCCAGTCAGTGATCTTTGCTTTTCCGAGGCGTTGAGGAGTTCTGTAATGGGCAACAACAGACTGTATTATATAGTGATCGCTCCCTAATGTTTCATCCAGTCGGAGCGACTCCAGGTTTCTGATGTTATAAGAGAAGGTGAGATCAGGGGTTGTGTCCCTAGATACACTATATTTCCTATTCTGTTGGGGGTGGTTAGGTCATTGCAGAGAGTTAACTGATATTGCTGCGCCATGTTGTACATGTCTGCTCCCTTTTTGGTGGTTACGCGATAGCCACAGGCTACATGGGGAGCATTGAAGTCACCTAAGAGGAGGAGTTTTTGCCCTTGAGCTTGTCATTTTGCTAGTTGTGTCAGGTGACTCAAAGTGGTGAGGGACGCCTGTGGGGGACTGTAGATGTTTAATATAAAGAGGCTTGCTTGGGATCTTGTCTTCGGCAGGAGCCCAATAAACGTGTATTCCTATGACGAAGAAAAATGGTGTTGCACCGTTGTGTGGTCTTTCTTGACGAGGATTACAGTGCGGTACTTGCTTGTAGTAAAGTAGGTGTTGTAACCACGGAGACAGACGTGGTCTGTTTCTGCCTCTTGAATCGTGATGACATCTGGGTCGTGTAACTAACTGTAGTAAAGCAAATTTCGTTTTTTATTAGTTAGGGATTTGTTATTCCTCGGCCAAATGGTGAGCTTGTTGTATATTTGAGTATTATTCAGCAGTCTGGTCATCCGGAGGGAGGGGGGCATTCAGATCTGCGTTGTCTTCAGATGTTTTTTGTTTCTTGTGGGCTAGATCGCTTTTCTGTTCTAGGCTTAGAAAAAAGGAAAAAGAATGAGGTGGGGGGGGGGGGGGGGATAAAAAAGCTTCAAGAGGGTTTTGCAGACCCCTTTGGGTCCACGGACCCCCAGTTGAGAACCACTGGGCTTAAGTGAAAAAGGAGTTAGTTGCACCCTCGCTTTTAAGGTGTCAACATTGCGAAGCCGGAAAGCAATGTTCATAGGAAAAAAAGCACGGGGCAAATTTTTCTATATAAAAAATTAACTGCTACAAATTTTTTAAATAAAAAGCCTTGGTGAAGTGCTTTTCATGACCCAGCTTCAATGAAACACCAGTTGATAGAATGACACTTCATAAACTGTCCAGACTTGCTCATACATATGCGCATATAAATGTTTATTGCGATTGCACCCTTAAATTTTTGTGTGTTTAGCTGGTAGTGCCTGTTTGTGCATACCTTTGATGTGAGATAATTTATTTGCGTGCTTATGGCATGTGTCAAACACTACTGATTGCATGCAGGGTCTGCCATGCCATAGCTGTAAGCGATGGGGACCAGACAGTGTATGTAATGTCGTTTTATCAAAGCCCTTTTATTAATAAAGGACAGAAAGCTTGGGAGAGGCTTTGGTGGCCACCGGCACATTGGGAGAAGGGTGGAGTAAGTCGCGTGGCTTTTTCGTGGTCTCATGAGGCCACTGGCAACCGTGTCATAACGGCAGCGAAGGCTGGCCCACCGAGGCCTTGCGTCACGGCTCTTCCCAATTGATATCCAGTGGTTGGTAGGTGCAGATGGAGCAGACGACAGCGGTGCAAGCAAAGGCAGAAACGCTGGCGTGTGTTTGCAAAATACAAGCAAAAATGGAGGCCACCCGTTTAGAAAACTGCCACTTTTGTTGTAGCTGCCTTTTGTCCTATACAATAGCTCAAATGCGTGCATTTTATAGTGTGTCAGGCAGCAATAAATTGTTCATGAATAACAGCTAGGCCTCAATTAGCACACCAAGTTTGTGTTAGAGATTGGTGTCCGCACGGGACAAATATTTTCGGCGGTTGTTATGGCAACAACGAGGGTGCACAAAGTGTGGAGGAGGGAGCCACCTCAAAGAGAAATGGTGCGCTGGCCACATGTTCCCTCTACGTTCACCACATATGAGCAATGGTTATAATCAATCTAGCCAGGGGCAGAATTCTTCAGCCGTCAGCTGTGCAGCGTTTGCTTGTTTTGCATCATATCCATGTTGTCCACCTTCAGTCATATACAAGTTCTGCTCCAAGCGAACGCTTTTGAAACAGAGAATTCCCTTCTTCCCCATTTGTATGAAGAGAAGGAGACCGTCACGGTGTGGTACAAGGAAGATTTGGTGGAAGCGTGCCATGTACAGGCAGCTGAAAGTGTCTGTGAATTAATTTAGGGCATGAAGGTGTGCTTCCACTGCGAAGCTGTTTTTGGCTAAAATCCCTGAGTTCTGCCCTGGCAGGAACTATAAAAAATTGATTAAAAAAAAAGTCTTATGGCCTCCATATTTTAATATAAAACGGGTGGGACCCTCTGCCTCTGACAACATTGTTCGGTCCTTAATTGTGTGCACTGTGTATGTATCTTTTCCTTGGTTGAAATAAAGACTGATTTATATTGCCCATAAAAAATTGGCTCCCCAGCAATGCTTTTGCAGTTAGAGGTGAAGCCAACTTTAAAGGGATTGGTGATAGCCTGGTTTTGTAAACTGACTTTCCTCATTGTGTGTAGCACAGTGAAGCATGGCCGAGAGAGTATGAACGCCGCCGCCTGTTTCCCGAGTCGTGTGCACTCCTCGATAGAGTTCTCTCTCCCCCGCTCTTCGGCAGCCACCGGTGTGTGCTTGGCGTCCCACCAATCGTGCGTGTCCTCATGTATCTGTGACGTAGAGATCGGGCCAACCAGGGCGCCAGCTTCGCTGCATTTTCCCTCTTCACAAGGTGGAAGGGTTGTGACTTTTTAGCATGCCGGGTCTGGTAATGGTAACACCCAAAATAATTTTGGGCAAAACAGTGAATGACAACACAAAATTAACAGCCTCAAAAAGAACTCTCGGCCAGAGATAGGCAATTTGACTGTAAAGTCCCTTCATGAAGGACTTTGGGGTTGACTACCGTCTCCACTCCACAGGTTGCTGCAATTCTGTAGAGGTTTTGTCCCAACTTATCGGGAATCAAACCGATCGAACTTAAAACCACCCACATTCACTAGCGTTTCTGCTATTTTGGAATCCTTTGTGAGCGAACGACAAAGCGAGTTTGGAGTTTGCCACTGAGGCCATGGGCCATCGATGCATGGGCACAGCTGTCATCATCAGCAGGCCATTTGCCGCAGCAGAAGTGCAGGAGAGCAGAAGCTGCACGGAACGCTGTTTGCTGTGAGACACCGATTTCGGCAGCATTCAACGCTTGCTAGCTTCTTATTTGATCAGCTGTGTTGATACAGGAGACGCTACTTCAAAAAACAAAAGGTAGAACCGTGTTTGTCATCTTTTTTCTAAACTACAAACAATCCGTCATTGCACATATGCTCGCAGTCTTCTACGGATTCATTTGACGTGTCGCCATGAGGTACCCGAAATGTACAATCGAAGCATTTAAGCTTATTAAACGAATATTTTATTGTGCGAAAAAAAAAGGCTATATACACATAACGACGCTTGAGCACAATGAATGCTTTACCTGTAAAGAGAACAAAAATAGCGATCACTTGTTGAACGTAGTAAGCATTAACGGCAATCTGCTCTGAATACGGCAATAATGCATTGATTTTTTTTTATAATTTACTGCAGATGTCTGAATCGGAGGAGGCATTTGAGAGCGCCGACGAAGATGTCGAAGAATTGAAGGGGAAAAAGCGTGGGCGAACAGCGTCTGAGAAGCTGGGCAAGATCAAGGAGACCGAGTCGCCCGTCCGCGACAGCAAAGACAGGGGGGACGGGCTGGCTTCTGAGGCGGCCAGCGGAACCAAAGGTGCAGCGGACGACGCCGTCACGGAGAAGACATCTGTAGCGGAAGGTGATAGCGATGCGAAGGCCGAACCGAAGAAAGACGCAGCCGAGACGCCCGCGAAGGAGAAGGAGATGAGCGTCTTGGAGCGGCTGGCGCACGCTGCTTCGAGAGATGAGGTTTGTTTACCTCCTCTATGCCTCCGACAACACGCACGCACGTTCGGTGCGCGCATAGAATCTGCGTACAGAATCAAAATTTCGATGCCAAATTTGCAAGCTGCGTGTTATTTGGGCTGCCTACGAGGCTTTACAAGTATGCTCAAAGCCACGCCTTATCGCAGTAATGCAAACACTAAAAAAAGAACAGTTTGGAAAATAATCAAAAGAAAGCAAAAAGGAAGTGAACGGAACGCTGGTCAGTGACTTGGTACGTTCATACGTTTACTCGCACCCACATACTAACACATTTACACACACTTTCCGGAAGGGTATTCATTATTCAATTTCAAGCCAGGGCCAACACACATTGCCTTTGCTAGTTTTTATTGTCACCATAATCTTTGTGTTGGTGGTAGCTGGCTAACTTCCAACTATAAAGGGGCCTTGAAGGTGTACATCATAAAACTGCACTTTGTTTTCAGGGCGGAAGCTTAGTTACTCCAGACTAAAACACAGAAAGTGCCTTGTTCCATCAGTGTCTCTTGGCATCAAGCTGAAGCTGACCTTCAAGCTCAGCCAAGGTCAAGCCAGTGCCTCATGCAGGTGCAAAGTAAAAGCACCTGGTCGCTCATTCATTTCATGGAGGGGTGGGAGGTGGGGGATAGGGCAAAAGAGCAAGGGTGCGAGCCATCAGGAAATGATACAAGGAGGCACTTGGCTGCATCCAAATTCACTGCGCATTCGTGGTTGACTGGGCCAAGCAGTGTCTGTGTTTTGTCTTGTCACTGCTTGCTCTTGGCGTGAACACTGAGCAATCGCTAAACAAACTTTGTTGAACCGCACTAAACTGAAGCACATTTTTTGTAATCAGAGTAACAAATGTGTTACGTTTACTGGAAGCTGCAGTTATTTAAGCTAGATAGTTAGGAAAATAAAAAAGTGTGGTAGTGCATACCCACGGAACCCATGATGGGCTGGCACAGGCATAACAGGGCCGCGGCATCCTCTCTGAGTGGCTCTTGTAACAGTGTAGGGATTTCAGCATGGTTCCCAGAAAAATCTGCACGGCTCCAAGGCCAATAAACTCTAGCTGGCCAGGCTGTTGAAAGATGAGTGTTTGATTGAATCCAAGTTGTCGATTTGTATCCCAGTAATCTCGTGAGGGACAATTTCATCGTTCAAAGTAAATTCTAGAACTTGTGGCTATGTGGTTGCATAGGCGGAATGCCCTACTAGCTCTTACTAGGTTTAATCGTCGATAGCCCATTTCGAGTGGCCTGCTGTATCATTCAAGCCCTTTAACTTGAAGTCAACTTGCTCATTGCCCCATTTTTGCTATTGCCCAGCTGCACCACATTATGGTGGGGAAAAAAAATTGTGGTTAATTCCTCTGTCGTAGGAATCAGCAAAACACGAAAGTGAGTGCAGCAAAATCTGCAGCTGAGCATGATTTCCGGGTCGGGGGCTGTCTTGTGGGTGTGCTTGGCGAGCGACGTCCTGCTGGCGGGTCGCTTTGGCAAAGGTGGACTGGTGTCATTTCCGTGATGGATATGACGTCAGGGAAATCTTGGTGTATCCCGGCATAAAACACTTTCGTGTTAAAATATAAAACCCGAAAACAAATAACCCTAAGTATAACGTACTCATTGGTTCTAAAGGTTGCTTCCCCGCAAGAAGACCGTGTGTGCAGGGGTGCACCCTTTACAGGCCGCTTGCATCGTTGTACTGGCGTCATTTCCATGATGGATGTGACGTCACTCAAATGTTTGTGTATCCCAGAATAAAACACCGCCGTGTTAAAAAAAAAGGCAAAAGCAGGGCATGGGAAGATGTACCTCTTTAATCGCAAATTGCTGAGTGATAGCACATCAGTTCCCGCCAACAGGAATTTGGGGAGGTATAAAAGCCCCAATCTTGCAAATTAGGCAAAGTCGTATGCTGCGGTCTTGTTAAGGTGAGATCACTCTCACATTTAGTCATAGTAGACTGACAGATGGGCATAAAACACCTCCAGCCTTGTCCAAAAGCAAAGCACTTGTAGCAGCACTGCTGACATAAAAGAGGATTGTGGCTCGTTGTGCCAAATCAACTGCGTTGCAAAAGAAAAAAACACTTTTCATGTTGTTCTGCTTGTCTTGTGTACCGCTATGTTATTCCCAAGTGTATTGCATGCAATTCTTTGCTGCTTGTCCCCAACTCCAGTTCCCTTCCAGTAATCCTTGCGCCATAAACAGGCTTGATACTATAATCTATAACAGCATATTCTCTGCTCATTTGCAGGGCTCTTCAATAAACTGGGGTTTCGGAAAATGGGGGTCGTCTATACTGTCAACAGCGGCCACCTCAGTAAGCACCTTCACCAACCAAGTCTGTGAGTATGGCACAACCCTTTCTTCATCCTTTCCTCTGTTCTCATTCTGCACTGCCTTGTGGGAAATTCAGGTTATTATAAAATAAAATAAATTGACTGAAAAGGGGGCTACGAAGTCATTGATTTGTTTTGTACTCATTTCTCGGTGGCTCTCAAGGCGAAGTAATTAGCCTTGAGAGCCACCGAGTTCAAATCAGTCATGGAAACAAATAGATTTGGCATAAAAATTTGTGCTTGTGATTTCAGCACAGGGAATCGGCACCGTCATTGAGACTGTCGAGTCGACGCTTGGTGCGCCAAGCCCAGAGGAACTTGCACAGGCGGACAAGGCATCAGTGGAGGCGGATCCAGGCCAGGCTGCTGGGGATGCAGGTCAGCAGGCCTGTGGATCAACATTGTGTGCAAGCATGTGGAGTCGCCAACTTGGGCTCTGCACTGTGTATAGTGGCCACCCTCACCAGGTGGCAGTGTGTGCTTTTCCTGCTGCATTGCCACACCACAGTGCTTCACTGCAGCAGCTAGCAGAAACTGCAATGCCTGCTTTTTGTGCGTTTTCGCCCTTGTGTGTGGTCGTTAAAGTGATGAGGTAGAGCACACAGTTCGCTGCACTCGAGGTGCAGAATCTCTGGGTCCACACAGGCCATCATTGGAACTTGACCCTGGCAATGTTCAACGCACGCACCTTGTCTAGTGAGGGAAGCTTAGCTGTACTACTAGAGGAGCTCTCGGACATTAAGTGGCATACTATAGGGTTAAGCAAAGTTAGAAGGACAGGAAAAGGCTTCATGGAGCTCACTAGCAGGCATATTCTGTGCTACAAAGGATCCCAAGAGAAGAGAAAACACAGGGTGGGATCTGTAATCCACAGAGAAACAAAAGGAAATGTGGAGGAGTTTTTCAGCATTAGCAACAGAGTCGTAGCTGTTGGAACCAAGTTAAACAAGCGATCCAGGTTAAAGATAGTACAGGCCTATGCGCCAACAACCAGCTATGATGACGAAGCCGTAGACAGCTTCTACGAGGACGTTGAACCTTCAATGAAGAAGGCAACAACGCAGTTCACAATTGTGATGAGAGGCTTCAACGCAGAGATTGGTAAGAAGCAAATGGGAGGGAGATCAGTGGGAAACTTTGGAATAGGCAATCTCAACAGCCGAGGAGATGCACTGGTGGGATTTGCAGAGAGACATAACCTGAGATTGATGGAACACATTCTCCTACAAATGAAAGAATAGAAAAGTCCCGATGGTACAACAAAAAACGAAATTCACTTCATTTTAAGTGACAACCCCAGTATTGTGCAAGATGTAGAGGTGCTAAGTAAGAATCGGAGCAGCGATCATAGGATGGTTAGATGCAAGCTAAGGCTGAATCTCTAAAGAGAAAGGAGGAAACTCATGATAACTAGAAACCCCGCATGGGGTCAGTCAGGGCCAGATAGCAGGCATTTAAAATAACTCTTAATTTGCGCTTGCTGGACGAGCAGAACGAGGTCAGTGTACACACGCTAAATGGCAATTTAACATTGGCAATCAGTGAACCTGGAGTAGCTGTGGGAGAAGCAACATGTAGGTAACAAACTGAAAAATAACTAAGAAAACAAAGGAACTAATTGCCAAACATAAGGACATAAAAGTGCCAAGTACAGCGGATCAGATAGAATTAGCTGAGCTGTCGAAACTGATTAACAGCATTGTAAAACGAATGACATTCGTGCATATAACGGGGCAGTGATCGAGGAAATGCTGCAAATGGGGGGAAGCTTGAAAGCAACAAAGAGGAAGCTAGCCATCAGCAGACAGGATGCACGCACTGAGATGAGCAGGGAAACATAACGCACAACTTGGGTGAAATAATGAAGGTAGCAAAACGATTCTGCACCAGGCTGTATGCCAGCGATGTTAGGCCAGGGGAACTACTGAGAGTACAAGCTCAACTAGCGATGTCCCACTAGTAACTAAAGAGGAGGTGGGAAAGGCTCTCAAAGGCATGAAAAGATGAATAGCTGCAGGTGACGACGGCATAACCGTGGATCTTTTAAAGGAGGGAGGAGTTATTGTGCTGGAAAAGCTTGCTGTACAATTTTTGGAATTCTTGAAGGTTCAGAAAGTGCCATAGCCTGGAAAAATGCCAGAATTATCCTGATTCATAAGAAGGGCGATCCCAAGGACCTCAAGAATCATAGACCCATCAGCCTGCTCTCTGTTGTGTACAATCTTTTTACCAAAGTTGTAGTTAGCCGCATAGGTGACAGTCTGGATTTCCAACAACCGAGACAGCAGGCGGGGTTTCGGAAAGGGTACTCAACTATGGATCACATTCATGCTGTCAATCAAGGGATAGAAAAATCTGCAGAATACACTAAACCCTTTTACATGGCATTTACAGACTACGAGAAAGCTTTGATTCTTTACTCACTGCAGCCGTGCTAGAAGCACTAAAAGACCAGGAAATAGAGGATACCTACATAAGACTCCTAGAAGTCGTATATCATGAATGCACGGGCAGGATAACCCTCCAGAAGGAAAGTGATGAATTCCCGATCCGGAAGGAAGTGATACAGGGAGATACCATCTCGCCAAAACCATTCACAACATGTCTGGAGGGGGTATTTAGAAAGCTTGAGGGGGAAAACATAGGATTAAGGATGAACGGGGAATACTTCAGCCATTTGAGGTTTGGGGACGACATAGTCTTGCTGAGTTGGACTCCAGAACACCTGCAAACAAGGCTTGAGGAACTACAATCAGAAGGCACGGCCATGGGCCCGGAAATAAATATGAATAAATCTGAAGTAATGAGGAATAAGCCTTCCAAAAGCGTCCTCTTCAGCTTAGGAAACGAAACGCTAGATGAAGTAAAAGGATATAACTACCTCGGACAGATGGTTAGTGCTGACTCCAACCATGAGAGAGAAATCCGGCCCAGAATAGGTATGGGTTCGGGAGCGCTCGGCAAGCACTCCAAATACTGAAAAGTAAGCTACCTCTGTCACTCAAAAGAAAAATCTACAACCACTGTATACTGCCGGTGATGACATACAGAGCTGAAACTTGGCGCCTTACTTAACAATTAGAAAGCAAACTTAGGTCGGCTCAACAGGCCATGGAATGAATAATGTTAGGAGTAACACTCAGGGACAGAAAACGAGCTACCTGGATCAGAGAACAAACTAGAGCAGAAGATATCATAGTTCAGATAAAGAAAAGGGAATGGACTTGGGCTGGCCGTGTAGTGAGACGAACTGACAACCGGCGGACAATTAGCGTAACAGAGTGGATACCAACAGATGGGTCTAGGAGAAGGGGAAGGCCATTAATCCGATGGAGGGATGAAATAACGAAATGGGGGGGTGAACTGTGGACTCTAGCAGCGCAGGACAGGAGCGGTTGGAGGTCAGTGGGAGAGGCCTTCGTCCTGCAGTGGACCTGAGTAGGCTGACGATGGAGGTGTGTGGAAGAGAGACTGATTTTTAGGTGCTTTCAATTATTCAGCTGCAGTGTGTGTTTTTGGACAAGATCTCAAGGGGTTTTTTTTGTCTTGCAGTGCATGTTGTTACTAGAGTATGCACATTCTCGAATGCAGATCAGTAAGGAATCTTGAAAGTTGAAGTCTTATGCCCGATCTGTTTAAAGGGGCACCAAAGTGTAAATGCAGGTTGCCCCATGTCGGTTGGTCACGGTGCCAAGGGTCACAGATATGCCACTCTCAGCAGCCTGAAAAATGGCAAAAGCATGAAATCTGGTATAGCTACTCTGAAAATTCCAAAATAGCAAAAAATTGTTTCTACACTTTCTCCCCCAGTGATTCAGGGTATCAAAAATCTCGACAGCTGAAGAAAGCATTGGTGAAGCTAGCCTAAATGTTTTTCCACGAACTTTCTTATGCAAAATAACTGTATGAAGTGGATTTAAAAACTTTGTTGAGTGCATATTTTTAAAAAGACAGACTGCAGCATGTAAAAATTCCCAAACGGGCTGCCTTGTTGAACACACGTGGTCACCCTTGTTTTGAAGGAAGCCGGCTCAGCTTGTATAAAATGCATGCTTTCAGATGCAAGCAAGGCTGCCCAGTCGGAGGACAAGCCTGATGGCTCAGGGGTTGGTGGCATCCTGAGTGGAGTCACCGCATTCACCAAGGCCATTGAGGCCACTGTGAGTAAACCAGCCTGATCGCCATACTTGGCCGCCTTGTCTTGCTTTCCCCTGAAATGATGTGAGCAAGGAAGAAGCAGCGTCCATTAAGGATTGAAAATCCATTGAATGTACTGTCGCGCTCAATTTGACTTGCAACGCGCAAGCAGCACTCAAAAACTAGCAGGAGAGGGGCTTTAGCTCTTCCAATAATCATCAATACCCGCTGCTTGCGAGTGACTGCTGCCTTTTACATAGCGAATAATAAGAAGTGTTACGCATGGGGTGTTCCTTGCTGTTATCGCTAAAGAACTGCACATCCTACATTTCCATTGCTTGAAGCTGTGTCTGCTTAAAATTTTTACGATGCTTCTTGCAATCAAAGGTGCTTTTTCTCGTTCTATTGCGTCAACAATGGCCCACTGCTCAGTTTCGGTGCTCAAATGTACTTCAAGTAATGAAAATGTATGATAGGCGAGCTACGGCTCTTTCTGCTACAATAGTAGTGAAACCACCATGCGTCACAGTCGCAATTTTTGGGCCGCAGCTCAAGGCTGTGCTAAACTACACCGGGCGCATTCACGCGTTGCGCATTCACTAGGTAAAAGGCAGTAGTTACCTGCGGTGGTGGGAGGGGTTCTGATGATTATCAGAAGAGCTAAAGCTCCGCCGCTCGCATGTTGTGAGTCAAATTGAGCGCGATAGTACTACATCAAGAGACTAAAGCAAGGTGACATTGCGATATTTGTCTAGCGCAAGAACACGGGGAATCCTTGCCTTAGGAGCATGGCAGGAGCATGGAACAAAATTAATCGTTTTAATATCAAGAACAGAAAACAAAAGACGGGAAATATGTGTGTATTGCTTAGTGATGGAGGTGAAGGTTGCATGTGTACTTGATTTCTTTGAGTCCAAAATTGGTGAAGAGGCATTATTTCTGAACAATGCATTCAGGCAGGCAGCAAGCACCTTTTACAATAACGAGTGTTGCTTACTAATGCCATAAAAAAAAGGGAAACCCACCATCACATAGATAGTAACTTGGTGTATCACAAAGCGCCTTGAAAGAAAACTTGGGTGGGCCTAAAAAGCCATGGTAAAAGAGACACTAGCAAGTATGAAGCCGAGAGGCCTATTGCGTGTCATTATTTGCGAGGCAAATTGAAGACATTCTGGCTCTAATGAAAAGAGTAGTGATATTAGGCTTGAAACGTGGTGTGAACGGACAACAGCAAATGGTGCTGGGGCACATTGTGCGGTGATAAATGTAGATTGACGGATGAAGTGGGAACTAGACAGAAGTATGATCGGAAAAAAACTGAGTACTCAATCTGGGTCTGAGCGTTGCAAGGTAGGCTCACGTGGAAGTGATGGGTAAAGTTTGTGGTCATGCATTGGGTTAGCTAATAAGATTGCTGATGCTGACGAGGCTCATTTGGGAAAGGGCTTTGTCATAGTTCTTTGGAAAAACATTTGCAGCTGTTCAGACTTGCCTAATCGTGAATTCCACTCATCAACTTGGTAAGGTAACCGAAGCCAGTGAGGACTGACGAAATTCAAGCTAGAGTGAGCGATTCCAAGCCAGCCACCAGCCTGACGCTATTAGTTCTGGATAAGTTATGACTTTTCACTGGAGCCAGGTTGAGAGTATGGGAGTACATCTTTACCGAAGGAAGTCGATATGGGATAAACAGTAAAAAGTGGATAGATAACCCATTGCATAGCACACAAATTTATCCCAGGTCAACCAGTGGAACTTGGCATCTGTGTTCTCGGTAGTTTTTTTTTTTTTCACATTAACCCATCTAAACTTTTCAGGAGATGGTCTCTGCAGCACATACATTTATTCCTTCATGTCTTCATGTACTAACTATTAAAGCGAAAGCTTTTTTAGTGGTACCAATGGAATCCTTTAAAAAAACTACTGCATTTCGTGATAAATGGGTTGGTCGACTGAGAAGCTCTGGTAATTGAGAGTTTTAGCATACCATGTGTTCTGTGGGTTCCGTATGTTTCATTTGTACCAAGACCTAAGTGCACATGCGCGAGCAGGCATGGAGGACAGGCTGAACAAAGCCGCCCTACCAAAACGCATGCACACATGCCAAGTCGGGTCCCGGTACAAACGGGGCATACGGAACCCGGAGCACACAGTATGCTAAAACTCTCTAATATCTCTAAACACACGGTGCATGCGTGCAACCGGGCTTCTGTAGTACAATTGTATACCGTTGTTAAAGGGACCCTGCAACACTCTTCGTGCAATGCAAGTAAACCAGCGCGACGTTTAGAATACACTGCCAGGAACACCCGAGCCAAATATTACACGTGCACGTGAAGTGGTAAGCGCGCAAATCGCCGTGAAAGACGCGGAAAAACCTACCGCTTGGCATGGCCTTTGCGACGTCAATCGGGCCATGGCTGTCCTGGCTGTCCTATCGGCTGTCGCTGGTCAACTTCGTGGCTAAATTCTGGCATTTCCTGTGACAATCAGCCGTCGTCGGCGCCGTGTATGAACCTCTTCTATGTCTGAACCTGTCCGCATGCTTTTGGTTTTTGGTGTTTATTTTGTTTTGAGTGCGCGCGGAGTTTGAGTGACGAACTAAATATTCCACTTTCAATGAGCCTACTCGACAACAAACGTTTATTGCTCCAAAAATGCCCTACCAGCCTGCGCGCTTGCTTGTGAGCAGGCCACCATGCCTGCTTTTTTGTGCCACCAGACCGGAAATAGACCCATCCACGTTGCGGGGGAAAAGGACGAAACTCCCCGGCCTGTGAGATATAGAAGGCCTCCGAACAGAACGCTGTGCGCCGATCCCCTCTCTGGGAAAGAGCGCGCAGCTTTCGTCGCGTTGTCCGCGGTTGAGTTGAAAGGGACCATTTATGCGCGATTTTTCATCTTGCGTAGTTTCGGTGATAGTGAACGGATTTTCATAATTCTTGCGGGAGGAGATTGCTGGGACAATAGACTTTACCCCAAAATACATTCCGAGTAGTCGATGGTAAGTGTTGCAGGGTCCCTTTAATAAACCTTGTATCAGTATACATGTAGATCGTTCATAGAGGCATTTTTGTTGTGTACAAAAAAAACCTCGCATGGTTTCATTTTTCGTTTGTAATTTGGGTCTGAGAAGGTTGACAATTGAATGGACTAACTTTCAGCGAATGTTGGACGCGCTTTTAGCGAAGGTTTTGATGCACTTATGATGCAGTTTTGATGTGAGAACGTTTTGCGCTTTTCTCAACTTGCTTTAGGAAGGGATTGTAAATTATACCAGTGCTCAATAAGTACTAACAGTGATTGCTGCCGTGACGAGAGTCATTTGGTGCATTCAAAGATTGAGAAAACATTCACGTGTTCGTTTTGTTACTGTTGCAGAGAGTTTATACTGGCTTGGATGGAAGCCACTCAGCCTCCATCTAGAGGGAGTAGTGGGAGGTGATGTTATGTTTATTGCTCTCTGTTCTGGTTCCAGGGTTCCAAGGTGCTGAGTGGCGGCCTGGACACCCTGGAAATGATTGGCAAGAAGACCATGGACATCCTGACGGAAGGGGACCCTGGGCTCCGCAAAAAGAGAGCCATGTTCGAGGGCAAAACCAGCCTCTCTGAGGTAGGGCCACAGGGTTGAATGTGAGGAATGCATGCTTGGCCATCTAGTGCATATCTATAGGTTGTATTCACTGAAAAGTTTAGCTGTCAATTTCTTCATTTGGCAACACTAGAAACGGCCACAGACATGGCTGCTGCGCCATAGACATGGCGCGGCTTGCGCCACTGCGGCCGCACGCAAAAAAGAAAGAAAGAAAGAAAGAAAGAAAGAAAGAAACACCGGTGTGCGTCGTGTACTCCATTTCAACCCGATTCTCAATAGTGGTGTCAACAGAGATGTTATTAATTGCACTTACATTAGACTCGAGGCATTACTTTGCATTCGGTGGGTAGAGTTTGGAATGTCCAACACAACTTGTGCTTAGCATGGACAACTACCGCCATCCCGCAGAACCCGACGTAACCAGTGGCGGCACACTTGCATGGTTGCCTGCATGCGTGCCTTGCCAGTGAATAAAATCTTTACTGCTCTTGCAAATCGATGGGCAGGCTGTACTGGTCCCCAGCTCCTTAGTGATATGATTGATTTGATTGATTGTAGGGTTTAACGCGCCGACGCAATGCAGGCAATGAGGCGCGCTGTAGTGGAGGGCTCCGGATTAATTTTGACCATCTGGGGATCTTTAACATGCGCCGAAATCTCGTACACACGGATGTTTTTGCTTTTCGCCTCCATAAGGAAAGCGGCCGCCGCGGCCGGGAATCGAACCCGCGACCTCGTGCTCAGCAGCGCAACGCCTTAGCCACTGAGCCACCGCGGCGGGTTCTTAGTGATATGCTTCTTGCATCCTGCATCTTCATGATTCAAGTAATTCGTGAGGGACATTCATGTATTAACGGCCTGGTAAAAATTTGAGGCAGCCCGTGCCAAACGATGAAGTGTCTACGACAAGACTGCATTTCCTTTGCCACAGGAAATGCTACAAGCTGCCGTGTCATCACTTCCACCAGGGCCTAAGTTATGTGTTTCTAGTTTGCTTTTTTTTTTTTTTTTTTTTCTGGGTAGCACTGATGTGAAAAACAGCTGTCATCAACCAGTGTGCCTTGCAGAGGAGCAAAATTTTTGACCTGCCTTTATGAAGGAGGAAGCTTTGCTCAAGGAAGGTGCCTTTGTGAACTTTTGAAGTTCCTTCGAAAAAAAAGGGTGGGGGGGCAGCCGTTAACTTGTGAAACCATCTAGTGTGGGCACCACTAGGTAGAGTGGCTCATGAGAAAGTGCTGGTTGTTGTGCAGGTACTGCGCGAAGCCAAGATGAAGGCTGAGAAAGAGGCTGAGGAAAGGAAAGCAGAAGAGGCTGATGACGCGGTCAATTACAGCAAGCTCTTCGATGAACACCAGGGTGAGCTCCGTGAATGGGCACGTAGAGCTGGCTGTTTGATGCTTTGGCTGTGGATCTGTTCGGAATGCCTGACCTTTCCACTCTCTCAGTAAAGATTACAGGTGTTCAGAAACCAGTCGAAATTTGCCGTTAACTTTCTCCTGCTCTGGTGAAGATGTATCACCCGCCGTATTTATTCGAATCTAGGCTGAACACATTTTTTGAATTATGAGGTATCAAACTTCTAGGATGGCTTAGATTTGATTCAGGTGTGCAAAGTACTCTTCGAAACAAAAAAACTGGCACCCGACTACAATGACAACATTGTTGGCACTGGGATCCATGGCTGTAGCCAATGAGAGTGCAGGCCCCTATTTTGACCGTGCTCGTTGTTCTTTATTGGCTTGACAGTAGTGCAGTGGTTCTACAATTTTGCTGCCGGCTTGGTGGCTATCGAGGAGGCAGTGCCATTATAGTGCTGTGTTGGAAAAGTGGTGCTGGCAGCAGAGAGCCCATCAAACTTCCAGGCACGGCGAGAGTTTGGCATGAATCAAAGAACGCCGTCAGTGAAAGGGGAAGTGAGACATGCCATCCTAGAAAGGTTAATCGGCAGTTCGTTAACATTGAAAACGCACTTGGTGACACTGAAGTCTGCCCAGCTGCATGGCTTACGTTCGAGTTTTTCTTTTTTTCTGATTGATTTTATGATCTTTGTGGGTTGGCTTTTAAAATTGGGGCTGGTCTAGATTTGAGTAAATGATTCGCAACGCAGCGTCACAGAGGTCTGATGGCAGTAGCACTAATAGCGACTGCTGTTCCGATAGCGATGGCAGTAGCAGAAAAGGTTTTATAGGCGTTGTGCTGATGATGTTTGCAATAAGGGCTGTCAAAATAGCTACAGTTTGAACACTGTAGGCAATCTAGCGGTGCATGCCTACAGTAGACTTTGTTTACAAACATGAAGTGTGTCTGCAAGGTTTGACAGAACGAATACATAAATAATGCAGCTGGTCATGTATTTTTCGGGCTGTATGAACTAACTGCTTTTTTTGTTTTTTTTTAATCTGATTCAGGCTGTGCTTTTCTGTTTGTGATGATGCGTAAATTTTTAGTAGTTGTAAGTGCTTGCTCAAGCAAGCAGCTTTAGACAGTCCGTCATCTTGTTGTAGCTGCTTGGAAACTAAAGTTTCAATTATTCGCAGCCCTGTGCGAGCGTCACCTGTCAGTGTAGCCTGAGAATTCCACTGGTCATGCAATGTCCTGGAATTGTGGTGTGTTCGTGTCTGTGTTGTTTACAGTCCTCTTTGCTTTGCCTGTACGGGCTCGCAGAAGTTAATAGAGATTATCCTGCCAAATTCGTCTGACTGAAAAACTGAAGTGAGAGATAGAGAGAACAAATTTTTTTATTCGTCGAGCAGAGGCTGATCTTATGGGCTTCGCTGTGTGAAAGGCATCCCTAGTCCTGGATTCCTTGGCTACGACTGGCTGTCCTTGCTCGGGTCACCAGGTTGAGCTGAGCATCTGGGTCTGGGCTGGCCAGGGAAGCCCTCCACTGCGCGAAGGCGGGGCTGGGAAGTGGGGGCAAATCTGGAGTGTGTTGGCACGCCCGTGCTATATGGTGTAGAGTGCCAGGCTGGGGACATTGAGCACAGAGGGGAGGTTGCTGGGTGTGGAAGTGATGGTGGCAGCTTAGCAGTTGCATCTGGTCCTGGTGCAAAGGCACACGCTGTCTGTGGATATGAAACCTTGGTGTGCGCACTGTGCCCCAGCTTTTGCACTGCGCCACTGTTGGTTGCTTCAGGCCTGGTGCACCTGGAAGCCTTGGAGATGCTGTGTGGCGAGCGGAAGACGGCGGTGCAGCAGAAGCTGATGGAGGCCGGGGAGCAGGAAAAGGCCGAGCTGACTGCCCTCCTCGACAAGATCAAGAGGACGTGCGAGAGCCTGCCAGCAGCAGATGACACCCCAGGTAGCGTTTCGGAACTGCACGTGGGGCCTTGTGCAGTGCTTGTAGAAGCTGGAACGTTGAAGGAGTGAACTAACAGGACTGGGCAAGGCGAGAGCCAGGTTCCGAATCGCTGATTGTGCCATGCAACCAGCTCCCTTCCTAATGGATTGCCAGTCACTGCACCCAATTTTCTCTGGCTGCTCTAAAATTCAGCAAGCTGTCTGTACACGCAGTGATTTTAGTTTAGGACTGGTCGGTCACGTGACGCCCAAGGTGTGGTAGTGTATGAAGCATGGACATTGTGACGTGAGCTGCTCAGAGCTCATGCTGTGCAAAGTGGAGAAGAGCGGCCAACCTGTCCATCGTGCCAGCTCGCATGAATGGCAGGTGTGCATTCGGGGAGTTTCTTCATTTACTTCTTTGCTCTTAAAGACTTTTTTGGGGGGGAGCCTTTCCTGTGAAGGGAAATGGCATGAGGGGTGGGGAAACAAACAACGTTCGGGAATACCAGTGAAAGCTATGCAGTTGAAATATTCAAGGCACAAATAGGGAGAAAGCAAAAAAAAAAAAAAACTGAAATGTTCATTCACATGTAATCATCATTTTATAGCAAATAAAATTAAAGCAGAGACTTATTAGCACAAAAAAAATAATAAAGTGAAATGTTGCTAAATGATACAGCAACAACGCAAAGGCGGGGTGGTGTTGTGAGTGAGGGAACTGAACTTGTGAGCATGAATTTAATACTACTAGGTTACCAAGCGGGGGGCAGATTGCATCCTGCGGGAAATCAGTTAAAGGAGATTTTAGGTTGTTAGGAAAGCTTACAATACCTCTCGGTCTGTTTGTAATAACAATGCTGCCTGGTAGACTGTTCTAATTTCTAGTTGAACGAATGAAGAATTATTGTGCAGACGTGTTTGTCTTAGGACAAGGGTATGAAACCTGTAAGCTGTCTTTGCATTGATTTAAAAAAATGAAGTTGTGGAGGGATGTGGATGCTTGGTGTTGTGATAAGGTGTTGGTCCTGAAATTTTTCGGTGGTGACTGAGCAGGGTAAGAGTGGCACGTCTTTTTAGGCTGAGTGATGCTCGTGAAGAATGCATAATCAGAGAAAGCAAATCTGGCTGAACAATTTTGAATTGCATCAATTCTTTCTACTAGACATGTCTGGTAGAAGGTGCATGGAAGCTGGTGGAGGGTGGAAGCTGGTGGAATGAGGTACGTCTGGTGGAAGCTAAATTGCTGTGTCAGGCAAATATCTGCCTCTAGCGATCCACTGTATGAGGACATATCATGGCTGATGTGAACAGGCCATGATAAATAGCTTTTGTGGTGTGTACACGTGGATGTTTATGGAAAGTAGTTGCTTGTGGGAAACAACCATCAAGATGGTGCTTGTATAGTACAAGGGGCTTGTGTTCTGACGTGCCTCTCATTGCAGATGATGAACTGGAGCAAGATTTTGATAAGCTGGTGACCAGCCACCTTTCTGAGATTGGCCTAAACCTGAAAGGGGAGAAATTGAAAGAGGTAAGCTGAGTTGCATGGTTGGCCCCATGGCCCCCTAATCAGCAGCTGTTCATTTTCTTGAGGCTGGGTGAAATACTAGTAGCATAGTGTGTGGGTAAACCAGGATTGCGCAAAGTGAGTCAGCCACTGGCCCATGTGCACCATTTGAGCAGACGAAGAAAGCATTCCCACCAGTGCAATCACTTTTGTTAGCACTGACATGAATACTCCAAAAGCAGATCCGTGTTTATGTCCCAATAAAAAATCAGCAACAAATTGTAACAATAAAAATTTCCCAAGTTTTCCTTTCCCCCCTACTCCTGGGGAAAAAGAAAATAGGGTGGTGGACTGTGCTTGAACAAAAACAACAAAAAATTATTACATTTGTGGTGCTGTATGTTGTCAGAAGTACAATGTAAACCTGAAAACAATTGCAGTACCATCTTTTGTCTTTCGTGGAATCGTAGTCACTGTGTGCTCAGGCTACTGGCTTAATCCAGTTAATAACCATACGTGGCAACATTTGCGCTGCAGTTGGCACTGGTGCTTTTATGCCATCACAATCAGCTAAAAGCTTTTTTTTTTTTTACTGTGCTATGCCATGGCCATTTATACCAGTTGAATTTGTTTAGAATTTTAGTTTTATTATGCTCCGTCAAGTGCATATGTACGTACCGGTTAAATTTGTTTACCCCTTTGTTGCCGTTATGAACGCGGTTGGCATTGCGGGCCAATATTCTAGCACTTCTCGCACTACGTTTGAAAATGGAGAAAAGCTACAAAAATGACATGTAAGTGTTGATGGAAAACAGCAGACAGCACAGAGGCTCTCTTTCAAGTAAATTGTAGTGTTCAAACAAACAAACAAACAAACAAAAGACGAGTGGCTCCTTAGCATGTAAAAGTTTGGAAGGCAAAGTGAGACCAATGTTTGAATGGCTTAATTAAACATTTCAGACTGACTTGGGCGTCAGAGAATGGCTGCGCGAGTGCGTTGCCCGTCAAGAGAGAGGGGAAAAGGAGGATGCCAAGGTAAGCAGGGCGCAGCGTGAGGAGTGCAAGTTGCAGAGGCGTTTTCACTTGTGAACTGTTCAGTGGGAAAAGAACACTGGACACAGCTGCTGGGTATGCTGAATCTATGTCCACGTTACATTCTTACTCGTGATTGTAGCCACTAAATAATTTATGACTGCTGTGCTCAAAGTAGCCTCACATTGGAGCACCTTGAGCAATCTTAGTTACTGTTAGTGGCAAAACCATCAACACTGAGCCCCCATACTTAATTACCTACCGCGGTGAAAAGCTTAGAGGTGAAGGATAGAAACAGTGGCTGTTGGGGCCTTGGTCAAGCTTCAGCTGACAGGCTACCTAGCTGACTACCAACCAGGAAGCTTTGTGACCTTGCTGAGTGCAAAGGTTAAGCTTAGTTGACCTTCAAAGACACCCTCCTTTTTTCATACATCGTATGGTACTATATGTATACTCGATTCTGAGCACCCCCTTCTTTCCACGATCGCGATGCCCAAAGTGAAAGGGGGTGCTTAGATTCGGAAAACCTAAATTAACCCTTCCACCCCCGTGCCATGTTTTTTTGCAGCCGTGTCTCAATGAGACAGGCAAAAGGAATTATGTTTTATCTGAAAAACATTTGAAAGAAAATTACTCCCAGCTCCCCTCGCGGAAACCCCTGTGTAGATGTGACGCATAGGGGGTTCCGTTGTTGTTTCCGTTAGGTTGATTCTCCCATCGCGTGAAACGTGCTGTGAACCCCCTGTCGCGGCTATGACGCAACGTGGCGCGGCTATGACGCAACACAATCCAACACAATCCACTTTAATCCAATCAAATCGAAATCCAATCCAAGCCAACCAAATCGAATCCAATGCCCCTTGCGAGAGTGTGTTTGCTATCGGAGAGGAGAGGGGGTGAGCGGCGGAAAGCGCAGCTCGCGCGGCGAGGAGAATGGGGGAGGGGTGTGGGCGGACAACAACAACGCCGTATGGAGGGACAAGGCGAGTGAATGAGATGCAGTCGCATCTAAAAGTAGGTACAGACAACCCACTGCTTAGTCTCCCTCGCTACCATTCGGGTCTGTTGTGCGGCTTGGGCCGCTGCTTTCAGTATCCCCCCCAGCAGGTTGTCTTCTGTTCTGTTGAAGCGGCGTTTTAATTGAAAACTTCATAAATGACTTGGCCACAATGTCAACTTGGGCCCGCTTCCATGCGTCTAAGATCCACCTTGCAATGGTTGCTTAGAAAAGGGGGTGCTTAGATGCGCATGCAAATGTTTTTTAAATAGTTTTCATGATAGTAGGGGAGGTTGCTTAGAATCGGGGGGTGCTTAATTAAACTGCAGTATTTGAAGTGGGCACTCAAAATGGTTTCTTGCCACTGGTGCCACCAAAGTTTGATGAGCTGTAAAATTAGTTCCAAGCAATGCAACAAAAAACTGCTTCGGTTATTGCATTCACCAGGGTTCATAGTGCTGGAAAACATACACTACAGGTTTATGACCAACACTGTTTTGTCTATTGTTTGACCAAAAATGGCTAATTACAGTTAAACCTCGTTATAACGAGACGGGCTATAACGAAATAATGGATATAACGAGCAAATCGTAATTCCCCTTGAAAGTCCCCATAGAAACCAATGTATTTAAAACCTCGTTTTAACGAGGTAAAATTTCCCCGTTACGGGATATAACGAACAAATTTCGTTGAGAAATCAAATTTTGAGCTAATTTTACAACAGTGCGCAACGCGGATTTGAGACAGTGCGTGACGCGGCAACTGTATTAGCAGTTCAAAACTCCCGCCACGCGCGCGAAGCTGGCTGGCGCGCCATGCGGACGCTGCGCCCGCGAAGCCCCCACCCTCCTCTCGCTGCGCACGGCATGCAGACAATGGGGCCCTTCGATTAACAGTGTTGGACTCGCCGCGGGCTCCCCGAGAAGCAGTTCGACGTTCGATTTTCCCACGTATCCCTATGGCTTCGGGGAATCCGCGGTGAGCCCGAGAAGAACCCCAATGCACACGACGCGCGCGGTTGCGTCGCCTTCCTCTCCTCCCCCCCCCCCCCCCTCTTTTCGTATCGCCGGCGTCGCTGCGTAGTTGTGTGTGCGTGGGTTTTGGCATATCTTTTATCGTACTGCCGGCGTGATTACAACAACGCGAGTGCGACAGGCGGGAAGCGAAAGCGAAAGACTATCACGCTTGAACAGAAAACGGCCATGATAAAAGCCGTCGCATAGGGCGCGAAGGAAGGTAAGGTGCACCCCGTCAAGGTGGCAAAGAGACTTTGACTTGTGGACGAGTACGCTGTCCACCATCGTGCATCGTGAGCAACCGAGAGTCCATCGTCAGCGCTGTTGCACATGGCTTGAAAAGAAGCGCTAAGGACGGCGTCGGAGGCAGATGCGGTGGACGTGCTGCGTCGCTACTTCGGCACGCACGAGGGCGGCGAAGATGGCGTGAACGTAGCGGCCGCAGCTGAGGGAGCAATCGGTCGCATCAGGAAGGTGCATCAATGTCCATTTACGGACTTCTTCGTAGCCAAGTCTGTTTGAAATACGAGTTTTGAACTGCAATAAAGTAGGTTCGTGACTTTTCCTTTTTACCTCCGGAATGTGTTTATTTTACTGACTATCGCCGTGCAGCAAGATGCTATTTCGCCCGCTTTTTGTTTTAGGTAACTACAATGCATAATATTTGCAGTAAATGTCGGCTACGGCTATAACGAAATATTGGCTATAACGAGCAAATCGCGGCGCCCCTTCAATTTCGTTATAACGAGGTTTAACTGTATCTCAATTATCTTGGGAACTAATTAACCAACTGAAAAAAAAAGTGGCATATTTGAAATCAGTAGGGAAAAACAACAAGACGGACAAGTTTCAACAAAGTTTACTTGAAAATTAAAAGAAGTTGTTTGAAGACCAGTGTACCCCCTTAAAATCGTGAAAATACGCTATAATGTCTCCTATAAAATTGATCGGGCTTCAAGAGGGGTTCACTGAACTGAATTACTGAATTTTCCACCATTACCTCCCATATCATTCCTAAACCCTGACCATTTACAATTTTTACGCTGCTCAGAATTTGATTGTCTTACTGGAAGGTGCCTAGGAAGGGCTTGGAGGCAAAGTCAACAAACCATGATTTAGTATTCTCTCCGAATGTACAGGATGTACACGGGCACAGCCGTCGAAAGCTTGGTTGGGTGATAAAGCCTCCATGAGCTCGCTAAGCCATCTGTGGCTGCTGACTTGGTCTGTGCCCTAATGGGGGGCTCACCTCGCCTCTGGGTCAAGACCCTATTTCAAACACATGGTACAGACTATTAGTGGAGCAGAAAAATCCCCCAGGTAGAACCCTCCCGCTGCTCCCATCTGCTCAGTTGGCAGAGAAGGGTCACACCCATGTCACACTCATGCCGTATGTGTTTCAACCACAAGCCTCTAACATGCTTTTGGCACATTTTTAACCATAGGTGCCCTTGTGCCATTAACGCACATGCAAGCACTACAGACTGGGCTGTAATGTCGCTTTTGCTGCGAGGGCATTCGCAGAGCTCTTTCGATCTACTAACAGAGCGAGTTTTGTGCAGTTACCGGTTCAGCCTGCGGCTCCTCCTCCTCCTTACCCGGCATCACATCTTTCCAGGAGATCTACCGCAGAGGCATCGAAACCTTGGCTGAGATGACAGCCAAGACCATGGAGCTGTACCACAAGGTGGCCGAGCTTCTCCTGGTGAAGACCTCGCCTGACAGGACGCCCATGCACTACGCCACTCAGCTCACGGGGTCTGTGCTGCGCAGCCTGCGTGCCCACCTGCTGTTTCGTGCAGCAAAAACAGTCGCGGGGTGGTCGCATTGAGTTCTGTGAGATCTCCAATGTCAGAGAGTGACCTTGCGAGTGATCTCCACGTGGCCCATTTGCGTGTGTAGTTTTTCGCGGCAATGACAGTGTCATTTCATAGTTGGCAGTGATACTGCGGTGGCAGGTTGCCTGTTGTACAAGCTGACCCTTTCCAGCTTCGCAGCCTTTGTGAGCTCACATGCCATGTCCTAGCTACGGTGATAACTTACTTTTCTGGGGAACACAACTTTTTTGACTGTAAGAAGGGCCGTGACCTTTGGGAAGATCCCCAGGTGGGCCACGGTGGAGTTCCTTCAAGTGTTGAGAACATATTCTGCATAATGGAGGGTACCTCCCATCCTCCCAGGCCAACACCAGACAGGTGGGCTGGGGAGGTAGGTCAGCTCACAGTCAGTTGAAACTGTTTGTCACCAAAACAGTAAAAAGACAAGGACTAAGCACCGGTAACAAGAGTTAACACCATCTTGGAGCCCCTCTTTGATTGTGCAAGTCACCAGGTATAGAGGAAAGGTTCACTTGGTGCCTGTTAGGTGGTCAGCGGATTAGCTGCGTGACCATAGTTTAGGAATTTGCCCAATTACACGAGTTCCAAATGTGCACCCCTGGAATTTGTTAAACATTTTATGGCAAGAGCTGTAAATGGCGCGTGCTACTGTTTTCACAAGTGTTCTCACCTGGAAGTGCGACCCTGGCAAGCAGGTACACGAGCACATAGCACATGAGTGTGCCAAGTGAGTCTCGAGGGCACATAGTGGACAGTACAGTTTGAGTAATTTTCTCCGGCACGTATTTTCCTAGTTTAGTTGGTATGAATGGAGTTGATGCATCTCAAAAGAGGGCATATTTCGTCGCTACTCTCCCACACCATTCGCAACACTGTGGAAGGCGTCTCTGCACTGGCTTGGATGTCGACTTGCCTGACCTTGTGCGCACGTTGGTGCGAGACTTTTGGTTCGCATGGTTGTGGGCAGCATGGTGGCAACATCTGTTGCGTGTGCAACCAAGTTTGCTTCTTATAATTACTCGGGCTGGGTGCTTGCAATGTATTTTGCTATTTGGGCTAAACTTTTTGTTTTTAACAGAAACCAATGTATGCTATGCTGAATAACGCTGTTGTCAATAGAGTCCGAAAGGCTGGATAAGTTTTCTTTAACTGAGCAGCCAGACCTTCCCTAGCTTCTTTGGCTGGAGCTTCGTATTTTTAATGTAAACTTGTAAAGCCGGCATTTCTGTTTCGATTTTTCCTTTACTTTTTTGCACCACATAAAAAAAAACATTGCACTCCTTGGGCAACATGGTCGTTTAATAGTGCCATGCAATGCAAAGTGTAACAGAGAGTAGTAGGCACCAATTGGCTGGTGTGGTGAGCAATGAAGCCAACAGAAAATTCTTGAACCTTTATTTGCCTATGGCCACTGGTTGCTGGCAGTAAAAATGACTAGCTCGCACGGTCAGCTCCATATGTCTTTCAGGCTGCACTTGTGCACTGCTGCCAGACACATGATCCATATTGAAAACTGATAAATACTTGCGTTCATTTTAAAACCTGCCGCAGTGGCTCAGTGGCTAGGGCATTGCGCGGCTGAGCCCAAGGACGTGGGTTTGATCCCAGCCGTAGTGGCTGATTTTCTGATGCAGCAAAAAGCGAAAACGCCCGTGTGTCGAGATTTTCGCGCACGTTACAGATCTCCAGGTTGTCAAAATTATTCCGGAGCCCTCCACTACAGCGCGCCGCGTAGCCCAGGTGTAGCTTCAATGTGTTCATTTTAAAATGGCTCTCTTGTGAAGCCAGATCTGGACCTACCTAGCTTTTCCTTGGAAGAAAAAAATGAAAAGTTCTTCAGTTTTTATCAAGAAGTCGGCAGATATTGTAAGGGAAGAAGTGCCGGGGTATGCATTTTTCAAATCTCTCATTACATCGTGTGTGTTTTTTTTTAACAGCCTGACTGCCGTGCTGTGCACAGAAGTGGCCATTCTGTCTGCCCAGTGTGGACGCTGTCTCAACACAGCTGCAGTAAGCCCCCACTCTTTTGCGGTCCTTTGGCAACGCTGGTAGCATGCTGCTGTGCGCATTCAGTGCGCAAGTGTAAAAAAAAAACATTGTCATGCAGGATGACTCGGAGGATCCAGACTCGGTGACGCCACTCATTACCAACATATACCTGGAGGTAAGTTGCCACGTTTTCACATCCCTATTCTTACACAGGCTATTTTTTTTTTGTGTGTGTGTGGGACTAACTGGAATAGTGGCAAAACTGTTGGCTTGGCTGGCCAATGAGCATAATTTAACTTTTGCAAGAAAGACAAGACACAAGTGGTAAGGTAAGAACTGGACTGGCACTCACGAGTGGCTTTGAAGTGCCGAGCGTAATTACACCTAAAGTGGCTGAAAACTAGGAACACTGGGAATTCTGGGGATGCTAAGCGAAGCCAGGAGTTTGTTGCTATGCACGATTGGGAGGCTGACTGGACAGACCGGGCAGCGAGTGCATTTCCCAACTGCATTTCCCAACAAGTGACGACTTTCCCCGATCATCATTCCTGTGCCCTCCTCAGCATTAAAGCGAATTCATAGACTATCGCTATTACCATTAGTGCCACTATTATGATAAACCATAATTGTCTTGCGTGACAAACATATCCCCATTTTTTTTAACCTGCGTTTCACGGGAAGCTGCGGTTGTTCAAAAAACAGCTGCTGTCAAAAGCACAACTTCCACAGCTTTTGCTACGTGCAATGAAGGCCAACAGCAAAGGCTCTCACCTATCATGTTTTCAACAGTCCACATTTGCAGTAGTGGCGTTTGTCTGCACCCTTTACCAGCCCGGCTTAACTGTTCACATACATTTCGAAACTATGTCATAGCCTTATTTGTGTCCTTGGCTCCCACAAAGCACTGGCCGTGAGCTGCCTCCATGTCTCGTTCGTTTATCAGCAAACCCTTTCAGATCTCTTCTTTTTGCTGCTGCAAAAAAGCAAAGCCAGCTGTAGTGGATTGTTTGTAGTGATTTTTTTTTTTTTTTGCAGTTTTGTAACTTTCATCAACATGCATTTTAAAATTTCCATTTACGGTGCATCTGTTGGAACCTTGTGTGTTTAATTGTAGCTGAACAAAAATCTGAAGGTATCACTCCTGCACTTTGTCCATTTTCTCTTTTGCAGGCCTCGAACAGCAACACGTACATTCAAGATGGCTTCCAGTTGTTGGTTCCCATCCTACAGCTGCTTGCCGTGCAGCAAAGACTGGGCTGAACTGCGGGTGACACCGCGGTTCGCACGCAGAGTGCCAGGTCGTGACCTCGACTCGCGGCCTAGTATCTGGGATTGCGCCAAGGGGAGGAACTTCACCCCAGAGGAATGCAGTGCAGCATTGCAGTAGGCTAGGCCAGGCGAATAAGTTCTAGAAACTGGCAGCTCTGCTAACACTTGGAGGCACACCTGTCGCCCCACTGTTGTGGCCCACTACCTTTGAAATTGGTCAGTCTCTATGGGCTCATGTCAAACACAGTGCTTGTTGGCCAACATTTCAGCGGACGTTCCCTTGTGTGTTCCCAAGTGGAGTGTATATATCGTAGTGCGAGTGGCGTGTACATAACTTCCCTGAGAGAACACCCTCCCCCATGCATTACTCTGCATGCGTCAACGCGTTTGTGCCAAATGGTGCACCTGCAGGCCAACCTTGTCAAACTGCTGCATGCTCTCCCCAAGTGCACGTCGTCTGTACAGCGTTTAACTAGGCCTTGCATTTTCAGTGAGTGTACAAAGCCACTTTCTCTAGGTGCTTATAAGAAAGGACGACTGTCGTTGCATTCGTGCATGGCAGCCCAAGATGCAAATTAAACACAAGTACTATGGAGGGGGCGTTTGACAGCAAGCCTGTGTTATGTCTCATGACAAATGGTGCAAACTGTCTTCGACACAATTTCTGCACGCTGGCCTCTGTGTTATTCAGGGACACTGGACACCTTGGCAAAGATGCTCTCATTATGGCATGTTTCTGTCAAATTACATTAGTGGCTATTAATTCACAAGGGATCTACACTCTGGTGGCACGTCTAAGAAAACAGAGGAGAAGGGTATGGGCAGAAGCAGAGCATTGAATGGCGCCGGTATAGAAAATTCATGTGCGCGCTTTGGAAATTATTCATGTGTTACTTAAGGGTTTCATGGACATGCAGAAAAAGTGCTCGAAGCAGTCATATTTCACATTTCCAACTGTTTATACTGAACATAAGTGGCAAAGATACCAGCCGCCCTCAGCTATAATGCGCCAACTCCAAACTGCACAAAGAATGCGCAGACCGATGCACAGCTCAGTGGTGGCATGCACTCGGCCACATGGCAACATCTTTGCAATTTCTTTTTGGCTTTAGCACCTTTGGGCTGAATTCACTCCGATGGCGCCACCCAGGACCACTCCAGACATTCTAGAAAATTGTAGCCCTCCCCTTTCCACCTTCTTCCTACCCTTCAACGTGGCATCGTAGTCTGTAAGTGCGGGAATTAAATGCAGGCATTTCAGAGGCACGAGCCTTTCTCACCCCCGCTCCCCTGCCTTTCCCACACTCACAAGTATGCAGTACTAGGTCTGTACTGTGCTGCTGCATTTGCAGTACGTCACATTGCGCCATTTGTCTGTTAAGGAAACTTGTAATGCAGGAAAGAAATTGCGTGTGCAGTCATTACAGGTGGGCCTTACTGTAGCTTCATTTATGTCAATTATGTCTATGAATGCCAAACATGTTTGCATTGTCCTTCCCGGCTACACATGTGAATATTTAGAAATCCTGCACTCTGAGCAACTTGCTGTAGTTCGCACCACTTTGATGCCCCTTCCGATAGGCACATCACTGCACCAGTGTTGAGATGCGTATATAGCACCACAGTGTAGACTGCTTATAATGCATGTCACAGGGACCGCAAAAATCCACACTATAATCAAAACTTGCACAAACAAAGCCACATGTATGACCTACCTTTGGAAGTGTTGTTTATAGTTACCATGACCGGAACAAACACCTCTTAAAAACTCGGGCACAGTGTTTACTGCAAGTCTGTTTCACATCAGGTGCTGCTGCAAGGTTTTTAATAAGTTGCCACACACAGCTTTTTGTTTTGAGGGAGAGTGCTTTGCCGCTTATTATGAACGGATGTCATAGTAGTGAAAGCCTAGCTCGTACCACCATTGCAATGTGACCAGAACAAAAGTCTTTCGTTATTTTTTTTTTCTCGCACGCTAACTCTTGTTGGCGATGCGAAAGGCAGTTGGTTGATTTTCTGCGGCCAAGTAAGAGGGGGACGGCAACACATGCCGTGTCTGATGGCTGAACCAACTGCTCTGCGTGATCTGCAGGCCCCTTTAAAATCTGCACTAAACTGATACAGTCGACTCTCATTAACATGAAGTCCTTGAAGACCGCAAAGCACTTCGAATTAACCGAAAAACACAACAACACTGTTATTAGTCCGCAACACGTCTCCATTCTTGATTTTGTTCGGAATCTTGACTGTCATCGCCAATTAGAGTGTACAACGCGTGTGGCCTTGATAGTCGAGACTTATCGCCAAGCGTCCACCGCACAAGCTGCTCACATGCCACTGTCGCTGACATAGTGCAGAGCATGGCAGTGTTTTGGCACTTAAAATTTTGAATTTTATCAATAAATGGTGGTCACGTCCAATTAACCTATATAATGTTTTAGCTTCAAATTATCGAGCGATTTCTTCCTTTTGAATTGCAAGTAAAATTGCTGGGACCAGAATATCACTTTTAACTGAAAATTCCAATTTAGTGACTTCAAATTATCGAGAGTCGACTGTATTGTGCTTTGAGTGACCATGTTTTATGCGGTATGTTATGCATCAAGCTCTACAGTAGGCAAACTGGTGAACATAGACACATTACATCTGGTCTTGCGCTGTAGGCAGTTACGCTACAAATAGCCTGCACTGTATTATGATATCCATTTTAAATTCTTGCAAAAAGACCGAGACAGACAAGTGCATGAGCATAAGGTTGTGCAGCAGAAGGCCTTGAACAATGGCCTTGTAGGGGGCCATCTTTGGCTTGGCCGATGCATGCCACCGAACTGAAATGTGTTGCAGCACAATGTCATTCAGTGTCAGCATTGACTCTACGTTGCTTAGATGAAAATTAGTGTGATTCAAACTGTCATGTAACTTGTCACAGGTGGTTTGTGGTGGCATGCTCGTGGCATTAATGCTGTTCATTGGTCATCTTGTTCCAGTAGCACCTCCGGAATCGGGTCAGGCAGCTGGCACGCTGATTTAATAAACGTTTTCAAATGTTGTTGCCAGATTCGTAGCCTGTACCTAATGGGGTCTGTCCCTATGCACACATTTAACAGCCTGGGCTCCACTAGTTTTGATGCCAGCAGCAAACGCAAGGCTGCGAGTCTCCATCCGCCACAAACAAATGACCTTTGGCAAAGCCTGAATGAAGGATTGTTTAACCCTTTGAGGGTTTTTGCTGTATATGTACAGCAGCGGTTTTCCGTCCCGCAAGGTCTTAGCTGTACGGGTACAGTTTCGATCCTGATCCTGTTTGAAATTTCCCTCCATAATGACCATACATGCTCACTGGGAGGTGCTGCCACCTCCTAGGACTTACAAGAATTTGAATTTGATTGTGCTACCTTCTTGAGGAGATAAACAGCCCTCTCTAGCTTCAGTGCATCACACAGTCTGTGTCAACGCCCTTTTGTGGTTTCAGTTTCGCCGCATTATCGCAACGGAGGCTCACAAAACTTGATTTTTATCGTTATCCACACTCCCTTGCAGGGGCGGTGGAAGCTCATTTCTATCGATATTGGTGCTGCTGTTAGCATGTTTATTACCATACTTTATCACTGTAAAGTAATTTGACCGCCAGGGAAAATTGTGTTAAAAAAAAAAAATTCGACCCTCAAAAAGGTTTTAAATGTCCAGCAACCTGGGACTGCTCTCCTCTGCCCATGCCCCGTTCTTTGCCGCCGTCTCCTTTTAGCAGTGTCAGCTGTTGTAGCACAGCTGGGTTGTATGCCCGCTGTTTAACGGCCGCCGCCTTTTCCGTGTTGAATGGCACTGTGTGGAGCTGTTGTGAGTTTCAACCATGTTTCCTGCCCGCACTTTCCATCTGCTGTTTCTTGAGCATGCGCGATAGCTGTGTGGCTGACACAGGGAGCCAAACACCTCGTTTGTGAAGTCGGTGAGGGACGTGATGCACATTCTCCCTTGCTCTGAGCGCTGGCCCTGTGTGTTCTGCCAAACCCACGAATAAATGGACACCAGTACCAATGCGTTTGTGTATCACTTTCTCTTCCTCTGCTTCAGCAGTGCGTCTCTGAGGGCAATCTGAAATGGCCAAAAGGTAGCACCACGTGAATGTTAGTACAGTTGTCTGCACTGTGCTTCACACAGAGCTGCAAACAGTACTCGCTGAGAGACCAGACACTGAATCTACAAAGCGTACCCACACCTTACTTGCAAAGAAAAAAAAATGAAGCCCCATCAAGTTTTCCAGTCCTCCATTGCTTCAAAGCAAATGGTTCCTTGGCACATAAAGCAACGTAAATAGCAAACTCTTATCTCGCACCGAAGGCATGAAAAACAAGTATGTGGTGTAAAAGGCAATGTCCATGATGTGAAATCTCCTTAATCTGTTCCACTACTAAATTAATGCAGCTGAGTCGTCGATGTATTGTTACGTAGAGTGTGCTTTCCCACTTAGTCACTGCCTAATGACGGCTAACCCAGATTGGCACTGAGCTTTACCACAAAAAGGAAAATCTGACCTAACCTAGTAACGTTATGATGCTCCCATCATACTATGGTTAAAAAAACAAATCCGGGCTAATACCCATGCCACACGTGCCCGAAAAATAAGTGCTTAATGCCTTCAGTTTATTAAGTCGCTGCTACACGCAAAAATCTAATGCCATTCACTGCAATGTTATTTTTGGTTTAAGGAGTTCCGCACCACTCATTTGCTTTCGCGAACTCCTTAAATCTGCCTACTCTCAAACACTTTGGGCACCACATGAAACCAATGAAACTCTCGGCACCATAGTGTTGACGCAGAAATGTAGCTGAACTTCGAAATAAGATGATTTTTGGGCTTTCTTGGTGGCAAAGTTCTGGAGAAAATGAAGTTCACTAAAACAGTGGCAAAAGGCAAGTTACTCATTGTTTTGAATTTTTTGCATTAGGCTACCGCTGACAGGCAACAGCAGCTGCTGAAGCCACTTTTAGAAACAGCTCACACCATTTTTTTTAAACACTATTTCTCATAACGTTTTCTTTCACAAGAATCATTTTAAACCTTTCCAAGTCGTTTTTCTCCGTGTTAAAAACTTCTAAAATATGATAGCATTTCTCTTTTTGGTCATTACCACCCCATGCCTAACACATTTAATGCCTTCGCGTTTTTGCGTGTAGCACGGCCCACCCAAATAACGTCATTTGGTATCTTAAGGCCTTAAAAGCACTTTGTCATTTTGCGTGCCTGTGTGGCACAGGTATCAGACCCATAAACTCGGGTGGATTGTTGTTGTTGAGAGTGCACCTGCCTGCTTCTCGCGGAAGGAGCGCTTCTGCTTGCGCTTGAGCTTGTGCTTGATCATGCTGAAGGCCTTGGTCTTGCGCTTCTCCTTGTTGCTCTGGCTGGCAAACTCGGCCTTCTTCTTCTTCCTACCAAACTTCTCCCGGCCCTCTCGCCCTTCCTGCAAGGGGGGGCACACGGTCACGGCACGGTTAATACGGACACACTCGGAACAAATCCAAAAAATTAGGGCGATGGTTGTGCTGCCCCTGCAGCTAGTCCGGGGTACAACGACGCCCATGTTTTCACAGCTCAAGCAATTGCACATAGAATGCATATGAATTAGTTTTGCCCCTATGTGTGTGAACAGGTGATTCGGGATGTTGGCTACAAATGATGAAATAAAGTGCACCGGTGTGCTTACTGCGTAAGGCAGCTAAGCAGCACCATGCTCCTGAAAATTTTTTCTACAAATTGTAGCACCTGGAACCAGAAAGGAGAGTTCTGATGCGAGATCTACCTGTGTTCCTTTGTCTTGCCTAGGGGACCAAAAGAAAGGGTGCAAGGAGCTCTTAAATTGGAGAAGGGGGAAAAAAAAATGAGGAGATTACTACAGAGTGCTACTGTTCCCTGAAAGCTCTGAATGGTATGCTCGCCACGGCAACTTGCAGTTTGTCCATCTGCTGTGTCACCTAGTGTTCCTTTGTTATCCACACGATGACAGTGACAGGTGTGTTTATCTGGTGTTCAGGGAAGGCGAAATCATTGTTGAAACACAAATGTGATGAAAAAGGTTGCCAAATGTTTCAGGGTATGCTGCAGCTTTGCTTGTGTCGCCATAAATGTGAGTGATTGCCGTGACTTATTCACACGTACTTGGACACTGCCGCTGCACAAGCCAGCAAATTAGCATGCTACGGCACCATAAAAAATTGGAGGAGGAGAAATTTTCAGTGATGAAAAACTAATCAACTAATCAACTAGACGCAGCTCGATTAGCCTTAATCGGGTCATTCACTTATCCGCCGACATCTTGCAGTGTGCATGTGGCAATCAACTTGGGTAAGACGACAGGGCCATCGCACTCTGAGACTGCACAGTATGCACAGAACTTTTTTAACCTAAAGTTGCACATTTTTCTTTTCACGGCCGCAGCATGAGTCCCCCCAACATGTTATGCATCAGACTGTACGCCTGTGTGTGTAACCCCTGCAAGCAGAAACATTGGCAGGAGTAACGAAAAACGTGTCCCGTACCCTAATTGAAGCCAGCCGGGACTCCTTGGTACTCCGCGGGTTTTTCGTGAGTTTTTCGATGTCCCTAAGCGACACAAGCTCTTTCCTGCAAAGAAAGAGAAAAGCACATCATGAGGAAAAAAGCACATAAGCTCTTGACGTTCCGTACATTAAGAACTGGTGACAATGCGCCAATGAGCCAAGGTGTGTGCATGCATGCACGCAAGTGCACACAAAGAAAGAACGCAAACAGTCCTACAGCATATCTTCTTTATTACCAGCTATATGTGGCCCTCATTTGAATCTATGATTTTGATCACTGTGCAAACCTCTTTACAAGTGCATTAAACACAAGCTGAGAGCAAATGCCCTTTCCTGCGATCAAGAACAATGTTCTAAGTCGATATCAAGTCGGTTAAAATAGGACAAGCTGGTTATGTTGGGAGCGGAAGCACTGCTCCATCCTGCTCTGAAATGCCTTATTGGGCCAGAACCACTCCCTAGTGGCACTGCCAAATTTAGACACGTGGCCTTCTTGCTCAACATTGTAAGCCGTCATGTTACACACCAACAAAAACAGTACAATGATAAAGCTCAATGCCACCCTGATAGGCACTAGCCATGTCAGGCTGAGCGTGGCTAGAACGGTAGCATTTCAAGAGCAAAAACCAGCTGCTGAACATCAAACGCATGTTTATTGCAGCAGTGCTTCACATCATCGCTGCATGCATTGACATTCCAAATGAATGGGTGGTGAAGAGACTGCATTTGAGTGCTTTTTGAGTGGCCATTAGTGGCTTTTCGTGCATTTGAAGGCAGCCATCAAAAGTTAGTCATTACTGCTGACAAGCACAGAAAACACATTACACACAATTCTGTCCCAGGCACATCAACAATAGGTTTGAGAGAACAGAGAAACGAACGAGAAAAGAGTACCACTGCGGCTCACCTCACCACCACGGTACAGTGCACTAGAAGAGAGAGGTGTGCATTCGGAGCCGATTAAGGGGTGATGAAAATTGCTGCTGTAAGCAGTGCCCCTGGCAGCTGTTGCTTATGAGTTGGTATCAGAAGTCTTGTTTATTAAATTAATCCCTATTTATTGCCCTAAATAGTCATATTTGTTTATTGCATGATATAAAGTTTTATAAAACCCGTCAAATGACTGAGTAGTTTTATTTAAAAACTTGTAGGGGGCGCTGGCTGCAACAGGAGTTCTCTGGGGAACGCCTGCACATCGCAACCGGGACCCGCACTCTCCACTGGTTTTTCCCCAGCACGACCTTTCATTTCCTTCTAGTACACTGTAACCGCGGGGTCAGCACAGTGCACAGTCAACCAGTGACACAAGTGACGCGGCAGCAACACATAGCGTGTGTGCGGTACTACTACCTTTCCCCGAGGGTGGAGTCCAGCTCGGTGGCGGGTGGGGTGGGTGCGGCGGCGGCCTTCTTGGTGAAGCGCTGCGGGAGTGCTGCTTTGACCTTCTTGGCGAGCTGGGCAGCGCGGACCTTCGCAAACTCCTGCTGGCTCAGGATGCGGGTCGCGGACACCAGGGCTGCCTTCTGGGCCCGCTCGGCCAGGCTCGGCACGGGCTTTCCCCCCTGCTCGTTAGGAAGCACGGGGAAAAGCGGTGGTGGGGCAAGGTTGACCGACAGCACGGCCAGGCACAAAGTGGCCAGAACAAAAGACTTCTCCTCGAGAGCTGCTCGACAAGAGGAAATATACGAATGCCGGCGTTGGCCAAAAGCCTGCGCAGTAACTACTACCATGGTAACTCTTGAGGCTTTGCACAGGACGCGGAAACATGTGCTCAAGCAATTTCACAAAAAAATAGCGGAAAAGAGAGAAGAAAAGAAAAAGCTTTGCGTTTCAACCATCTTTCACTTCACCCATGACGATGACAATCATCATCATTGTCGGAGAAAGTTGCCTTTCCTGTAGTGCGACATCTTTATCAGTGAGGCATACAAAAGTTCACTCTAACTCTTTCGTGACCACACCATAGGCCGTCGTTCACGGGTGAACAATGATTTTAAATCTCCTGCAAAAAGTAAAAACAGTGTTATTCGGCCAACTGACGCCACCTGGCATGTTCATTGGAAACCCCTTTTCGGTTTCGTTGCCGTTTGTTTACTTTTTGCGTGGATAGACAGCGTCGCGAGTAAAATTTGAACCCAAGGTAGCGGGGAGTTCGGCGAAAATGGAATCTGGTTTCACTGTGCGCTCTGCAAAGGTGAACAGTGGTTCCTGGGACTTCGGCTACTGCTGCTGCTGATTTTATTTTACCCCAACAGCAGTGATGACTCGATCAATGATGTGGATTCTTCAGATTTTAGTTCTGATGAAGACTCTCCCATTCAACAGCCTCAAACTTTCACAGGTGCTGCCAGGAAAGGTTTGTTCCTGACTTTGCGCTGTATTTAAATAAAACTTGCCCAATATCTGACGACTGTGGTATTACTTTCACGCATAGGGTCTGGACAATGTGCAGCAGGGATATTTTGCCAAATGCGCCGCGCCTTATCGCATTATCACCTTCAAGATAGCCTTGTGCTGGTGTAAAATTAGCGCTGCAGAGCGATTCGCGCTGCTTCTCAAGAGCGCCAAATTTATTTTTCTTGGTTTTTATTGCTGCAGCGATAAAGATTTGGTGTGATGCTGTGAGAACACAAACAAACATGCTTGGATGCATATTTTAAAGAGACTGACTCGCGTGGCTTCACGGAGTGGCACAGCCATCACGGCGGTTAGGTTGGTGGGCCCGCAAAAATCCAGAACTTGGTGTACAGTGTTGATGTATATATATTGAATCATAGCTTAGGAACGTAGAAACATTTCATATATCTTCGATTCCTAAAACAATTTTTAGGCTCAGTAAAATCGGCTATTTGTGTTTCGTGTATACTTCGTTTCTACATTTTTTTTTGTTTCATTGACCAATAAACTGTCAATAATTAACCTTTCACAATATAACTGCTGTTGTGTTCTTGAAAGAGAAATCTATAAGCTACGATTTCATGCACAGCAATGCTAAATTTGTCCAGTAGCTCAAGAGAAAAAAAGTTTTCTGGAAGCACTCAGAATCGGCCATTTTTCCGTGGCCACGAAAGCACACACCTTGGACACATTTTCCTCCTGCTTGGCACCTCTGGCCTCCTCCTCTCCCTCTTTGCCTTCCGTGTCAGCCTCTGCTCCAGGCGGCTCGTCGTCCGAGTGCTGGACATCGACCCAGCCATCGGAATCGTCATCCTCCTCATCGTCGTCGCTCTCCTCACCTGCGCACAGGGCATACGACGAGAAGTCGCAACTTGTGCCAACACTAGTCAAGGAGGCATTAATCCCATACAAGCATAAAGACAATTGAGGAGCCATTACATTCTGAGAAGGCCAACAGCCAGCAATGTTGCATAGAAACACCACAAACACTCAGCTCCCAATTATTCCTGAAAGGAGGGAACAATGCCGCCAACTGTGGGGATGTGTGTGGTGTGCAGATAAAAGACTGAATCGTAATCTCCATCGTGCACATATATTCCCAAACACAATGAGAGGTCTCCACAACTATGTAGTTTTTGTAGAGAAAGGAAAATATTTAAATATTAGAATTGATTAGCAGTAGATAAATAGTATTTGCCCACCGTCATCGTTTTCCTCTTCGTCAACGGCCAAGACCTCAGCACCTGGTACAAAGCTGGGGGCCTTAAGTTCACCGTACTGGAGGACCTTCAGCTCCTGCGTCTCTTCAGTGGGCTTTCCCTGGAGCATTAGAGCAGACAGCAACAAAAGTAAGAACACCCGTTCAAGAGTACCACGGATCAGCTACCATCACCTGGTGTGTTTAAACTTCCACCACGTCAAAAGCGCAAGAACAGGAAAACAAAATTGGGCATGCTATGTGACCAACAAGGTTATTTCGTTCCAGATGACCATCCTATAGGTTTTTGGGCTACTGGGTTTGTCTGTTTATCATACATCCCTAAAGGATGTATGATAAAGCCCCATAATAAGTTTGTACATACCATGTGCAGAAGGTGTTGTGTACTGCATTCCCACTATGCATGGCAAAGAATACGTAGGTCAAACCAGCTGTTGCCAAATTGCATATTAGGAGAACACAGCTATAACATGTGGCAGCACCAGGAACACATCAACCTCCATTGTTGCGATTGTGGCTGCGTGCCTCTGTTTTTTGACTGCAACATACCGCTCAAAAACCAAACGACCAGAGAAATTGTAGAAGCAGTTGAAATTTTCGAAGTATTAGCCAAGCATCAATTGCTTTATCTCCAAAAGAGACTGCATAGTTGCAAGCCTGTGGCACTAGCAGGGGACGATAAACACGTGTACTGGTTTAGCACATTTGTTTTTTGCATGTTGTTTTATGTTGTTTGGTGTTGTAAACACGTGCTCTTTTCAATAAACCAGGGGCCGAATTCTACTGGGTGCCGGAAGGCATCCGGCAGGGCACCGGAAGATATCCAGTGGGGTTCATTTCCCACAGGGTCTCACGCGATTGGCGCAGAGCGAAAACGCCAACCAGCCTGCGTCATGCGAATAAGTTTTGACTATAATTCGGTAACGTCAGCAGGAAATCAACCCCGCCAGATATTTTCCGGTGCCCTTCCAGATGCCTTCCAGCACATAGTAGAATTCAGCCCCAGCAGCTGAAAATCACCACTCTGTCCAAGTGCATTCTTCCCGCCTGTTGTGTTTGACTGTGATATTCACGCCTTTAATATGCTCAACCAACTAGCTCAACACTGAACCTTATTAGACTTTGTTTAATGTTTAAAAAAAGCTAAAGTTCACAATTAGCCACAAAGGCAAGAATGATTTTGGCTTATACACGTATGATCAATTCTTAACTGAAGGTGTGGAAAACAGTAAATGTAATGTTACAAAAGCTTCTAGAGTAAGCAGCATCTGGTGTGAATGCAACAACAAACGTACAACTAACATTGTCCTTTCACACATTACTGTTTCAGAAATTGCACATCAAAGGAAAAATGCAAAAATGAAGGTTGTAACAGCCTCAGCATACAAATATGGATTATAGTTTACTGGGCTACCTTCCGCTAATAGACGCCAACACCACAGAGCTGGCACAAGAGGCAAGACATACCCTGAATTTCCGAGCAAGCATTTCCGGATTGACAGTCCTGAACAGGTGGATCAGAGATTTTGCAGCTGTGGAGACATCTGCGGGACAAATGAGAGACCGACGTCGGAGCAAGAACTATTGGCATTTACGACACAGCAGAAGAGTGCCTTAGCCTGAAAAAATGAAATCCGTTCTACTCAATGTGAAAGCTGTCGGAAGTGCAGAGCAGTGATTTGCTATAATGGGCTGTAGTGCCATTATCCGCTCACTGCTCACTGCCTTCGCAGTGCTTGCGCGCCCTCTGCCCGCAACTGCGCCAGCAGGAGTTCTGCTCTTTCTGTGCTTGCTTTTCCTCCCGCACATGCCAGCATTGCACTGCCACTTTTTTCGCTTACTATCGCAAAAACCAACCCAATGACGTTCTTAACTAAATGAACACTGACGCTGCCGGTTAATTACGTATATTTTGCCTCGAATGTACCTGCAGTTTTCTTTGCACTAAACATTGGGGAGGTGTATGACAAGCGCCAGCAGTTTAGGAGTTTTGAATGCTTGACTATATAAACCGCTTGGCTTTCGAAGCCTCTGGGTTACACAGCTACGACGGAATGCCGTGGGGCTCTACTTGGGTTCAGCGAGCGAGCTACGACAAGGCGAGCCCCTAAAGTGCTCTGCACTTAAAATAACCATGGCTGAAAATACCACTCGACCACTGCACTGGGTGCAGCTTTTTCTAAAAAGCAAAGGAAAAAAGTCATCAGCAGACATTCAGCAGAATGATAGCCAGGAAAGTAGCACCACACACAGCTTTTGAAAAGTTAAATGACCCATGCAGACAAACAAACCACAAAACCTGCAATTAAAAGAAGGCGAAGAACAGCATAAGGAGAGAGATCTGTGCTCACTCTTGTCCCTGTAGGATTTGTACTGAGCAAGGTCGTGGAGCAGGTCTCCATTCATCACCAGGGGACAGCGGGCACACACTTCCCGGATTGCGTTCAACCTGCAGGCAGGCACGGCACACAAACGTGGAACAAGATCAACCCAACAGTGCTTACGCTTTCCCAGGTTCATTGACGCTGGGTACCAAGGTGCCACAGGGAAGCCTCGTGCCGCTTACGTACCCGACTGTCATGACTTCGGCCGAGTTACGCTCCGTAACAAAGTTGTTGGCGATTGCCATCAACACTGGCTCCATGACCTAAAATAGGATGGACAGGAAAGCCATGAAAACAGTCAGCAAAGCACGCACATAAAAGGCACATAAGGGTTGGAAGGAAATGAACTTGCATCTGGCGGAACGAGCTCGTGAGACGCTTGTGCAGTATACTGCAGTATTTTCGTCACCTCTGCAGGGAGAGAGGAAGAAATGAAGGACTCATTCCACAATGCAGCAAGATTACAGAGAAATTCACTTCACTTCACTTAGTGCGCAAGAAAATTCCGGGTGGCAGGCTTACCCCTCTGGTGTGGTTGAAGATACTTCTGAACCAGTGGATAAAAGTTGAACACGAACAGCTTGGCGAGAGAGAGAGAGAGAGAGAGAAAAAGAGGACATTGATGAAACTGGGACGACAAATTACGGGACCTTCACAGGAAACGGGCTGCGCCTCACCTCATGAATGCCAATTAGGCGCGAGATCAAGTTCATAACCAGAAGCTTCACTTCAAACTTCTCATTCATGTCCTGGAGAGATTTGAGCAGCTTCTCAGCCATGGCTGCAAGGCACCAGTAGGAACGGCATTAGGAGGCAGTATTCAGCAGTGTTTGCAATAGACTTTCCCAGCAAAAAGAGCCAGGAAAAACAAGATGGGCAAGCGAGCTCACACTGTGGGTCGTGTATGAGGTGGAGTGCGGAAAAGTTGAAGACCTGCGCCTTGTTGTCTTTCTTTTGTTTCTGCAAGAGAAAATGAAATACAATGTGAAGACCTTGCGAGGCTAAGGAGACAACCTTTGCAATAAAGAGGGATGATGAAGGGGCAAGCTTTTGCTGTCCATGCTGTGCTGTAAGCCTTGTGATCGATTTGGGCCAATGAGACCCCAATTTTTAGGATGACACCAACACGACAAAGATCACAGCAACAACTCCCACTGCACCCGCTTGCCCAAGATGATGTGGCCACTGTTGAACAATGGGCTCACCCGCCCCTCACCTTCCTGGCTTGCTTGCTTTTGTCCAGTAGGCGTTTCCGCTTGCGGGATTTCTTGTTCACACGGTGGGCCATGATCATCTCCTGTATGCTCGGGCCCTCGGGCTGGAAACAAGGGGCATTAGAGTATGCGTTTGGGTTACTTCGTTCATGGCTTGTCAGAACAAACAGTGCAAAAAACAGGGACAGTGAACGGAACGCACAACACAATTTTGTTGAGTGTCCCTTTTACTCTTTCTGCCAATGAGCTGTACCGGTGAGAGGGGTCCTGCCAAAGGCACACATGCAGCAACACCACCGTGGGCGTCCAGAGGGGAGGGCAAGACGGGGCAACTGCCCCCTCTTGGTATTTCACTTTTTTTTTAGTTTTGCGCTGCTAAAAAGTAGCTCAATTTGTTAAGACCCTGGTATCCATAACTGAGAACTAGAATTAGGCAGACGGAAGCTTTCACTATGATTGGAAATAAGTGGTTGCTCCACCCTTCCTGACACTGAGCCCTTTCTATAGATGTGTGCCTCCCTCCCAAGAAAAAAATTCTGCAAACACCCGTGAGCACCCCCGTACTTCACCTCAGAGTCACTACTCGAGTCTTCATTTTTTTCCGCGTCCTCATCACTGCCCAGAAAGAAGTTGAGCGCAGTCACCAGAACCTGCAAAGCAGCCACGCATTAGCCCTTCGCCTGCGCAGACCCACAGCCATCGAGGGGCACTTCCCCCCAGCCCACCTTGGCGGCTTTGTGGAAGCAGGCTGTGGCTATTGCGTTCACCGTCTTGGCATCGTTCCACACGTTCTTCTTGTAAAGCGTCACCATCACATCCTAAGGAAGAGATGAAAAATGAGCAAAATGTTTTTTAGCCGATCCATGTGGGCTTGCGCGGTAGGCTCATCGTCAAAGCACTGCCGGTGCAGTTGCGCCCCTTCCATGTTTTGCACCGCATCAGCCAGCAGGTACCACACCTTTCGAACACCTGAGAGCATGCATTGCCACAGGTGCGCTCCCAATTCTTACAGCAACACACGGAAGCACGAAGCTGTAAAAATTCAAGGTAAACCAAGAAAAATACATGGGCAAGGAAACATGCACAAACTTATCATGTCTTCATCATTTACGAAACCAATCAGTACAATTAATACGCAAGATTAGCCTGTTACCATATTACCACTATAATGTTGTTGGCAATCAAACCTGGCCTTAATTATTCTAAGCATAAACAGATGAAACATATCATTATTTTCCATCTGGCACATCTCAGAAACACTGATGACAAGATTTTAAATGCAGAGCATTTCAGTAACTCACGATGTCACCCGCGTTGACGTCCGTAGTCGTAGTCCGCACCCCTCCCCCTACACTTTATAAAAAAAAATACTATCCGGCGCCTGGTTTCGATCCCTCGACCCTGCGGGCGGAACGCAATGTACATGGTGCTCTACCCACTGCGCCACAAAGCCGACACAGAATGGGAGGCTACGAACGCGCCTTATATTTTTGACTCATTCAAATTACTGCTGACGAGCGCTCTCTCGTCAGCAGTTGCCACAAGTGCAACAACATTAACGTAACGCAAACTACTTAACGTCGTGCGCCCCCGGAAATGCTCTGCATTTGATCGTGCCCCTTGCGAGGGGGATGTTTCACTGCGTCGCCATGCGAACAGTTTGCCATTATAGTTTCCGCCCGCTCCGGTCGGTGTCGCCACGGTTCAAACCACAGCAGGGGAGGGGCGTTCGTTGATCGGCGTGCGTTCCGGCGTGGTGGTTTTTTTTAAAGAATAATTCGTTAACACCACATGTAAACAAGTAAAAACACACTAGGGGGTGTGAATGCTTCTTTTTGTGGTGTTCTCCCCAACCATCAAATCTTCAAGCCTCCATTTTATAACAGCCTAAAATCTTTCCATTTTAAGCCCTGCTTACAAAATGCCATAATTAGGACTACTCGGATGCTGTTTACACTCGCTCTCGTACGCTGTCCAATCTAAACCCAAAGAACTTGCTCTGAGCATTACAAGAAACAGGTGTCCGTGTCCGGTTTTATGAAACAGGCCCTACATGTTGGAATGAAATTTTGAGAAGCACCACAGCATTTTTGCTCATCAATAGTAAACTTACTAGGGATGTTTTTGCAGCAACCAAGTGGCTGTCCTTCAACATGACAAACATGAAGTTTTGTATAGTCTGAAAAGAGAGAGAAGAAAATTCTTATGTTCAATGTGCATCACCATGCTTTAGAAAAGAAAAATTGGTCTTCATTTTGCTGAGACCTGTGCAATGCCATTCACACATATATGACTGTCACAATAAAAATGATCAAGCAGAAAACAGAAATGCACGGAGGCATACAGATTTATTTACTAGCAGCCACGATGGCATTAAAGCACACGCTGGTCTTAAACCAAAAAACTTTATTTTTAGTTATAAGGGATGCATTTAGTTTTCCATTCTGTCTGTAGATATAAAATTTGTTTCTGTGTAAAACGACTATATTCAAATTTATTTGGATTTTTATCTTCGATTTTTTGACAGCCTTTGTAAAAAACTACTGGAAGGATGCAGCTGAACAAGGTAACAATGAACTGTGCACAAATCAAGGAGTGCAATAAGACTAACGCTACTATTCTGTCTGGTTGAAGTTTGGGCCTAGAAGGTGGGAATCAGAAAAACTGGTGTTGCCACGCAGCAGAATAATAATTTTAAATGGCCTAAATTCAAGCTTGGCCCATCTGGGCAACATCCGGGCTGCAAGCTCAACTGCAACTTCAAACTAAGCAGAAGGGTACTGCAGCCACACAGTTACTGCAGTGGGTGCGTCGTAGAGAAAGTTAGGTCCAGGCACTTGCTTGCTAGTAATGGGCTAGATGGATATTTGGTAGGGCTGGGCGTCGATTAAAAATGTTAATCTGATTATCAGCAAGCTTTAATCAATTAATTGATCAATTAATAAGCTTTCTCGGATTGTGAAGCAAAATGAAAAAAGATATTTTAATAAAATTAATAATATAAGAATAAATTAATATTACTCTGCTTCTTGGCTTGTTCACAGACATTCGAGGCAGGGTAAGCAGATTATCTTCTTGCCACTAATGTGGCCAAGAGGCTTATCCCCATGTTTGTCATTCAAACTATTTATTTAATGAGGGTCATCGGCACTTGCCGTAATCGCTGGGGGAACCGATTAATCGTGGTTTACGTACCCCAGAGTCATTCTATGCAATGGCAATGCGGTGTCAGTGCTCGCTCGCAGTTCTTTTTACCTTGCATATTTGTATTAGGAATAGACATTTTCTAGTCTGCCTTGGCTATCACCTTGCCATTTTCGTCACAATTATCTCTAAGCATACTTGCACCGTTTCTGCTGGACGTAAGGCGGGATATTTGAACGCAAGTTTGAGCCTTCACATGGTTGCGCAAAATGTAGCACAGCACTCTTGGTTCATGTTGCTCACACGACTTCAGCCAGTTAAAAGAATTAATAGCGACTAAAGCCTTAATCGATTAGTCAGAAAATTAATCAATCAATCGCCCACCCCTAATATCCGGCAAGAGGAAAGTTTTGTTGCTGCCAGTAAGAAGGAATACTTAGCAGGTAATTTCTACTTAAGCCAGTGCAAGGGGTTTAACAGTAGAAAGGGTACACAACTCAACGGACTTCTCTAGCACCTCAAGCAGATAAAACCGCCCAAAACGAGGCACATTTTTCTCTTATCAAGCAGGCGAGCAGAGAAGATCAGTTGATGTGCTTGCAGTTAATCTGGCAGCTTATGTGCATGTGCAACCAGCTCCTGCTGATGACTATTTACGAAAGAATACCGCCCACTGTGATCTCAGAGCAGAACGAAATTACTACCGAGTTGAGCTTGGCGTCCTTGCGCTTGGCGTTGGTGTTCTTGATGTCCTGGATGATGTGGTTCTTGAGGAAGGCCCTGAGGGGCTTGTCCTGGCACCGCAGCAGGTTGAAGAACAGCTCCAGCAGGTCTGTGGGCTGCAGCAGCCCCTTGTTGCGCAGAAGGATCAGCGCTCGGCAGAATGTCTGCACACACACACACCCACACACAGGGCTCAGTGCCAGCACCTGGTGCACCCCGTGCCTACGTCACGCTTTCATGCCAAAACCTCTGAGGACACATTTGCCCTTTTGCTGCTGACAGAGTGTCAACATTACAAAAGACAGCACGCCGTTTGTGATACAAAGATATTGAAACTTTTATGAAAGGTCAGTCATCCCCACAAAAAGTTTTGTCCAGCAAGAGATGATGGAAAAGATGACAGGTGAAAAAAATCCTACATGTGGTCATTTCAGGAAAGCGATACATTGCTACTTCCTCAGAACAGTGAGATTATTTTGAGCACTGTTTTTGGTTCAAGAACACTTATCCTGCTTTGCAAAAACAAATAAACCAGCGTAACAAGTCAATAGCCTGGATACACTTTGACGTGGCATACCAAAGGTTTCTCCAAGTGTTGTGTGGAAAGGGAGGCATGGTTGGCAAGATAGAAAACTGACTATGCTTAAAGGAGTACTGACACGAAATTTTCGTTTTAAGTTTTTTTTCACTGCTTTGGGCACCAACCAGCCCACTAATCATAGAATGGCACATCAGATGGCCGGTTGCAGCACAAATAATTATTTACAGCCCCGTTTATTCGTGTCACTTTCGGCAAAACGAACACCGAGGCGACCGCCGTGACAGGACGGCACTCGTGATGTCACCGTTCTTGTTGGACCACTGCCGCCGCATCCAGACTAGCAGCGGTCCATGCACCCGGGCAGCACGACATCAGCCCCAAAACCATGGCGTGGTACGCGCGGCGAAGAAGCACGTGCCAGCCGCCGCCGCGCTGGCCACATCACAGGAGCCTTCTCGTCAGCAGTTAGGGGCCAGGAGGAGCAAATGGCATCCTGCTGATGCGGATGTTAAAAGAGCATCTACTATGAGCTTTCTCGTGTGTGTACAGATTAAAATGGATTTAAAATACGTTATACTGAGCTGTCACTCATGCAACTTGCTGGGAGACATCTCCATATACAAAGGAAGTGTTTTACATACTTATTTCAGCTTTGAAATTTGGTGTCAGTACTCCTTTATAAGGAAAAGAGGTTTAGCACTCGTCACAGATGGCAGGAGCAGTTCCGTTTAAAACAACAAAAATTCAGAAGCAGTGTATAGCAATGCACCATGCATGGACCCCTGGAGAACTGCACAATTCCCAAGACCCAAAATTCCTGCCAGAATGTGCTGCAGGCCTAGTGCAGTAATGTCTTCACTCATTACTGGAGACCATAACTGGCACGTCAAGACAAGAGCGAGGAAACGTTAATCTTGCTGGCAAGATTGTTGATTTCTATGGCGCCAGGAATCTTCGGACAACCCGTGGAGTACCCGAGAATGCAAATCAGACAGCCCCAGTAGATCGCATGGAGTACTGAAACGCTTCAATCAAACCGATGAGGAACAGTCGCAGCCAACACATCGTTACGGGGCGTCGCAATATTGGCTGGCCCGCAGCCGTGGGAGATCTAAGCACTCAAAGTAAACGGCTGCGAACCATACGAACCATCCGCATTTCTGGGTCAAGCTGAGTGCTGTAATTCTTTAGAAGATCGACTATTTCTTGCGGAAACTGTTTCATTTCTTCTTCGTAGCAATGGCTGACTTGTGCAAGAAACATGACCAGATCGTCCAATTCCTTGTTGTGTTCCGTTGGACGGAGCCGAAATGCTTGAAGTAACGATTCATAGTAGTGGCGTTGCAGGTTGAACTGCAAGGCAAGAACGACCAGGAGGAATTAGGCTACAGCAAAGAAATACAGGTTTTGACAAGGCAAACATGCCAGATCAAGCTCAAGATTTAATACGTACCTCATCCTTGTACGACAACGGGTCGCGTTTTATAAGGTTCTGCAATTGGGGTAGATTGTTGGGAAGCTTATTGTTCGCTCGTTGCTTCATGGTTCCGCTACACGAAGGTTCAACGCAGTTTACTTCACATGGGACGCCACACACGTGTAAACGTCTGCTGTAAACAGAAACGTAGCGTTCTTGGCTCCGCTTGGCTAGTTAAAAAACTCGTATACTTTTGTAACCTTAAATTAATTATTTTTATTCAGATAGCCTGCCTACCGACGTTTTATATTTATTATTATGCTATTTAATTTTATGTTACGTATAGTAAAGCTAAACTTATAGCCAAAAGATTAACTATTACATTAGGCCATCATCATCATCAACAGACTTCATCGAGCTTGAAATGTTTGTGTTTCCTAGTAGTTTTTAAAGTTGTATTTGTGAGTTGCTTAGTCCCCAACCTACCCAAAGGCTGGGAACATTCGTCTTTTGCGGACTAATGTCCTTTGAAAAACATCGTACACCCCCGTGATCGCCAGGTCACTGACTTGACAGAACTTTCACCGGTAACTTCCAATCTTTGTTATCGTATGTCCTGTCATGCGAACTGCACTTGTTGCCGCTCCGAGTTTTTAGTGGCGGTATTTTCCTTGGAGCATAGCGCTCTAGCCACATCAAAGAAGAAACCGCATACGCGACAGTATCGTTACTACAGCGATGCGATGCTAACCTGTTGTGCTTTGCGCAGCTGTCACGATGGCCACCGCTTTCGGAGAGGTCAACGTCGCGAACGAGACGCCGCTGATGTTCTCGCGGAGCAGCTCCCTTGGTTCACTCAGCAGCCTGGACCAGCAGGCTGCGCTGAACGTGCACAACTTGGCTGTCAGTCACAGGTATGCGTGTTCTTCACTTGCATGATGTATACAGCGTTCGATCGTTTTCTTGACAGCTTGCATTTGACGGGTAGACGATGTTTCTGCGTGTTCTGTACGTTCCGAAAAGTGTGGAGGCAACAGACCGCTTAAAGTTTCACCAGCAGACATTTCCGGTATGAATTGCCTAATTAGCACGTGAAATGCGGAATAGCTTTTTGATGCGGGGGTGCCACTTGGCTCATTGTGCGAAAATCCCACCTACATTATAAAAACCATGGGAGAAAAACGGCCCACCAAATTTCTGTTGCATATGGCATGCCTCAGTAATAAAACATGAAGAAAAGGAGCGAGTCGCTGCTAGGCAAAGCCTGGGCATGTGCAGAGGGCAAAACGAAGTGTTGCAGCAAAACAGTGTTCATCGATCACACTGAAACACAACTCACTGACAAGTGATGATCTTACCCCTACACAGCATAACGATTGCTGAGGTGCTTCTGTACTCCTCATTCTGTTTTTGTTGAGAATCACAGTAATAGATTCGCACCTTTTGTTCAGTGACAGAAATAAATAGAATTTCTCTCCCATTTTTGATGTTACAAGTCTTGAGAAAGAAAGCTTATCGGAAAGACAAATCAGTAGTGTGTCCTCGTTTGACACGCGACAAAAGGAGCGTGACTGGTCAGCATTATAAAGTACAGCGGAACTAACCAATGACTGGATGCCTGCAAGGGTGATGCCACATTGCTTTTACCACCGGCTGCTGTAAGTGGGGAAAATGAAGCGCAGCTCGATGTTAAAAATTCCCACTACCCGCCGGTTTAGTCACACATAATTAAGCGTTCGTCACAGCTTGCAGAAGTAATTTGTGCACTGCACGTGCGGCTGCACATTGGCTTGTAGTATGCACTGTCTATTCTGTGGACCAGACCACGGGACGATGCTCTGTATTGAGCCACTGCTAAAAAGGCCACACTTGTCGGCTGCAGTTGCACAGAGGTACAGTCTTCGGTTTTAACTCTAACAACCTGGGTTCAAGTCTCAGCAGTAGAACTGTTTTTTTTTTTTTTTTTTTTTTTTTTTTTTTCAAAATGAATTTTTTTGCTGTAACAAGTTCTCTTAAAGGGACCCTGCAACACTCTTTGAGCAGTGCAAGAAAACCTGCGCGACGTTTATATTATACTGCCAGGAATACCTGAGCCAAATATTACACGTGCACGTGAAGCAGTGAGCGCGCAAATCGCTGTGAAAGACGCGGAAAAACCAACCGCGCTCTCTTCAGTTCTCATTATGCACCCCTGGCACGGCCTAAGCGACGTCACTGAGGCCATGGCTGCCCAATTGGCTGTCGCTGGTCAACTTCGCGGCTAATTTCGCCCATTTCCGCTGTCGTCATCGCTGTGTACGAACCTTTTCTATGGCTGAACCTGTAGGCACAGTTTTGCCGTTTCTTTTGTGTTTTGAGTGCGCGCGGAGTTTGAGTGAAGAGCTCAATACTTCCCTTTCAACGGGACCACTCGATTACAAACGTTTATTGCATCAAAAACGCCCTACCAGCCCGGGCGCGCGCTTGCGAGCAGGCACCCATGCCTGCTTTTTTGTGGCTTCAGACCGGAAATAGGCGCCTCCATGTTGCGGAGAAAAGGAGAAAACTCCCCGGCCTGTGATATATCGAAGGCCGCCGAAGACAAACTACAGCTTTCGTCGCGTTGTCTTTCGAAGACAAAGACAAACTACAGCTTTCGAAGACAAACTACAGCTTTCGCCGCCGAAGACAAACTACAGCGCGCAGCTTTCGTCGCGTTGTCCGCGGTCGAGTTGAGAGGGAACGATTATGCGCGATTTCTCATAGCACGTAGTTTCAGCGATAGTGAACGGATTTTCATAATTCTTGCGGGAGGAGATTGCTGGGACAATAGACTTTACCCCAAAATGCATTCCTAGCAGTCGATGGTAACTGTTGCAGGGTCCCTTTAAGTCAATTCTACACATTGCTTATGTAACTAAGTGTGAACTGGTATCTTTTAGGTCACTAGATGAATAAGGCTCAGCTATATTGTAGTACAGTGCATAGAATAGCTGTTGCTTTTGTGGCACATATAATGTTTAGCCAGTCTGTATTGGGCCTTAAAAGAAACATAAAAACAGTTTATAAGTTTGCTTCATTTTAAAGATGGCCACAGCAAAACAACAATTTTGTTGTATTTGACGCACACTACATCTAATAGTGCTGGACAGTTAGAAATGAAGAAGAAAGGGCAGCGTCCCCCCGAGGCCTTGCTCTTACTCACCGACTCGTGTCACTGGAAAGCTGGTAAAAGCTAGGCGATAATGCAGAAAGTAAGTGCAAGTTTGAGAGGATTGAACTGAGGACGTGTACACCATATTATGGAACTTTCGCAACAAGGCTATGGTATCAAAACTTGAAGGAACGCCAGGAACTTGGGTTGCCTGTTTTCTCTCTGGAATATTTTTGTTCAATTTCTGCCAAGTATAATCCAGTGCTTGGGGTTCATCATATGAAGCATGAACGGAACCTGTGACAGCTTCTTGTTTGCTGCCCCTAAATATGCATAGGAACCTTTGGTACAAAATGAGATTTATTTATATTGAATGTAAATTTCCCTGCTATAGAAGCATTGTTTTTTGTGAAACAATATTTTAGAGAGCCCGGAACTGCCAAATCTTTCCAATGAAACAGTTAGTAGTGCACCAGTCCTTGTTTTGAAAACATAATCAAGAATCCAGTGAGGAGGACGTAAAATGTTACTTTGAATTTTTGTGCCCTGCTTAAAGGGACCGACAACCGAATATGGCGCTAAACTTTCTGAAGTCTGAAAGGTGGCACCGTATAGTGCGTAAATGTGGCATGACCATACGTAGTAGGCAAAGCGCTCTTTCACTTTCAGTGCTTGATTCAGAAACTTCGTAAAGGAATGGTGAGGACTGCATTTTATTATTGTTTTGGCTGGGGACAAGTTTTTAGATACCTCTTTTCATCTCGCGCACAGTTGAAAGTGTGTTGCCGTACAGCTCACTGCCATGGTTGCCAGCATACTGTGGGCTAACGTACGGGATAGCAGAGGACCCTGGCTGGCTTCGCTAGAGAACGCTACGCGCCATACACTAGCCCTGCGGAATCCGAAGACTCACGCGCGGGTTTGGGTACTCACATGCGGTAGACAGGCTCTGGCAATCCAAAGTGAGGCTTTATTGCCTGGCAGATACAGGGCATATACCAGACAACACGACTATCGCTCGCGGGGAGACAGTGGCTCCTGTCGCTCGCTCAAGCCGCGGGACTCAGACCTCGATATCCGTCATCACGGCCGCAGGAGCAGGGGAGGCATCCCGTGCGACTGATCAGGACAGAATCTCTCAGCCGAGTCCGTGGAGCCAACTGGGTTCACCGTCATCGGGGCATTCAGAGTAGGCACTGCCGAGCCAACCGATTCCGACCAAATTGCCCAGTCGACTCTCGGCGGAATCCGCGTGCATCTCGCAGGTCAGCTCGGGGGGAAGAGGAGGTCTGCCCCTGGTCGGGGAGAGGGTGGCGTGAAGGAAGGCGACAAACTGGTCCTGCTTCCCCCATGACCTACGTGACGCGCCAGCTACCAGCTCACGAAAACATGTGCAGGCGAGGCATAGGGAAACAAGGGCCCCCACAATACATAGTGCTGGCAGGTCTAAAAATTCTGCTTTCATACGTTCTAGGGCCCTATTAGGTAAACAGTTTCAGTTCAAGGTGTTTCAAGTGATGCCCTTTCATTTGGGAAACAGAGCACGTTCTCCACAATAAACGGTTGTCTGTCCCTTTAAAGGGACACAGAAGGCAACCAGCAAGTTGATTTGAAACGAAAGTCTGACTTTCCCATGGCTATTTTAGCATTGATTCGGTGCTGGAAGATGCCTTAATTGCGGAGAAATCACTAATGGAACAACCCATTTTCCTCCCTCACAGCAATTTCATGACAAACCAGAAGCAAGCGAGGCAGCAGTAATGCGTAGCGGTACAGAAGCAGTGTAATTACCGCGTGCCAAGTGTCATCAGTTTCGGTCAAATCAGTTGGGCTTTCCTGAACACTGTTGTCCTTTGCTGCTATGGACCACTAAATAAAATTTTTCTTGAGGTTTGTTGAGGACAAACATATTGTCCTTTTAGGTGGCGTGAAGGTGCCGCAGCACACCTCCTCACGTGGCAGTATCACCACAAGAGTGGATGAGTGGCGCCATCTGGCGGCGACCAGCAAAGACGTTGCGTGCGCCCGTGGCCTCCGCGCATAAGCTATGGTCACTTTCCCTGTCGTGGGCGGGTGTAGAGGATGAAAACTTCCTCTGCCCGACGTGTAATAAAAAAAAATAACTGCCCACCAAAGCAGGTGAAATGTAGAAGTAGTTACTGATGCCATTATGGATTAGCCATTTAAATTTTGATGTGGACTAGGCCCGCTGTGAAGCATAAGTGAATTCATTGCACAGCAGTGATTTTTATTTTTGTAATCACGCATTGTTCAAAAAGATAAGGCGTCGGGATGTTTTATTTCTGGAAAACTCGTATTTGTTATGTTAGTACCTGAGAGTAGCTTTTATACAGAGAAAGAGCGCAGTGCCTTTATTTATTGTGTACCAAAGATAGTACTGTTCATTTTTATTTATATTCCTGCAATAGACAAGCAATGTCAGTTTCCAGAGCTCACAGAGGCCCTTAAATAGAATACCCCAATCCAGTGTTGGGCAGGACATAACATTCTGCAATGGCTAATGTTGCGTAACTCTGAAACTGGGTCAATTTTTTCTTCTTTTCACATATAATTAATTGGAAATACGGCTGCATCAAAAACGGAAAAATTCTTGTGTGCCAGGAAGATTAATAGCCTATTACTTCTATCACTCATCTCGATGACCTGTCTGTTATTGTCTAGAAATGTTGTGCACATGTTCCGTGCGTTCCAAGCAAGAATAAGATTATGGGAATTCAACTGACGGAAATCAATTAGTAAATACGGGAACACCAGCGGTGTCATTTCTCTTTTTTTTTTTTTCATTTAAACTTGAGGTCCTTAACAAATCAAGTAGGTGACATGGCAGCACTACTTGAAATGTTTGGCACAACTTTTACCGCGATACCATTTACAGAGATGTGGTATACTTCAGCACCAGAAGTGTATTGTCCAAATGGCTATCAGTATTTTTTTACACAATAGGCAGAGTAAGCGTGGTGGTGCCGTTTCGCTTCTTGTTCAGGAATGCATCACCTGTGACGTCGTCGAAGAATTATTTAGTTACCGTGCGCTCTATCAAGAGCCATAATCTCGGTTATATACAAACCACCTTAGTGCATTTAAACCAATTCATTTCCTTTATTGACCTTTTTTTATTATGCATCAGAGCAAAATATTAATCTTTATTTAGGGGGCGATACGAATATTGACATGCTTGCAGATTACAAACGCACAAAGTGACTTGCAGTCTAATATAACCAGGCGTAATCTAAGTAATGTAATGAAAATCTCTACACGAGTTATGATAGGCAGTCCTTCTACTTGAGGTGTTTACGTTTAATATCCCAAACAACTTGCTTCCGGCCGCTGTTGTGTCTATAGATATTAGCGATCACCTTGAGGTAATACTGCTCACGGTAAAAATAATGACCCTTAATAAAAAAGGCAAGCCAACAAATTATGTGCAGAATATTACCACTGCAAATCTAGAAATTCAGAAACATTCTGAACGGCAGTGTGAAACACATCACGAAAAACCATGACATTTTCACTCGCAGCAAATAATTTGGTAGCGACATTGCAGTAGGTACTTGAGACCGCTCAGCATAGTAAAATGGAATGTGCACGCATGTACTGTTGGCGTCAAATGGAATGCGAACATGAAAATATGAACCAGAACGTCCAAAATTGAAAAGTACTGTTCGCAGAGTTCATGTAATGGTTTTCTAGTGGTATGTGTGGAAACCCACTTTTCCCAACTTTGTTTTTGTAACTAAGCCACGCGTCATTTTGGCTTGCATGGAATGAAATCGCGCTATATGTGTGTTCAGGTTCATATTTCATGTTCGCGTTTCATTTGACGCCGATAGCACATGCACACACACAGACACAATATAAATGTGTGACATTCGGTAAAAAACAAACGCACACCAAAGCTGCATGCAAAGGCAATTGTGGCTGTTAAACAGCGTATGTTAAACAACTTTGTATTTGTAGGAACGAGTCAAAACACATCGACCACATATTGAGAGAGTGCAGGCAGCGTCGGCCAAACGAGTCTCTTCAGCTTTAGGCTAGGGCCGTCACCTGATGGCGTGAACAGGAGCTAACAAAATTACACCTTTCCGCTTGGCTCCGCGCCAAAGGGGATGGCCGGAGCAACGGCGTGCTGCCGGCAGCCAATCGCAGAGGCCACAGTGTGCCAGATGTAAAGTACTTTAGGAAAGACTGAGTTTAGCCAAAATAAGTGTTTCGCTGTTGGTTTTAGTCCAGCGAAATCCCACGGAAGGTCATAATAAAAGTGCCTATGCGCACAGTACTCTGCAAAAGTCACACAATTATCTGGCCGGCTATTGTGCTAAGTATTGCACCGAAGCCGAAATGAACTTGTTGGGGTTTAGGTTCACTGCGTGATCTATCGGCTGGGTTGCTGTGATATTGTTTCTAGCTTTCTTCTGGTTCTTTGACATTCAAACATGGCACTACAAAAATTTCCAGTTAGGTTTCATAAACTTGCGTAAGCATATTGTTTTAATACTTGTCATTCAATTTCAACCACTTCCAGTGTAAGTTGCGCACTATTGCCTGTGGCGGCGACACTGGTCTTCACGTTTTCGCCAGTTTCTACCTTTTTTACAAAAGCTACGCATAAGAGTCGTGTTCTTGGTGAGCTAATCTATCGATCTAGAGCAGCTTGTATTTTGACTTCAGTGTGCGCTGTTTGATGGGGTTGGTCTGCTGTTTCAGCCAGCACACGAGTGGCGCAGTGTCCCCGAGCGACCTTCCGGACTCGCCGAGCCAGACAATGCCTCCCAGCCCCCGGGGCCGGTCGCCCGTGTTCCGGCTTCCCCCGTGCACCAAGCCCATTCCGCAGCCGGTCGGGGGAGTGTTCCAGGACTGCCCGCGCAGCTTCGCCGAGGAAGGCACCCCCTGCCGGATATCCCAGGCCACCAGCCTCAGTTCTCTTACGCTGGACGACGACGCCAGCAGCATCAATCGTAACGGGCACGAGCCATTCAGAGAGTACAAAAAGGAGTTTGCAGAAACTGAATTCTATGCAAGAGGTCGTGGGCAGGAGCAGTCTCGTGCACCTTCTTGTCGCGTAGCCGGTATCAGTGAAGCTGCAGAAGAGGTCTTTGCAGACACGACGCGGCGGTACGCCCAAGAAGGCACCCCATGTGGTTACTCCAGGGCTGAGAGCCCCTGTTCGCTAATTAATGACAACAGCTTTCCGCAGAGTGGCGTCGGCTCGGACTGGGAGGATGACTTTGAAGTGAGGCCTAACCGGTCAAAACAGCCGGCGCTATTCGGGAGTGGTCGCGGTCGAAGATGGAGTGGGGAACGATCCAAGTTGCACGTTACGCACAAACACGTGTCTTTCAATGATGACTGCATCATGCGCACGTCACACGAGGATGCTGCTGTGCCCTACTTTGCCGACGACTGCGTTCGTGTGTACTGCACAGAAGGAACACCATCTGTCCTTTCCCACGCACCTTCCTTAACCGACTTGGGTGGCACAAAAGCTTGGGTAAGTCTACCAGGCCCCACCGAACAAGTGCTCGAAAGATCATCCGAAGGTCACCAAACAGTCGCACAACGTGGAGGCCAGAGTGACGCGAAACCCGAGGGATGCCACAAGCACGTGTCTTTCGAAGATGACTGTCACCTGGGTTCACCACACGAGGCGGTGTCACCTTCCTTTGAGGAAGACTGTCTGCGCGTGTACTGTACAGAGGACACGCCGTCGATGCTCTCCCATTCTGCCTCCTTCACGGACCTCAGCATTGGCCCCGATGAGAGTAAAAACTGGGCTGAGCAGTCCCCCAAGCCACCGTGCATTAAAGCGGAAGCCTTGATCGATGTATCTGATGAAGACGAAGGCAGTGCAGATCTAATAAAGCAGTGCATTCAGCTGGGGTGGCAAGTGACACAGTCATCCCATCCCAAGACCAGAAGCTGGAGTGGAGCACCAGAGGAGAGCATTATCATAAACGCACCCATCCCAAAGCCAAGGAGCTTGATTGGGGCTGCAGGCAGCACTGTGACCGGTCTCCCGTCTAGTCATGTAGTTTGTCCAAGCAGGCTGCAGTGTGGCAACCAGGACATTGGCGTGCCCCCCTTGCAATACAAAGGAACAAGCAGTGGGCAAAGTTCAAGCAGCAGCAACCTCATTGCTGAAAGCTCTCTACGCCCTGCACTCAGCTGGAAAAGCAGCAGCTTTGGTGACATTGCTGAGCCAAGTAGTCACCAGGGGGACCGCTCAAAGGACGTCTGCAAATGTGTGGGTGACCAAGAGTTTGACTCGAATGGCTGTGCTGCCGTGAGTGATAGTGCACACAAAAGCCTAGCGCAAGAACGGCCACTGTGCCAGGAGAGCAGCGACGACGAGGATGACGTCCAGTTGTTGCAGGAGGTCGTCATGATGGGCAGGGCGCTTGTTGGGAAGCCAGAGTTGCTTTCGACTCCCACATCCCCGAGTGCAAATTTCCCCGAGGTGCCTCCGAGGAAGGAGTTGTGTCCACACTGCCCACCTTTGGACGTGGCCTCCACTGAGGTCACCAGCCCTTCGAGGGCCCCGCAGTCCATCACAGGTGTCAGGTGCAGCACCAGTGCAAAAGAACACTTTGTGGAACCACCACCACTCGCACCCTCCGGTGGCCCCGAATCCAGAGCCTGTACGATGCCGATCAAAGACTCGTGTGTGTCTGAGAGCAGCGATGAAGAGCAGGACAGCAAAATTCTGCTAGAAGTGATCAGCCTCGGCCGAGCCATGGTTGGCAAGCAGCAGCACAGGAGCGGCGAGGGCACGGAATTTGTCTCTGAGGAACCGCGGGAAAAGGTCCGCAGTGGTCAAGGGGAAAAATCTCCCCTGCTGTGTGCAGACGGCTGTTGTGGTGGCGTTTTTTCTGCACCTGACGTGTTCACTAATGGGGAACGTTGCTTGGGCAACGACATTGTGCCCGGTGCCAATGGCTGTTTAATGCAAGATGAGTATGATGATGATGATGACAACGAGGACGATGAAAAGCTGCTGAAGGAGGTGGTGATGCTTGGCCTTTCGAGCATGCAGTCAATGGCGCTGAAATTGCCGAAGCTGGATGACAAGCCAGAAGCGATGCCAGTTGAGGGGACATCTGTTGAGGCAAATTCTGTTGCAGTGCTAATAACAGAGGAAGTGGCAAGGGCTGAGAAGTTCGAAGAAGTGTCTTCCAAGCGTTCTCAAGAAGTTAGTGCCATTGTGCCTAAGGCTGCTGCCAATCTGGAGGAGCACATAGCAAAGGTGACGAATTTCAGTTGTCTTAACATGAACTACTTAAGTCAGATTCTACTGAAAAGCATGTTTGCTCTCTGCATGCCAACACACAAAAAGTGTGAAAGTTTGAAGTGCATAGGTTAAAAATAGAGGCGTGTAAATTGCTTTGAATGGTGGCAAAAAGAAATACGAATCGCGAATCAAATAGTAGAGTTTTTTTTACTCATTCAAGGAATTTTGTTGCGTAAGAAAAGTGTGAATGTAAAAATGACCAGTTGTTTAAACTTTTGTCTTTTTTACAATTTAGACTGGTTGAGATACGTTGTGGCACAGTGCATTTATGAACAGCTGTTACGTGTGTCTGAAAGGAGGAGCTCATTTTGTTGGGGCCGACCAGTGGCAAGAGGCAGGAATATGAGCATTCAGAGTTATCGTCACCCATGCACCTCAACGAATACTGATAACTAAAGCAAAAAAAAGCCATTGCACCTGCTCTCCCCCACTTTCCTTCGAACCTCAAGCAGCTGGCTTGCTTGCTTGTTATCTGCCACCTGCAGGTGCTTTTGTCACCGTTGTTTAAACAAAGGCTCGCAGTACTAGTTGTGTGTGAATGCCATTTTTCGTGCTGCTCGGGAGGTTGCGAAATGCGTGTGCCATCATGTGCAAGGTTTTTCCACATGGTGGTACCTTTGCTTACTGGTAGAGAGAGTTGCAAGTTTGTAGTGGGTGACGTACTGGCAAGTTCATCAAGTATATACGTTGGCTATACTTGAGAACAACTTTCTGTGGCAATGGAGAGAAAGCTATGTGGGGAGGGGGAGCTAACTGCTCTGTGTTACTACTCCAAAGTAGTTCCCAATATACTGGTTTTGGTTTCAGTTTCGGCGTAACAGATAAACATTTGATACAGCTCATTTCTACGCATGAGCACCGTAGTTGAGCTCGCTGAACCACCATCACCGAGCTTGCAGGCATATTGGCATCTCCTTCTCCACACTTCATTTGTTTGTAAATGATAAGCCAGCGCTTTGACTGGAGAACTCAGACCAACCGTGGGCCCACGGGCTTACCGCCCAAATCTGTATCGTTCAGAAGTGAAGTGAATTTTGTCAGCGCTACAGTTTTGATGGCATGCATTGATTTGTAAACTCTTTTGAAGCTCACAACTGGGCAGCACCACCGACATGCGTAGCGTACTTGCATAGCGCAGGCACAGTATGCCGAAAGAGCAGCACGCACACACGCTTACGCTCATCCTCACTTACGCCAGAAAACTGGCTAACCGAACGGATTGCGGAAACGACGGAGCGTCCTGGTTGAATCAGTCTCACTTGGGCACACACTTTGAAAACCACGTGCTTTGTTTGTTTTGCCAGCTTTTGCTTCTCAAGCTTCTTAAAAATCGTAGGCAGAGAATGCAGTGGCGAGCTGCCGTAGGCTGTCAAGAAGGACGCCGTGTTTGTTTTTTTTTTTTCTTTCTTTCTTTTTTTTTTTTTTTTTTTTTCGATAGAGAACCATTGCAACGCCAGTGGCGACAGCTGCAACCGCAAAAATCCGAAAATCTAAAAATATTGTTCTCCATTTCATGTATTCTGATAAGTAATTTAGTGGCATTATCAATCCAAGGCGATAACTTATGTTGAATTCCAATGGCAGATCCAGAGCAGCCACCGTGCTCCACCGCGGAGCGCGCCGACTCCGCGAAGAGCAGGTACTCCGAAGCTGCCTTTGGAACGCAGCCGCTCCCGCCAGAGCAAAGTGCCAAACCGTGATGGGAACAAGAAATCCCCAGCATTCTTTGCGTCGCGCCTTCCCCGAAATTGTCTGGTTCCCGCAAGCGCGTTTGCGCGGCTACAGGAGGCAGAGAATGCGAGCACTGGCCGGAAGCGCAGACGGCGGCGACGTTGGCGACGCCATGCGGCAAAAGTAAGCGTCCTAGTGAGTTCCGGCCAACTCCGCCGATTTCGGCAAAGCAACTTTTCTTGCTCCACGGAGCGATCTCGGCTGCGACGGCACTCCCGATCTGCCATTGGAACGCGTCTGCTCCAGAGAGAGCAGAAAAGTTGCCCCGAAAGTGCTCTGGATCTGCTATTAGAATTCAACATTAAAGAACTAAAGATTTTTAATTGCTTAGGTTATAGCCAGTGAAATATTTTTGTTGAAATAAATATTTCCAGGTGCGCAGCAAAATGGCGTGGTTCGGCTGTGTGGCCTTGAGTGCATTTCCACAGAAAGTTGTTCACGCATATAGGTTACAAAAAAAAATCGCTAGATAAAATGGGTTTTACAAAGGCGGTTCGTGCAGGTCAGTTTGTCCTAGATCAGGCTTGTAAGGCTCAAGAACCTGTGATGTGGCAAACAGTGAGAGGAGTTCCGGACATTTTGCGAATATTTAAAAAAATGCATATTTGGAGCGTTGAATTATTTGTGAATCTTAATATGAGATATTTAACTTTTGAAGGAATCTTGTATGCCAGTATTGTTTGGTTCAAATGCAAAACTGCAATGTTCTCACAAGCCTAGTTTTTCGCATACACTTGGGGAGTGCTGCAAGGGTCGACCAGAAAACAGCCAATGGAGGCAAACCTGCTGCCCCCTGAATGGTCTTATTTTTGTCGTCTGTTTTGTCTGGTTACGGCAACTGGCTGTGCCACACCCAGAGCACCAAACGCATTCTCCCGCTTTCCCTTGCGGGGCTCCCAACAGGCACACAATTGTTCTGGTAGTGTGCATCGAGGCTGTCGCCCAACCACAAACCTGCAACCTAACTGGGCCAATGTGGCTGTCTCTTCTGTCGGCCGACGTGCAATAATGGCTGGGCTCATTACCTCCGTGGTAGAATTTCTACCCAGCACTCTCTCCTTCCCTTTTGATGCACATTGGAGGCCACCTGTAATGGTACCCAATGCTTGGCACTGGGCTATATGAAGAAGATCTGCTGTAGTGGTACCTGCCTTTATGCTCTCTAAGAGACGGCTCTAGTGAGGCAAACCATTTCTGGGGCAGTGGGGTACGAATCCTTATCCATGGGGAATTGAGTAAGTGGTGGAGGAGGACTAATGCAGCTGCATGGGCTTCTTATCTCTCTGGACATTAGAAGGTGAAGGTTGCTTACCCAAACGACCTCATAGCTTACCTCCTCTTCTCAAGCAGCCAAATTCTAGCTGGCTGCGTAATAAGATCTCGTCTTTGTTGGCAAGAACAATGTGGACTGCTTGCTCTGTACAAGGCGCAGCTCAGAAGGCTACTGAATCATAAGCACCATTTCTTTCCGTTATGGTTACCACCACGTGAGGGCCTAATTGTCATGCTACTAAGCTCTGAATTGAGGGTTCCCACTGCGTGCTTGCTGCACACAGCCACTGCTGCTTGTTCGCCCAACTGAACCAAAGTAACGCACACATGGTCATAAACAATGAGATTACTCGTGAAACCTTTACAAAAGCATGTGCATGTCCATGGTGCTTGTGTTTCATTTTAGTGCGTGTGCGTGCGCTGAGGCAGTGCAGTTACAGGAGCAGTCAGGTCCACTAGGGTGCCAAGGTGTCGATCTGTCTTGTGTCGCAGCCTGCTGTGCCCCCCGAGCCTCCGGCGGACTCCCTGGACCGTGTTGTCCAGATCCGTCTCAAGCTGCCAAACGGGCGATCGCTAACGCGCCGATTCCTGGCGTCTGCCGAGCTTGGTGTGCTGCTGGTCTATCTGGACTCTCTGGGCTACCCGCTGACCAGGTTCAAGATTATCAAGAACTGGCGACGGCAAGAGGTCGGGGCCGCAGCTTCTGCTGCCTTGATAATTTATTGTTCATTCCACACCTGAGCAGGGCGGTTGCTAGGCAAGCTGCAAGTAGCGTTAACTTTTTAGTAACGTGCCTATTAAATCGATCAGTGGTGATCAGTGCTTTATATCGGCAGTTTGTACATGTTGCAGTCGCTTCTTGTGCCCCTAACACGCCCCAGTGGTTATTCTAGGCACTGCACTTTTAGAATCAGTTTAAATTTTCCCTTTCTGGCAACGTTGACATTTTTGACGGCATTTTTTGCAAGCTCAGTTGCGTGTCATTGTGAAATGGGGCGGGACTGCTGCGCCTGACAAAAAAAATCATGCCCCCTTCCATCTAATGACGGCGATAGCTGAACGCGAAGCTTTCTCGTGGTGGATTGTTTGGTTGGCCAATCCCTGCTCTGGAGGTATGCGCTACTTTTCTAGAATACCCACAGCAACTCTCGAATGTGCACTCTGTAGGCGTAATGTTTGGGTTTGGGTGCACGGCGCGAACCGCTTTCTGCTGCTTGGCGTTTGCTTCGACCATGTCGAAATGGAGCAATCGGATAGACGCTGGCTTCATAACGCGAGGAACCTAGGTTCGATTCCGGCCATGGGAAGCAGGTTTATCTTTCCCTTACCCACTATCATTCATCATCATCGCCAGAGAAAGTTGGCTTTCCTGCAGGGCGTACTGGCATACAACGGCATCGGCGAGGACACTAAAACTTCGCTTTAAAAGCATGCTGCTCCTAGTTACGCAGCATTACCACCATATCCTTGATCAAAAGGCTCTCCCTGCAAGTCAAACACCAAATTACGTTGTCAGCTTTGTAATCCGACAGCGTTGAGAGGTGATAAATTACCTGAAAATGACGCCAGCTAATCACTACAGAGCTTTGGTTTAGAGAATGGGTAGTTTTATTCTGCCAAAGCTTATTTCTGAAGGTCCCCTGCGTGCCAAACAAGTGTACCTGGCATTTTCAGCCAGTTTCCAGCAGTTTCAGTTTTGTTTTTGCGTTGCGAAATCCGTATTTAGTGCTACTGCGCAGTTACCAAACTTCAAGCCGATTTCCGATGGCGCCTGCGTCGCCCACTGCTGTTCCTCGATAAAAGCATGCCGCTCATGATTTTACTTCATCGATGCCTTACTTCTGTGATAACAGCTCTAGCTGGAAGTCGAAAAGTAACACTAAGTCAAATGTCAGTTCCAGCGAGGAGGGCACTTCAGATTGGTCTTGCACACCGCCGGTTGTTCGCCGGCCAGTTTCGTTTCCATACACCTGCATTTATGGAGGTCTAGTGCTGCTTGTTAGTAGTTTATTGTGACAGTGTGCAACAGGTTTGGTATTGCTTTTTTTTTTTTTAACGTTAGGCGGCGCTGCAATGCAAGAGGCTCGTATCGTTTGTCGCGCGACATCTACTCTGTGAAAGCTTGCTGGGCACGATTCTAGTGCATTGCACCTCATTCTAACAAGCAGTTACAGTAGTCAGTCAGATGATATTAAAAAAGTTCTGATAGATAGGTGGTGATAACGGACTGAACGTCCGCAGGCATCCACCACTGTGTTTCGTGTTGAACTTTTAGCGAATTTCTTTGCATCGCCTGCTTGCCCTGAACCTTGTGCTGGTTTAAATGCAAAGTCGGTCATGACAAGGTCTCTTTACATCACGTGGGGACAAATTGATGCCTCTGGTAATGTCAAACCACCAGATTTCTTCCAGAGAACCATCCGATATTGCGCATTTTGAAATGGAGGTTGGCATGGGCAACATAGCATGGGCACCATGCGTGCTAACATTTTTTCTTTTTTTATATCTGACAAATTGTTCCGCGCAACTCAATTTTTAAGGATGTGTTTTAGGAGTGCTTACCTACAAAATGTATATTCTAAATTTTTTCTACTATCGGCGGATTGCTGTACACATCCTCTTATGATTTTCTTCGACTGGACAAAAATTTTGATTTGGTATTTTTTTTTTTTTTTGCTACGAGTATTTATGAAAACATTTTAAAATCTGGTGTTGTTGGAAAGGATGTTGAATCATCTGCCTTCTATGCCACTGCAATATGTGCTTAACCAATATGTGTATCACAAAAAAACATTGCCATCTCCACTAATTCCATCTCCACTAATGTGAAACCTGGGAAGGGGCGAAGCATGCAGTGTATAAGTGTATTCAAAGATTGTAAGTCTCCCTCTTGCCATTGGCACTTGCTAATTGGGTGCTGGAGAAGGCGGGCTTGACCATTGCGCTCGGCTAGTGTTACCAGATCCTGCCAAAAAAGATAACCTGCAAACTATCTTTACCAGGAACACATGGTGGGGGGGTCCCATTGTTCACAGGCGCCTTGACATCCAAATGCGGTTTCGATGCTGAGCGCTCGTCATCTTAGGCACTGGCGTTTTTGCCTACGGAGATGAAACCGTTGGGGGGTAGCGGTATACAGCTTTGCTGTAAAAGTCTTGCGTCCTTGAAGCACAAAGCGTTCTAGAGTGAGGCATTGTGTCTAGAGCTGGTGTGTTCTTTTAGTACGCAGATGAAACCATGCAGAAGGAACATTCTAGTTTGAGGCATTGGAAAGCAAGTGTCCCTGTATTTTAGTACCGTGGCTACAGGAGACGATGACAGGGGACGCCAACAGCCCAAGCCCCTCAGGTGCTTCGCCCCTAAAATGTTTTCTTTTACCTGTGCTACGCGAGTGTTTGAAAGGACAAATTAGTCGAATGGCCTTCGAAGTGGAAGGAGTTCCGCTGATCTAAATGACAATTCTCAAAGGCAGTTAAAAGTTTCCGTACGCATTCGCCCGTCATGGTTTGGTGTCGCCACTGTTGCCCTGTTTCATTCTTGACAAAAATTTAATTTTGAAGTTAAAATTGAAATAAAAAACAATTATTAGTGATCAAATTAATAACAATCTACAATTGTGTTCACCCAAACATGCACTAGCAGCTGCTTTATTTTTTCCTTTTTTTTTTCACTATCAGTGTTGAGAGTACCAAGTTACCTTATTGTAACTGTACCTTATTGTTACCTTATTGTAAGTGATAGAAAACAAAAACAAGTGAAAAATCATGAAGATTGTGCACTTTAAACACCAAATATTACTCATGAATAATTGCTTTGTAATTAAGGCATGCAGAAACTGCTCCCGAGAGTACGACCATTTGCATTTTAAAGGCCTTTGAGAGCCTCAAAGGTTGTTGGTGGTGCTCCTTTTACTCAAATGGCATTTCAACCAAAGGCCTTTGAAAAACATTGTGTAGCAGCTCAAAGGTGTCAGTTGAGTCAAATGACATTCGACTCTAAGGCCCTTGAAACGCTCATGTAACACAGGTATTATACCTGCGCTACACAGTCACTTTCAGTTGACAGTTGGACTCTCCCCCACAACTGCTTCCTATGCATTTACAATAGGGCACTCGATAGACAATCGGTTCAACGGCCTTCTGAAGGCCCTTGAAACGCTCGTGTAGCCTCGGTATTAGACCCCTAAAAATTGGTCCATTTCCTGTGTTAACGAAAGGATGTGCACTGAAGACAGTGGACGCGTGCTCGACGTCCAGGCAGCACATTGGAACGACTGCAAAGCCACTATATTGAGGAAAACTAAGAGGACAGCTGGCTGCGTGTTACGATGTTGTGAATGCAAAGGCAGTTTGGTGGGTCATTGGGCATTCTTAACCAGGAGGTGCAGAAGCAGCCCAAGAAGGGCCCTGCACGTCCTACTACTAAAGGTTCTGGTTAGCTAAGTGTCCGCTAATACCTTACTGGTAATCTACTGCTTCTGGCATAGCAGCCTCGTGCAACCAAAGTTGCCATCACTGTACTTCTGTCTCCATACTGAGTGCCTGAGTGCATTTGGGCTGCCATCTGTGAATGAGCAGTAATGTGCGTGGACAGTACAGTAGCTGCGGAATTGTATTGCCCAGATCAAAGGCAGTTGTTTCGATTGTCTTCTCTTACCTGTGCAAAGTGAGGCCTGAATTGATGGTCCCTCTCTTTACTGAGCACACCTCTAAGACATGAAGGCCTCTGCAGCATGCTCTGGTGTCCAGTGGTCACTGTTTGCACCCCACCCACCCCCAGCTGAATGTTGGAGTGTGTTGCCTCCTGAAAACAAGAGCCCCTATTGAGGCAGTGGTTATCACAATGAGATACAGATTCCTGAGTGCCATTTAAGCTAGTAGTGCTTTCAGACTTGGTAATAAAGGCTATAAAAAACATGCGTCTGAAGTGCTTAGCATTCAAATGAGCTAGAACTTTAGGTGGGAAATTCATGGAAGCAAAGGTGCGCTTATATCAGTGTTCATTGCAAAGTGTTACGAACGAGCTTGCCGGTAACAGCAATAATTTCTCTTTTCGCACATGTGCAGCATACCACATGCACATAACGTGTAGGTGTGATAAACCCAAGTTATGCAAAGTCACATATGAAAAGGCAAATGGTGACTGTTCAGAATCATCAGTGTAATGCGGTTGTCACTTTTGGGGTAGCGTTCATGATTGCCTTTCAGAAGCTTGGTGCTGCAGTGTTATCAGCACCTCGTAGCACTGTCAAAGCACAGCTTGTGTGTGGCTCTTGAACAGCGTTGTTCCCCCACTCTGCTAAAAGGTGAAAGGCCGTGCCAGCTACAGCAAAGTTTTACCAGCATATGGAACGTACATGATAGGCAACACTGGCTTGAATAAGCATATAGAACACTTTTCATCTGAGACTGGCCATATAACCGAAAAGAGGTCATTGCATTTGTCTTGATGTTAAGCCATTAAAATTTGTCACCCAGTAATGGTCTTTTTAAAGCCTTGTTTTCCCACTGTGTCAGAACATATTTGCGATGGGTTGAAACTGAACAAAAAACTTTATTTCACTTTTCAGCTTGCAACTGTGAACCCAAAACAGACGTTGGAGCAACTCAAACTTTACCCGAAGAAGACTCTGACAATAAAGGAACGGTAGCTGCAGTGGTACACCCCTCGGACGTTTTCCTTTCCCCCCCACTTTTGGGCTTGGTGGAGGCTGTAAACAAGCACTGTGCTGCAGCCGAGCACAAAGCTCGGTGCTCGGAGCAGCCAATCCCCTCGCTCATGGGGTCTCCAGAGGTGGGAAGTCGTCGTCCAGTGCGTGCTCATATTCGTCGTCGCTAGCGGCGTCGGAAGCGGCCACTTGCATGCGGGACATGAGGGGAGGGAATTCTCCATACTCTGAATCGCTCTCCGTGTCATCCTGAAATGGATGTGTGACGCATTGAACACACTGCCTAAAAGCGGTTTTCTTTCACTCGTTCTCTTAATTCCTTTACCAGTCAGGATTATTAGGTGAGACGAAAGAATTGTCTGGCATGCATACCAGAATATGACGTGTCAAAGAAAAAAAAGGAAGAGATATAGAAGAAGATCAAGAATGAAGAATCAAAGAAGAAAAAAATAGAAAAGAGGGGGTGGGGGGGGGTGTTACCTTGTCGCAGAGTTCTCAGTTTTTTCTCAAGCTGCTCAAGCCTTGAGCTATAAACTGAACTTTAGAATACTACATTTATTCCGGTAATGTTTTTTCTTGTTAGACAAGGACAGGACCATTCAAGAAATATTGTCCTGAAACTGACCATGCAGAAAAAACACAAGTTTGGTTCATTCAAAAGGTTGCCTCATTAGAATCGTACCGGCACCACTTTTAACGCAAACTTCGCTCAAATAAGCTAATGGCCATGCGACCCACTAGATCATTTCCAACAACAGGATCTATGATGTCATATTGGCTGAGGCTGGCAAAAGCAAGCGCAAATTAGGCGGTCTTATAAGCTTTTTGAACGAACTATTTGCGCTTAAATGTAATGCATATTCATTATACCGCAGTAAGAATGGTCAGGCAAACAATGAAAGTTACGAAAATACACGTAAACATAGAAGTACTGATTCGCCCTGTTGGTACTGGGCGCACTATGCTTGTTTTAGCTGCACAGCAGTCCGCCGCTTTGGAGTTGTCTTACACGACACTAGTCGATTGGCATAAGCGACATTGTGTTACGTGACCCTGTTTGTCAAGCATACCCCATGTTTCACGAAACGATTACTTTCTACTCTAACAAAAACAAGCCGGGTGCAAATATGGTCAAAAACGAAGCAACGGCTGCGGCCGACTATGGTAGCGCCATCTGGGAGGACTGACGGTAAGCAAGGCTGCAGAGCCTAATAACGCACTAGAAGTTCGTTTGAATACCCGCCCCTCTGAGTTCATGGCAGACGTCATGAACACACCCGATTTGGCGGGAGAATCAAAATTTTAACCTAAATTGATTAGTAATTTCTGAGTGAATATGGCATCGTTTGCTGCTGGACAAGTGTTGGGGGCTCTGTAAAACACAAAATATTTCGACTAAAACAAACTTCTGTTTTGCCTGCATGGCCCCTTTAATTAAGTACTGATCAAATTATGGCAATTTGATCAGCACCTCTATCTGGGAGCAAGGTGCACCTTTTTGCTAGGGCGACATAAGCGGAGCTGACACTTTCTTTTTTTTTCTTGCATTTATGCAAATTAATTATCAACTTCTTTGGTTTAAATTTTTTGCACAAAATATAAGATCCCTTCTTCGAGCAAAGTTAATGCAAAAGCATTTAGTTCACATTTTCATCTCTTGTAAAGTCTTTATGGTGGCAATGGGTTTAAAGGGGACCATGATGACGACATACAAGTTTTAATTACGCTCTCTTCAATTGCTGACACCATGGTGTGCTTAAAAAGAGCGGAAGGCGGTATTTCAAAAGACCCACCCTTACCTCAAGGTCCTGGTGATGTATATGGAGGCACAGCCAACATTAACCGAACGTCAACGACATGAGACATTTGAAATCGCTGGCCAAACCCAATAATACCTACAGGGTGTTCTGCCGTATAATAACGATGTGCCATCTAATGGCACAGTCGTAAATTTTGTTTTCGCGTCAGACGATGACACTGTCTTGTACTGAACAATTGAGCCCCACCCACTGAGAAAGTGGGTTGTTGATAGCTCTTCCAATTTCAAATGCTGTCTTCAGATCCATTCAAAGATGGGGCAGCATCCTTACTGCTAATTTTCATATTACGTTCGTTTTCTGCACGGTGGCAGTTATCTATTCATCTCAACGTTGCAAAATAACACCATTTTAAAGGAGCCATGAAGACAAAATACAAGTTGGGTTTATTAGAGAGACTGCTTAGTCCTGATAACAATGATCCAATATCATCGAAATCTTCAAACAAATAACGGAGATATTAAAGAAAACGTGTGAAGCAGTCGCAACCCCCTAGCCAATTTCCCGCAACTTTTCTATGACGTCACAGAACCTTGTTTGTGTGATTGGCGGCCGCCTAACTGACCTGTCGCGGCGACACATGACTGGACGTCTGTAATGGGGCCTCTAGTTCCATTTGACCGCATCACTTGAATGCTAGCGTGCAGTTAACGCACTGAAAATTATGTTTTATTGTTGGCCCGTATGACGTCATTCTTGCTCATAACACGTCACTGTGGCGCAAAATCTGAAAGTTTTTAAATACTTCTTGCTTTTTTTTTCGTTAAAAAACATCTTTTGTGGCTCTAATGGAACTGAGTGTGATACTGAATCCTAGTTCTTTCAAATTAAACGAAGTTGTATTTTCTCTTCATGGCTCCTTTAAATGCCAGCCACAATGGGTTTGAATGGCAAAACCACAATACTTTTTTAACCCCTTGAGGGTCGATTTTTTTCGCCAAATGCGACGCCCCAGGGTCGATTTTTTTCGCCAAATGCGACGCCCCAGGATCGATTTTTTTTATTGCCAATTTAAATTCTTCGTATGAATCTATTTCGAGAAAAAATTATAGTAATTTTTTTAGGGTGACCATAAAGTGACAAAAAAATCGTTTATGTTGTTACATATATGCGGTTTATTGATGAGTAACACAAAAAAAATTCTAAATAAAAACGAGAGAGTAACAAGCCGAAACCTTTCGAGTGAATCAAAATCAGATAGACATCAGTTTTGTGAACGCAAAAAGCGGGAAGCGCCCGGAGGATGATACCGATACCAGCCGCTGCGCGCACATGGCCGGTAGTGAGAGCGATAGACGGCGCACCGCTCATAAAATACAAAAAAAAAAAGAGGAGAAAAAAGCCTCATCAGTTTCGCAGGCGACCTTGGTCTGTGGCAGGCGCAAGAAGCGAGAGGCGCCCGGGTGCCAGGTGGGCGATACACAGCGCGCCCCCTCGTTAGCGGATGCGCAAACGATAGCCAGTGCACCGCTGAAGTAAATAATAAAAAAATAAAAAGAAGAGCCCTCCGGGCAAGAAAAAAATTTGACGTATTTCCGAAGTGTGGCAGCACATGCCAAGCAAGGAAATTTGGCGAAAAAGGTGCGCTTTTTAAAGATACAAGCAATGCCGTACATGTACGTTATTGACCATTTTAGTTAATCTACAGTTGCCTTTGTCGGCATCATCCCGTGATGCAAACTAGTCTTGCGTCACAAGAGAAGGGCCGAAAAGTAGCTGGTGCGTTGTTACTCCTACTGCTTCTGATCGCAATCTGCATTGAAATTTGCATGAGCGTTGTTACAGAAAACCTTTAGCCTCTTTGAAATGGAGGAAAGTTTCATGGTGTGTTCACCTTCCTTTTTTGAGAGATGAACATGCAAAAAAACGTCAAGGCATAACTGCTGTCCTTCAGCCAGCAGTGCAGTCACGGCTCTATTATAAAGCATGCACCGAGATTTTCAAGCAATAGGTCATTCCGTTCTTTTTGGGAAAGCAGGGATGGAAACATGCCTAGCAATCAGCATTTACTACACTGGAAGCTGGAGTGCTGACTGGTCTTTGCCCACCGACTGAAGGTTACATATAGGTAACTGTCACCTTAAGCAAGGTAACCGTGTATAAGTTTACCGATTGGTTAGGTGTGTGGACCACTTGGCTATTTGGTAATACAGTTGAAGCTCAACTCAACAGCCTCTTGGACATGCTAATTAGCTTGTTGAATTGGGTGCATAGTGTAATTAAACAATCATTTCTCTTATGGGCAGCTGTGAAGGGAACCAGAATTCGTCCATTAAGATGAGAAATTCACGAAATTGAGTTTTCACCACGTGCTTTGTAAGCACTAGCATGAGGACACTCGGCACATGATGGGGAGGGGGGGGGGGTAACTTAATGCATGTGCCCCCTGCCTTGTGTCCAGTGTCTGCACACTAATACTTGTAAGGATCCATGGATAACTTCTTCTAGTCTGAAAGAATGATTATGGGGTTTAACGCACCGACGCTACACAGGCGATAAGGCGCGCCATGGTGGAGGGCCTCGGATTAAGTTTGACCTCCTGGGAATCGTTAACATACGCCGAAATCTCGAACACACGGGCGTTGTCGCTTTTCACCTCCATCAGAAAAGCGGCTGCCGCGGCCAGGAGTCGAACTTCTTCTAGTCTGTTGCAAAAGCATGCATTGCTGCTGTATCTCGGGACTTGCCTTATGAACTGTTGACCATCAGTGTGCTTTTGTGTACTGTGGCCCCGAAACGGAGGCTGCACTGATGTTCCTGTTCTGTCTTTATAGGTTGTGGCTTTTAATGCGCCGAAGCTACACCTGGGCTATGAGGTGCGCTGTAGTGAAGGGCTCCGGATTAATCCTGATCACCTGGGGATCTTTAGCAGGTGCTGAAATCTCGGCACGTGGGCGTTCTTGTTTTTTGCCTTCATCAGAAAAGCATCCACCACAGCTGGGATCGAACCTGCGACCTTGAGCTCAGCAGCAGAACACCTTAGCCACTGAGCCACCGCAGCGGGTCTGTTCTGTGCTGACTAGCATGCTTGCATAATGCAGCCATGCAGAGCGAGCTTCCTCACGTGCTTGTTCCTGGAAACAATGTGCCCGGGTGGCTCCTGGCTCGGCCACACCAGGTCGCTCCCGGCCGACGTGGAAGCCCCTGGGTTGGTGCGCTTGAGGTGGGACCCTCTCGCGTCGTCTCGCTGAGATGCGATCCCCCTCTTCTGGGTGTCGGCTGTACTCCTTGGCGAACTGCTGGCCAGCCATGGAAACACCTCGTCGGCGTCGTCTTCGTTCCTGTCATCGGAGAAGCTGAGCGGAGTTGGCATCAGCTTCATCTGAAAGAAACTGGTGCTCGGTTCGCAACGCTCAGCAGCTGGCGTGTCAAAGTCAAAGAAGGTGGAAGTGTTGTCATCGCAATTGATGTTTAAACTCGATGCATCTTCAAAGGCTCTTCCTCGCTTCTGTCTGTTGGGCTTTGCAATGCACTGCTCATTAACGCCAGTGAGGCCGTGTCTTTGTTCTGCCTTTTGTTTCGTATTGGCTGGTCCTTTTTCCATGTTGGCCTCCATCAGGAATGCATCTCTTGCAGCAGCTGTGTACATTTCCTTTTTAGTTTCCATCTGTGAATAAAGAGCACGTTCATCTAATGCCCCCATGAAGCTCGGGAAACCATCTTCTTTTCCAAACTCGAAGGCACCTGCTTTTGTCTCCACCAGAAACAACTTATTATGTGCTTCCCTTGGCCTTCCTTCTACATTTGGGTTCTGTGTCAAACCACCCAAGTTCTGCGAGCTTCTTTGCGACGTTTCACCAGTGTCAGCAGACGTGTTGGAGCTCTTGATGCCTAGCTGTTGCTTTGCGTTTTTCGCATTAGCTGCCACAGATGATCTTGAGGGCTCTGTTGAAAGTGCATTGCTCATTTTGTCTTCAAAGCTACGGCTCAATCCGGGTTGTTCACTTGCATTTCCTGCTTTCTCTTCATCTGAGCGAGCGAGAATTTCAGGCTGTGTTGTACTAGAACTCTTAAGGCACTTGTTGTTCTTTCCTGCTTTGTGACGGCCCTTGCCACTGTCGCCAAGCTTGCATCCATCATCTCTTGCTGGCCTTGCCTCCGCTCGTGTTCTCTTTGTGCACAGCACTGCTTGATCCTTTTCATGCTCGTCTTTCAAGCTTTCTTTTTGAGTATGTAGCATTTGTTCCGTCAGATCACATCTCTCAAGCTCCAGTTTCAAACGCTTAAGTTTAAAACCGAAAGGAGTTTCAGGATCACTTTGCAGTTCCTCTGAAACTGCTAGCCGTTCTTTTGTGCTTTGTTTGGGTGTTTTTTCCAGTGTTGTCTTCTTGGGCGCACGCTGCTTCAGTGGTGTTGGTGGAAACTGGGGTCTTGTGGGCCTCGCAACGTTCGGTGTTTCGAAAGCGTCCTTGGTCACCATTTTGCCGCTTTTTTCTCCAGCCATCTGTGAAGCAGCCGCACCACCAGCTGGTTTCCCACGCGCGGGCTTGTTTGGTGGTGAAGCACCCCCCTCAGGTGTTGCCAGCCCCCCACTCCTGGAAGTGACATTCCTCGGTGTTTTGTCACGCAGCCTCTTTGGTTGTGGTGGTGCAGGCGAAGTGAGGGAAGTGTTAGTTGTTGCATTTTCTTTGCTTTTGGGAGAGCGGCTGCTTGCCACTGGGCCAGTTTTTTCGTGTGTGCCTGCTCTCTTTTTCAGCATCCCCTTAGTGTTTGCTCTGCCTTCATCCAATGCCATTGACCTTGCCTTGGGAGCCTGTTTGGCATCATTCCTGTCCTCTACGTAACTTTCTTTCCCTGCCGGTGACCTACCCTTTGCTTGGCTGCCTGCTACTTTGGCAATCTTTCTGTCTGTTTTCTTCATTTGTGCACCAGAGTTTACCGTAGCATCCCGCTGTGTTTTGTAACTTTCCTTAATCGTGCCTTTGTTTGCTGCCACTTTAGACACGGCTTGTGTACCCAGTTTCCTTGACAGTTCTTCGGGTGTTTTTTCATGTGCAGCAAACTGTGCCATGACATCTTTCTGTGCCCTGCCAGTTTCTTCGTTTGCGATGCTGCTTGTCAGTGGCCCAGACTGCACATTCCTGCCTGCTTCCTTTGTAGTCTCTCCGTGCATTCTCTTGGGTAATGCAGGAGTGGTTATCCCAGCGTTCTGCTGTGTGTGACTGCTGCTTTCAATTGCCCTTTTAGTGGCCCCTGACTTCGGCTCTGAAATGCTGGACAGTTTCCTTGGTGTCTTGACTTGAGTCTTTTCATGTCCCTCAGGGGCTGAAGTGTTGGCCACACCAGCACTGTTCCCACGGCTGCTCGGTTCCTGGAGTGAACGAGTCTCTGTGCTCTGCGAGTCATTTGGCGTGGTGTGTGCTGCAGCTTCAGGCGTCCTGTTCGGCTTCGGCAGTGACAGCTTGTTGCGTTTTCTCTTTTCTGCATTGCATGCAAGCAAGCCCTTCGGGGCTGCGGCCCTCTCAGGGCCAGAAATGCCATGTGACTGCATTTTCCAACCTCGTGTGCAGCCTGCTTCAGACTGTTCGACCACGTTTTCCTTGTTCCCACTTTCTGCTTGGGCACAGTCACTTACCGATGGTTCTGGCTTGCCTAATCGCATTGTCCCCTCTTTTTTCATGCCACTGTCAGTGCTGTCACTGCTTACACGTGCCATGCCAACCTTCCCTGAATCATCACTAGCTGATGGTGAGACTGACACTGTTAATTGCGACGCAAAGTGCACAGAACCTTTCTTGTCAGCTGGGGCTGTATAGTCATGAGTTTCACACCTGTTGTCGTCTTTTCCCGACTTGTCACTTACGGATGGTGAGATTGATACCGTTAATTGCGATGCAAAGTGTACAGAACCCTTCTTGTCAGCAGGGGCTATATGGTCATGGGTTTCACACCTGTTGTCGTCTTTTCCCGACTTGTCACTCACTGATGGTGAGATTGACACTGTTAACTGTGATGTGAAGTGCACCAGGTCTCTCTCCTGCTTGCCAGCTGTGGCTGTGCAAACCTTGGTTCCATGTCCGTCATCTTTCTCGACAATGGCACTGCTGTCCATAGGTGCCTGCTTGTGCAAACAGTGCCCTGATGTGGCAGTTTCTTTGGCGTCACGTCCATTTGGGTGTCCATCAGGTTTGCATCTGGAGTCACTCACATGGGCTCTACCTTCGGGTGCGTGCTCCCCAGCTGTGCCTCTTTGCTGCTGTAGAGGTTCCAAAATGCTAGCATTGGCCTGCACATTGAGGGGACCGTCATGTGCTGCGTTGTGCACACGATGGGTAGGACTCCATGAGCTGGTCGCGTGTTTGGTGTCACCCTCGGTTCCAGCTGCCAAGCTGAGCTTGTTCTGAAAAGGGAGCGTGTGCTGCACTTCAGCAGGCACGTGGGCTCTCCCAAGTGAACTGCCATGTACACCTGCAGAGTGCTTTATCACTGCAGGCCTACTTACCTCCTCGAAGTGGGCCACAATGTCTGGACGTGCATCATCCTGTCGAGGTGCGTTACCCGTCTTGGTTGCAGTCATTTCTGAAACTGCTGGCAGATTTTCATTCATACGCTTTTCTTCTGCTTCCTCTGGTTCTTCAGCAGCTTGGTTCGCTGCCATCGACAGTTTGTCGGGCTCTACCGTGGCTGGAGGGCTTCTGGTAACACGGATGTCCAGAGGCATGTAGCGCTGCTCCACAACTCCCTTCCTTCCGTTTTGGGGGCGGGAGAGGTTCGCTTGAGCATTACTGCCACCACTCGTCCTTTTTGCTGCCTGCTGAGGTGCCCGTGCTCTCCGTAGGTTAGCTCCAAGCCGCTTCAGAGACTTCCTGACGAACAAAAATTGGCGTTTGGGTAAAATTTTTCCCACAGCATTGCTCTTCTTAAAGTGGCTTGCAAACATTTGTTCCATTAAATTTACTAAAGATGATTCAATGCTTACCTTTGAGGAACTTTGCTTAGGTTAGCACTTGGGCACAAAGCTCGTATAGCCTTCATTTCAGCCTTGTGCTTCTTTCTGAAATGCAATTTTTGTTTGCACATGTAATGCCTGTTCCAATATATGCCTATCCCGGTTAACTATGTGCAGCAGAGCAAAAATTCTGAATCTAGGCACGAACTTTAGTACCACTCTTTTTAGGTGGGGAAAATGCATTTGGTAACTCTACTAGACAGCTAGTGCTGTGAAAGAAATGCTGTCCTTCTTGCGAAATATGAAAGCCATTATACAGTGTGTTGCGACGATAACTGGAACACTTTAAAAATTTTTCCTGAGCGATCCGCCGCTCTGTTCACGCTCAAACTTCACACAAAGGTCGCATTTTGTGGTCTATTTTGTTTGACACCGGGAACAACGACGGTACTTACCTGGTCTTTCTGAAAATGAATAAAAACGATTTTCGCCTATGGGAAAATGGCGGCGATTTGGACGTGCAAGCCAGAAAACCGGGTTTTCTGATCGTCTGTTAGCTCATTTCTAGGTGCATTTTCTGATCGTCTGCTGCACCATTTGGCTCCGTACGTGAAACCCAAACATGCGTTTCACTCTGCAGGTGGTTCCGTCGTTCCAACATCAACTTGCGCTGGCTCGCACGTCCAAATCAGCGGCCATTTTCCCATAGGCGAAAATCGTTTTTATTTATTTTCAGAATAAACAGGTAAGTACCGTTGTTGTTCCCGGTGTCAAACAAAATAGACCACAAAATGCGACCTTTGTGTGAAGTTTGAGCGCGAACAGAGCGGCGGATCGCTCAGGAAAAATTTTTAAAGTGTTCCAGTTATCGTCGCAACACCCTGTATGTTGATCTGTTTACATTCTTCCATGGCTGCAAGAAGGGGGAGTGATTTAAGCAATGAATGAAGGCATCATAAACTGCTTATATGCACAAAAAGATAAATCACGCCAATAAATTAACTGAAGAGAGTTCTAGGGAAATGGGGAAATGAAGTAGCACATGTACAACATGGATGCGACAGTTATACACTAACACACAATTACCTTAGGTTAGGATTTCGCTCCAGGAACTTTTCCCAGTACTTCTGCATTCGGCACTCCAGGAGCTCTGCGGGAAGGAAGCTGTACAGCCTAACCAGCCTTTTCATGGTGTCACCGTAAAACTGCTGCTGCACTGTTCTTCTCGTGTTGACGACGAGAAGGTCGCCGAATTCCTCTTCGTACACGTCCATGACGGCAGCCTGTGGCAAGCGAGACAGGTATAAGGCTAGCTTTTGGTGCTGGCTGCTTGTGGATATAAGCTGTCAGATATAGTAGATATGGCATTTAGAGGCGGCTAGAAAATTGTAATTGGTTGTAAGGTGAGAAGGAAATTGCGCATATTATCTTAACCTTGGCGTTCATAACTTATTTTCGTTACACCTAAAAAAAGCAGCGGAAGTGCGAAATCTATAGATTTTTCGTTTGTCGTCTGGTATTGCTCAAGTTAAAAAACTGGTAGGTTCCCGGCTGTCATGAGGAGGTTTTGCAATGAGGGAAACACGATTAAAAGTTCTATATAGCGCCTGAATCTGTTGCAGAAGTTTCATATGGCGCATATTTTGCGTCCTCGGCCCCCGAAATGTACAAAAAATACAAACGAAAAAAAAAAACAGCTATTGAAACGCTCACACACTTCTGCCAATAGTGAAATAAGGCGAAATGGACCACAGAATTTTGTGTTCGTGCACTGAACGACGACAAATAAACTTTTGCGACGAACTTCAAAATGGACAACGCCGCCTGTAATGGGACGCAAGTACACCGTGACAGTCGGAAATTTACTGTCGCAGAAAAATACTCAATTTAAGCTCGGCACCTCGCCGCATAGTTCTACCGAGTGTATTTCTCCACTTCTAAACTACACATTGTTGCAAATTTAAAATGTAACTCGTTGTTTTTAACTCTTACTTTGCGCGACGAACTGCCAGACGCAAACCACCAGACGCCGACTCGTTAGCAGACGATACGAGCGCGCATGTAGTAAGGTGGAACGAAACAAATATTAATGCAGCGGCGCTGTTATTTTTGTCTAGTTTTATAGGGTTTTTTTAATTTTAAACCACAGGATATGAATAAATGTCAAATTATTTGTACATTATTGGTCTCCTCGATTTGGCTACACTTTCTGCACCAGTTCAGGCGGTGCAGCACTCGCGCACTCGATTTACCAGTGCAGCTTGCGCCACCTGCACTTCGGCCCTCGATTTGACGCCGTGCTGCACCAGTTCTTCTACACTTCTGCACTAGCCCCTGTGCGGGTTCTCGTCTCGTCTCGTGCAAGGTGTAGCGTGCGAAAGAACTGGCGCTGCACTTGCACGGCACTTTTGTGAACTAGTGCAGAAAGTGTAGCCGAATCGAGGAGACCATATGTTATCCTGTTTAACTGTTTGACAGCCAATAGTATTAACTCTATGCAGCCAATCATAGCCAATGTTTAGAAGCGGGAAACGCGCATGGCCGCATCACGAGCTGTTTAAATCAAAACTTTTTGTGGTTGCATAGTATTCTTTCCTCTTTGATGTTTGTGTTAGAATAAATGGCGCAGAATGTTGGGATATTCGAGGCTGCTGCGGAGATTTAAACCATTACATGTTTACTGATGCTGTACTGTTGTTATCGATGGATATCGTAGCCCGAAATGTGTACTACTTTTTTCACGTTGTTCTCAGCAAAGCACACAGGGAGCCGTTTTGGACGAAAAGCTCTGTAGAAAAAGCCATTACATGGGCGAAGTACTGCGAAAAGGTGCCTTTATCCTCAGCGGTTTTCCGCAAAGCCTATGCTAGAGTTCGACTGAAAATGCTGTGTTGCCCGCAGGTTTATTACGAAGCCACTTCCAAAGGTTACGTCAGGAACATAACACTCACGTTGGAGGACATGAACACCTTGACAGGTGGTCATAAGGTCATAACTTTGGACGATTTGAAGATTTCTTCGCAATTGCTCGTGGCGGTGAGTTTCTCAACTACTGCTTTCGCCGAAGGAGGGAATTGTCTGCTTACGTCCACCGTTTTTCAAATTTCAGGAGCTTTTGCAGTGCCCTGCACTAAGGAAAAGCACCTTGCAAATCATTTTAAGCTCGGATCTAGTACAAGAGCCTTGGCTGCAGGTAAATATTATGCCCCCTGTAATTTAATTGACAATAAAGTTTCCCACAAAAGTAACATGCCGTACTTGTATTACTAGCTGGTTAGTAAAGGCTATGTTGAGCTTATACAAAGCTTTTTTTTACTAAACTTTAACAGCTTTCTTAAACCTGATAAACGAAGTTTCAAGGGTTGCTTTGAACTTAGTAATGCATCCTTGGTTCCCGTTATCCTGCTGCATCTTGATCAGGGAAAGACGGCTCGTGACAAAAAAAAAAAAAGGTAATAAATGGACTTTTTGTTACTTTCTGGTCAAGGCATAAAAGCACATACTAGCGTCCAGTCGTTTCAAAAACTGAAACTACCTAGCTTGTTCTCGCCTCTAAAACAAAGCAGTTTGTTCATTTTCTGAAGGAAATATGTATTTCTCTTTACTAATTTAATCTCGACTTTTAATAATATCACACAAAAGTATGGTGACAACTGTGTCCAAGATGAAGCGAATTGTTGCATTGGAGCCATGTGTGTGATTGGGAACCGTATCGTGTATTGATTGCGAGAAATTTGGTGGCGGAATCTACCCAAAATGCCCAGTGAAGCAGAATGGGGTGCAGCACTGTCCTGTTGTGTTTCCTGCTACGTGCTTGTGAACCCCATCTGCAAGAAGTTCACTAAGAAAAGGGGCAAGACAGGTATGGTGCTGATTTGAAGTGCCGCATGGCACCCACACTCCCCTGCGTTACCGTCTACGCTTCGCACCTAACTCTTAGAACCTCAAACAGAGTGATGTGCAGCTTTTCAGGACACCGTGAGTAAAGCAGCGTGAAAGCACTCGTGTACAATGTTTTGTGGTCAGCCAATAATGCCATGAAGAGGAGCCTACATTGAAAGGGAAGAACTCTGAGTGGGTTGTGGATCAGCTATATCACATTCCAGCTTCCACTTCTAGGGAGTGGGATGCTGAGCTAGAACCTGGCTTGTGGCCTCCCTTGCTAAAGCTTTTCTCGTGTCTATTTCACTTTTCGGCAGATTTTTGCCTACCATTAAAGGCACTTATGCAGGGTCACTGCCATGGGGCACCCACATAAATTTTCCCAGGTGAGGCGAAGTGGGCGAGAGTTGGGGCAACACACGACAACTGACCGGATTGCTGTTTTTATGATGGTGAACCAAAACTGGTTCATGATGATGTATATTTGAGACAGATCACCTTTGGTGTCCCCCTTTGTTTCACTTGCCTTCATCTCTGCGCGTGTCTGAATGTCCGCTCAAGCTGCTTTGACCTGAATAGTGCATTTTCCATTTCAGGTGATGTGTGAGGTTCTCGTGCTCAACTCAGTATTAAGTGACTTGGCGAGCGAGGAGGATGACAGACAATGTCAGCATGACAGGGCGGTCAAGGTGCACCTAGAAAAGCTGTGGCAACTTTCTCGGTGGGCATCTTTTCCTGTGCGCACTGCAGCTTCTGCACGCGCAGCACAAAGCAGAAATTTAGCGGTTGCCCTGCTGTGGCAACTGACATTATTAAAAAATGCAGTGTTGCTTCCTGCACCAGGTACAACCTATTGAAGGTGTGCCGAGAGGACACAGTAAACTCAGATCTCCAGAGGTCTTGAAGTAATTATGATAAGTAGTTGAGCCAATGTCTAGCAATAGTGCTAGTCAGCAGGCTGGAACAAAACAGTTTGGAAAATAATTTGAACTTGCTCAGTACAAGTCCATTCCAGAATGTGTGACATGCCATTGGAAAACCCACGCGCAAAGTCATCGCTGGCTATTCATGTCCTGTCATCTGCTACAAAGTCTGATTTGACTGCTCAGGCAGTTTGCTTCTTAGCTCTGTGTGAATTCTTTCGGTTTTTTAGTGTTTCAAAAAATGCTGGAGACTGATGAACTAAACAAGCCCACAATGTACAACAAAAGTCAGCAATGAACACATCATAGATCCTGAGCGTGCTCCTCTTGCACCTGATCTTTGCAAGTTTTGCATTGTAATTGAAAACCTAATTTAGACATCACAGAGGTGGTTGTGCCTGGTTTATTCTGGTAACACTAGACAGCATTAGTTATCGAGTAAGTAAAACAATTGTTGACTACATAGAGGCACATTAACATACATTCTGATAGTATCTATGGGAGCATTCATTGCATGGTAACATCACAATGAAATCAGCTATTCCCCTGGCTAGTACTGCAACATGCCTTGCATGCAAATGAGCAAATACTGTCATTGAATGTTGTGGACGACAGAATAGATCACAGAAATTATGACAATGATCGCTTGTGGTGCTACGAGTTTTTTCGTCGGTGGTTGCTGTATATGCCACAGCTTTGTTGCTCAGGGAACACTGCTTGCGCGTGATCGTTGCACATGGCGGACGGGGGGGCGGGCACTTTGTCATTGGATGCAACTGGAACAGTGTAGTTGGCTGGCTATTGATGCGCTATCTCCCACAGCTGCGGCACAGTCTTGCCTCTTCCTATCTCTCGCTCTCCTCTTCAGCCTAGCGTTTTCTCCTCCTGAGGCCACACAACAGTGATGATTTAGCATCTTCACCAATCCTGTGTCCACAGGGACACGAATGAGGTGAAGGCCTATTTAGCTTCTTGGCCAAAGATGGCTACGAATAATGATCGGGGATATGTGATTGCAGGCGACGCGACGACCTAAAACTTCCTGCCACATGCACCCAAAAGCTTGTACCCTCCCCCTTTTCCCCCCTGAAACCTAGTACACCCTCTTCCTCAGGGCACATGGCAGTGATGCTTTCTCACCCAATTCCGTGTACAAAAGTGGTGATGACAATAACAAAGGCGTGTTCACCTTCTGGCGCAAAGGCGATGACAGTGATGGTGAGAATTATCTGATTACAGGCGATGCAAAGCCCCAAAGAATCCTGCTAACAGCTAACGCTGTGAAACGTGGTCTCTGTGGTGTGTCTTCAAGAACAATGGCCAAGAGGCTGGAAGGAATGAATTTTTATCAGGTGCTGATAAAGCATGCAGCTGTTCTTCATGGGTCTGTCTGTTCACGCATGTTGCAAGAGAGAGCAGGAAAGTACAGTTGGGGCACTGCTTGAAGGGCGCATCTTTGCAGGCTAGTGCACCTGTATCGCGCACTGTTTATTAGACAGCTTAGGGCCATCAGGGCAGACAGCCACAACATTGTTCATTGCTTTTGTAAGCAAAGCACGGGGTAATATCGCCAGCAGTGCAACCTTTACTTCCCCATTACTATTTTGAACAATTTTGTTCCCCTTTTTCTCCAGGAATGCACAGGAGGCCGAATTTGACACGCTGGCACACACATCACCTGTAAGAGAATTTATGTACTACTGCTTTGCTATCATAATTTGCTCTTTTTTGCCAATTAAAACAAAGTTTCAATTGACTGCAAAACACGTGCAGAATTGCAGAACAGTAAGCGTGACAACTGTTAGAAAACTGTTAGAAAACTTGGGGCTTATGCAGGCAAGGGAAATGTCTGTCAATTGCTATACATGGCGTGGGCAGTGTTCCATCCAGGATTAGTGTGCCATTTTTCCATCTAAATGCTACTATACCCGTAGCTTTAGCTGGAAGGCTGCATGTCACGCATGTAGCCTTGCTGTTAGCTGTTAATTGCTTTCATCTCAACCCTACTGTGGTTATTTGTAAATAAGCAGCAACACACTTACATATGTTCTGTGTATTTTTATAAGCCAATTAGCTATGTTGCTAAGTGCTAAGACCCATTGAACTTAAGTCCCACCATCGTATAATATCCATGATGAAGTTGACTGGCCCAGAAAGGTCTTGTAAGGCCAGGCTTTTCCCGTGCGCTCAACCAAGCAGCTTTATTCTACAAGTCCTCCCCACTGAAAGTGAACGTTGGTATATTTTTGCAGTCTTCTCATTACATATTTCTACAGATTTTCTACAGCCGAAGTACCTGCACATCAAAATGCTTGCACTTGGTTACTTGAGACCACACTATACTATGCAGAAGTTGGTAGCAGTGAACTCGTACTGTGTGTCATTATTGAACACCAACAATCTGTGTGATCACCTTTCAGGACTTGTTACTAGAAATCGCTGCCTGTGAGCAGGACAAGTACAGCGTGGTGTCGAACAACGCTGGATTGTGGCTCGCAAAGAGACTCGGCAGCAGACTCGCGTCCCCCGTGTGGGCTCAGGAGAGCGGCCTGCTGTGCAGGGCAGCCTGCCGCCACAGTGCACTCTTGTGGTGCCTGCTGCAGAGGCTGCAGTTGCACCCCCACCACATGGAGCCATGCTTTGCTCTTGACTCGGATGCGTGGGTCCCGACCAGGTTGGTACACAAGCTTGGCCTTGGTGGGTGTCCACAGGACTCTTTCCAATGTTTGCACTCTGTTCCCCGTATGTTGTCCCCATCGCGCTTTCCCCGGGCAGTTCACAACCTCAAGGGGGGTTGTGTCCTAGTTTTGCCGGTCTCTTCTGGAATTTCTCAACCATGGTCATTTTGTTGAGTGCTACTTGCGACTCTTGTTTGAACAGTACTGTGGAAGCAGCTGCCATTTATAATTTGAGTGCACCACAGTGGTTTAGTTAGACATGCAGAAGCATGCAAGTGGAATACTTCCGCAGCAGTGCAGCACAATTGTAAATTGCAGGTAGACGGGTATTGGGTGGGGTAAATCTCATGGAGTAGGGTTCTGTGGGGGTACGTATTTGTCTGTAGTCAATGGGGAAAAAAAAAAATACGTGCTCCACTAGAGCCGTGGTTCCTGGAAAACATGGCCAGTTCCGCAACGGGAGAAATCTCACGGCTGCACACATCCCCTCTTTAAAGACCTGCACTCATCTCTCAGAGACCGAAATACCTGAAGGGTTCCAATCTTCGAGTTTCTTTTCCGTGCTTTGCTCGACAATGGTCCGCTGTGGAAATAACGCCGCCTCAAAGTCTTCTTCTGCAAGAAACTTCAAAGCATTCTTCGGTAAAAATAGATCTGAATTCTACTGCCTTGTTATACATTTTAATTAAGGGGGGACACTGGTCTTGAGGACATTTTTGTTATTTTTGAACAAATGTGCTTGAAATTTGCACATTAAGTGCATTGTAACACTCTGAGCACAAATATGCAGTCAGTTTTCGTCTATATAGTCGAAGTCCAGAGTTATGCAGCATGTTATGTTATTCCATTTTGGGCAATTTTTTAAGTATTTACCTATGATATACTTGAATACTTTTTGTCCCTTCGTGCTCTAGAAGGACCAGGGAGTGCAACTATACCACTGCAGTAATTTTAGCATTGTTTCTGCAATTGCTGTAGATTTATGTAATGTCAGGTCATCAATTATCAATGTTTTCATAAAACAAACTGCATAAACAGTTGTGCTAGCATAAAGAAATGCTATGTTTTTGTGGTTTTATTGCACTGTTCAGTTCTTAAGCTTTCAAATGAAGTAAGAATGATTTGAATCCGACCAGTACATCCCAAGATATTGTACCCGACAGTTGACCTTGTGAGGAAAAAAATGGTTCAGAGAAAACAAGGCACAAAGTTTTGAAATGCAGGGGAAAATGGCCATTTAGCCAACTTCAAATGGTGACAGCTAAGTAAATACCTATGGTACAGCTATAATATTTTTCAGGTACATTCTTTGGGACCTGTAGACTGCAAAAAAAATTAATACAGAAAATTGATTTTTTTGGCAAATATTTGGTCTTCAAGACCAGTGTCCCCCCTTAAGGTGCTTAAGTTCATATTTGTAAAATATACTTGTAGCGAGTCTGCACACTTTTGGTTTGGTCCACTGGCTTGGCACCAATTTTGAAACTATGCAGTCGTGCGAAAACGAACATGATTGTCTTTTGGGACAAAATGTCGGAACCCCAAAAGTGGACCCCAAAAACGGGACTGTCCCAGCCAAACCGGGACGTCTGGTCACCCTAAGCATGAGTGAATAGCAGACTGTGAAGCGTTCTCAGAGAGCACGTTGTCCGCAAGCTGACATCTGGCTGAATACCTGGCCACGCAGTTGGGGTGTTGATGAAGAAAGTCTTTTGGTGGGCCCTTTCCAGCTTCACAGCATAAGCTTGAATCTGGCCTTGCAGAAACAGCCCGGACGGAATGTGGGACTGGAAGCGCATTACTGAGATCTGGATTGCTCTGGGCCAAGGGCAGGCTGCTTCCCCAGTTCTTGCAGCATTCCTGGAGAAAATGCAGAATGGGCCACACAGCGACTTCTGGGATGACCTTGTTTATTACTGCCAGTCTCGTGGTGCCAAGAGCACTGCGCTTTGTTCCCACGCTGAGAGCAGCACCTCTTTGCTGCAGGACTGTTGGCGTTGTTAGCAACTGGGGCTATGCACTTGCGGCTGATTGGCCACGCTCTTCTGTCAAACTTTGGTGGCCGTGCAAGAAAAGTCACGCAGGGCCACGGCACCCATGAAAGCAGAGAAGAAAGGATGAATGTGCAAAAGCGAATTGCTTGGTCACTGCCATGTTGTGGCCACATCTTTGATTTTGGGCTCCTTCATTGTTTTCGCATGTCCCAAAAAGGACCGCATGAACAAATAGTTAGAGGCCATGAATCATTTTTAACGACACATCGACAGCAACGTGGTTTACTGTGTGCACTGCATCAAGTGAAACATCCAGTCTGTTCATTTTCTTTTTTTCATTCGAGTCTAAGTACGAGTTTTAAAAGTGCATTTGCTTCAAACCCATTTGAATTGGTTGCATACATTGACGCTGCTGTGGAGGATGCCAGACAGTGAGGTGACGGAGTATTACACAAAAGTTTCTTTTGTGCTTCCCACAGAATCTCGTGCCTTTTTCTTTACCTTGTTGCCACAATTGTTATTCTGGCAAGGCAGCACTGCAGTGTGTGATTGCATTTATCACAGAACCCATGGTAGAGGTGATGTAGCCACAGTTTTTATAGTATCGTGTTTGAACATGTTCTGCTGTGGTTGAGTTCGTATTGTATGTGTGCACTAATTGGTGCGGTGGTGGCGGTGGTGGTAAAACATTTATTACAAGTAAGAGGAGGTTCGCACTTGAAAGCAGGAGAAGCCCTCAGTCCAGGGCTCCTGCCGCAGCTGCTATCGTGCGTGCCCAGTCCACCAACGGTCGCCGGTCCTCAGGGTCCGAGCTCCACAGTGCGGCCCCCACTACTTGACAGTGGGGGTGTGAATAATTGGGTCTGCTGGTGCGTTCGGGTAAGCCCATGCAGCGTAATACAGTGTTGGATGTTCACTGCAGTGTGGGCATGTTGGTGGATATATTGTGATCTGTATGATATGCAGGAACCTAAGGTTGGGCTATGTGTTAGTCTGTGGTTGCCTCCAGGCTACAGCTTCCTCTCGGATGAACCTTTGGTGCGGTGGTGGGTAGGCACACCTGGCAAGGCGGTGGTGTTGCAGAAGCGCACGGTACTGCTGCTGGATAGGCTGGGTTACGGGGCAACTGGTGTGGCGCCCGGATGGTGCATTGTCGGGTTGTAGCGTGGACTCGCTTGTTTCCGTTGAGCCCTGCATGACCTGGCGCCCATATTAGTACAGTACGGTTTTGGGTATCCTTGTGCTTTTTTAGTAGTCAGAGGGCAGATTTTGAGATGCGACCGTTGCTGTAGTTTCTGCATGCCTGTTGGCAGTCTGTGATTACGTGAAGGAGTTTCTTCGTAGTTCAAGACGCCATCGTCAGTGTGATGGCCGTTTCTTCGACTTCAACAATGCTTTTAGTTTTTACAGTCACGGTGCGAACGTCATCACCCGAGTTGTCGTTGGCGCTTACTGCTGTGGCCGGGTGGGATGTGTAGTGGGCCGCGTCCATGAATCACACATGGGAGTGGTCAGAGCACTTGCCTTGCAGGAATTGTACCCGTGCTTGCCTGCGCTGTGCTTGATGCTCAGGGTGAATGTTGCGCGGGAACGGAGCAACCCTGATGACCTTACGGATGTCCTGCGGCACAGTTTCCGGTCTAGGGCGGTTGGCGTCCGCTATCCGATAGCCTAGCTGGCTCAGCACCGTGCAGCCAATCAACATCTGCCTGAGCCGCTCTAGTTGGCTGATGAGGTGGGCATCAGTGGTCGCCCACACCTTGTTGTGCACCCCAAGCGCTTCCAGCTTGCTATTGGCGGTGTGAAGAGGGAGGCCTAGCGCTTCCTTGTACGCCTTCTGCAGGAGTATGTCAATTCGGTCTATTTCTCTCGGTTTCAGCAGGAGGTAAAGGGTAGAGTAAATCACATGGCTGACAATCAGGACTAGCACCAGCTTGTTGACATCCTCCTTCATAACCTGGTGCCGGTTTGTGACTCGAATCGCCATACGCATGATTTACGAGGTGGTGTGGTTGAGGCGCTGAATGGTTAGCATTACTCCTCCGTCTTTCTGGATGTAAAGTCCCAGTATATGGATGGTTGGGACTATGGGGATGTCACTAGTCACTACCCTGGAGCTTTACTTGTATTGTGGAGTGTTCTAGTGGCCTGCCACGTGGCTTGCATTTCAGAATGCTGCAGCGGCAATACCTTGTGGTACAACACAAGTGTAGCAGGTGAGCAGAGGTTAAGAAACGGGCAAAGCAGCTGTCCACAGTGATTGCTTCGTCAGTAGTTGTACATACTACTGTCATTACCATCGTTCGCTCTGAATGAGGGGTCACAAGAGAGAAATTGTGCACTTTTGCATGCAAGTTTATTCAACATCATTGTACCACTGACCGTGGAACCACGGTGGATGTGACATAGTTTGTTCCTGTCTAACCTTTCGATGGTGTAGCAATGTTCAAAGCTGTACGTTGCACTGCTGGCGCATTTTGTAAGCCATTTTGTAAGCCATTTTGGCGCATTTTGCTGGCGCATTTTGTAAGGATCTGGCGCATTTTGTAAGCCTTGTCTGCTGAAGTTGCACATATTTGTGCCCTTTGCAGAGGGGACATGTTTCCTTGTCCTTCCCGTGCATGACTGCAACAAATGTACATCGCAGTTGTTTGGATAGGTAGCTTATGCGTTATCAGTTCAAAAGAATTGCTCCAAGGGACTGAACCAAGAATTAGAATACAACAACTTAGAATGGTTCATAAGAAAGCCATATTGAGATTTAAAAGAAGAAATGCACACTGTTACTTTTAGGGCATTAATGTCTGTTATAGCAGATTCCAGATTATTTTTAGGATTTGTTTTTTACATGGCTCAAAATATTTGCCGTTCTACAAAGAGGTGTGCAGTAATAAACTAGTGTTTATAAATTCTGTATTTTGAATTGCTCTAATCTGATAAAAAAAAATATGGACGTCAACGCATGAAGTAAAAAATTTTGGCTGACTGAGGTCAAATATCTGTTTTGTTCATGGCTATAAAGAATTGGAACCAGATCACACTACTTCTAGACATGGGCCATGGTACAGTGAGACCTTTATTAATTCAAATCTTCAAGTTCCGTTATCATGTACATGACTATATCTTTTGTCTATGATATTGCATATATATTGCAGATGTTCATACTGTTATTGGTTTATCATGTTTATATGTTTATCATGTAGTACATGACTATATCTTTTGTCTATGATATTGCATATATATCACAGATGTTCATACTTTTATTGGTAATAGACAATATTGCAGGGCAGTAACACACTGGAAGCTAATGTGGTCTTTCAGAGTCCGTCAGGAGACATGTCCAGGGGTAGAATTGTGAGCTTCCTCTGTTTTTAAGTGTCCTTTTAGGATGACAGGAAAACAAGCAAGGCTGGGAATTGATTTCTGCGTATGTTGGAGGCCCCGCAACCGGAAGTATGTCACAGATGAAATGGAATATTCTTTCTAACCATTACAGCGCAAATTAAACTTTGCCATGATGCCTACCTCAACTTTCATTCCCTAATCCCTCATTGTTGTCTTTTTACAGTGACTCCTATATCTGCGCAAGTTTTGAAAACCGGGCAGAGCAGTGTGTTTTGCTGTCCGCACAGTGATGCATAAAAGTGTGCATGAAGATTGTTGAGAATTTTTCAGCCATGTTTTTTACACCCCATTTGTTCTATGAACCACTGTTTATGAGATTTTTTGCTGTTTTTATTAGACGTTTGCACTGCATTTTGGAACTGCAATTTGGAATTTCATTTTGGACTTGTGTTCGCACAGCATTTCAGGCATGAATGTGCCATATTATTGCCGTTGAGTATTCCATGGATAAATAGATGAATGAATGAAGAGAATCCCTTGCTAGGGGAGTTGCAATTCTACATGAGAAGCCCAACTTCTGACTCCATGTGATTGTGTCAAATACAATGGATCTGGGTGTAATTGTTCAATGTACAGCAGATATTCAGTGATCACCCTGATGTGGGCTTTTGAAACAGGCCCCCCAGCCTTTGTTTGGCTCATGTTTGTGCGTACTATCGCAATAAAAAAAAACTGATTTTAATCACTTTGGTATGTGGGAAGCGGTGGCAAACCCGCATTGAAAGGCTAAGTGACAAAATGTGCAAGGCAAAATGTGCAAGTGGCAAAATGTGCAAGGCCCATAGCATTGGTAAAATAAAAAAAGTTCGTAAGCTAGATTTTATTTGGCTGCAAAAGAAGAAACTCGCCCGTATGGATTCAGTAATTCTTAATTAAGGAAAGATGGCCTTGGATGTTACCTCATGCAGGTTTTGCAATGAACTTCCCTTTTTGTCACCTGCCTTGTAGTGCGGCGTAATTTTAACCTGTGGTATCTGATGTGAGCACTTCACTGTGAACTCAAATGCCGCTGCTGTGATAAGCGCATGCTGCATGGGTGATTGCATCTGGAAGTGGGATATGCGATGGCAATGAAGACCACAGAATAAGAACTCAGGCTCACGTGAGGCATGAGCTCACAAAACTGCAAGTATACGTTTCACTTGTTTACTCCCACTTGCACTATGCACTACCTGTCTTGGGTACGACAATTACCAATGAAGCAAAATTGCTTTTGCTACAAAAGGGAGCAATACATGTTATTGAGAACATGCCGTATATTGATACCATCCGAGGGCTTTTTCACAAACATTGCTTGCTTGCACAATAAAATGATCCGTGTACACATATAATCAAATAAAAACTGGCAACGCAAAATTTGAAAATAAATACTCGAGAGAGCACTCCATTTATAATTTTTGGTGTCCACAATTCCAATGTTCTGAAGCTCGTACCAGGTATTGTTTTCCAGACTTTAGCATTTTGAATACCGCTCACTCTAAATTCACACCCCATTATTCTCGTGTTTTAACTAGAGAAAACATGTCAAATCGGAAATTTTAAAAATGTGTTGAGGAAATGCTTGGCTTACGAAGACAAACCAGTAGGGTGATCAAGTTCGCAAATCGTCTTGAAATGTTACTGGCTCTGACTTGTAGTTTCTTTTATTTTTAATGAAGGCAAGGTTTGGCCTTGCACTATGTTTTGCTTTCATGTTTTCAAACAAGAATGGTAAAAGCATATTCAGAAAGTTGGGAAAAAGTCAGCCAGGTGGCACAGGTGGCACACGACCTGCGCTTATTCAACTGTTTTTTGCATCTCTTCCTTACAAAAAAAAAAAAATCTGATCACCTGAATGTCTATGGTATTAAAGAGACACTAAAGCTTGAATTACTTTTTCTTTAGGCTGAAAGACTTCACTATTCAAAGCTGTTGTGGCTTTTGTTCAACAGCAAATAATACTGTTTCTTTAGAAATAAATAATTGTAGCTGTTATTTTTGCCTTCCATTTTTGTGCGACTCAAAAGATCACGTCGTAAAGAGGAATCGCCTACAGGGTCATTCAAGGCTTTTCCAGCAAGGGAGGTACTGCCGCCTAGAAGCAGTAGTAACTAAACTAAACTAATCGCACAATTTACCAGCATAGCAGCCGGACATATCATTTAGCCGATTGTGCTCGCAATATAGGAAGCTTTGGCATTGGATTTTCCAATAAAAGTGAACACGGACAGTAAAAAGCGGTGATAGCTGTCAGAAGAGTTGTGTGACTGAATGCGGGAAAAGTCTTGCGCACACATTTTCCAAGTCTGCCTTTTTGAAACACATGCTCCGCAGGAGTTCCCACACGCATTTATTTTACACTATTACACATACCTGCTGTCATGTCGTTTTTTTTTTTCAGGAAACTGCTTAGACAAGCTCCACTGGTCTCAATTCACCATGTAGTGCAAGAAAGCTGATGGGGCGGCATTACCTGTTTTCACACTTTTGGCATTTTGTGCATTAATGAGCAACTGCTGAGCTGTGAATGCTTCATTTGCATTCACGGCACTGTAATCTACCGACAGAGACCAACTCCAGACACCAATATGTTCCTTTACAGAATCGCCCACATATTTCTCGGTGCACCAGGTATATAAACTGCTGCACACATGGCACTGCATGTGCCCTAATTTCTAGTGTGGACCACACCAGTAACACCTAGTAACAAGTGAGCCCCTTTTCCTTCCAATTTTTCGGCAAAAGTGACCAGCCAAAATCTGCAATTTTGAAATTGAACTTCAGAACAGCATGGCCATTATGGCCAGCTGAAGTGACACAGCCAGCCGGCCAGCAACTCGACACAAGACGCAGCAGCCCTGGGAGAAACGTGCCGAGCAACTATTCTCCTGGCTGGCTGGGATGTCACTTCCACGTCATGACTGCTTGTGCAATCCCCCTTGAGATGCAGCGTCGCCTGCTAAGGAGCCATGTTAAGCTCTTCTCATCAACAAGGCACCATGTGCGATCATGTTTCAGTTGTTTTGGGGGTTGTACTGTATGTTAATAAACTTGTTAAGCTCTTCTAACTGATTAACAAGGCATTATGTGGCATCACATTTCAGTTGTTTTGGTGGTATGTACTGTACATTCAAAATAAATTTGGCCAAGGCGAAATTTCGGCAGTTGTTCTGTAATGGGGTATGTAATTTTCTAGCTATAGTGAATGTTTCTGCAGGCCTTGGCAACAGCTTGTTGCTTTTAAATAACTATTTTGCTGCAGAAAAACAACTGTGATATAAACAATGAGTAAAGTATAAGCTTTTGATTAGGATTAAGATATCGCATGTTTGTGAATTCTTTATTTTGTCGCATTCCACAGTGTTTTTTTTTTTTGTCTGTTTAAAAGAAAGAACACAGCTTGCCACAGACTGTTTGTTTGAAAAGGCTCGTTTTATTTGCAAGCAGAATCCCCCTGTGAACGTGGTGGAGATGTCAGCAACCTCACAACCAACGCTGAAAAAACTGCTACTTTCAGAATGTGCTCATAGGAGAGAAGAGGGTATGGGAACAAAAGCTGCTCACTTTGTACATTTGGCAAACGAAGGAAACACGTGGCAATCCATGCTTCTCCAATGCCCCACAGATTGCACGTTTGTGAAGGAAAAAGAAGGGGGAGGAAAAAGACAAAACAACACATTCTTTGTGCAGGCACATCTTTGCTAAGATGCAAAAAAAAAGAAAGACGGGAAGGGAAAGTGCCAGGAGGTTTTTGGCTAGACGGGGGGCTTGTTCTTGGAGCCCAATCCGGCAACTTGTCCCAACAGCTTTAGAGCCATCTCTTTTTGTGCGCCTTTGAGAAAGCTTCACTTGAGAAAGTCCTTGCCCTTGAACTCTGCCTTCAGTTGCTGAATCAGGTCGAAGATCTTGAGCGAGGGCCCCACCTTCATGTCAGTCAGGGCCATGACAGATTCTTTGGTCAGCTCCCAAAGCTGCGCTCCATCCACTTTCTGAAAGAGGAGGAAAAACACAAAGCTCACTCGTACTCATAGTGTCACACTGGAAATTTTTTGAAGGTTCGGTTCAGGTTTGGGTTCAAGCCTTTCAGGTTCGGTTCCCAAGCGCCATTCCGTTCCGGTTCAAACCGGTTCAAATGAATTCGGGGAAAAAAAAAAAAAAAGTGCTGTGTTTTGTTTCTTCATTTCTCTGGCAAGTTGGTATAAAGACACTTATGGTATAGGTTTCTTTTCGTAGAGGTTGACGGCGCAATTTACTGCAAAATGTTTTTCATGGGACGCCAACGATTGCACCAGTAACTGATGCGAAATACTAAAGGGTTTTCAGGGACATTTAGGGCTGCTTAGGTGCGTTAATGTGAAAGCATTACTCCTTATGGCTGCAACTTTATATTTATTAAGTTATTTGATGCCGTTAATAAAATTAAGTTTAATTGTATTTGTGGCTCATAGAGCCCAGTTGCTTTCTTGAGGACAAGAACGACAATGGCTCTATGTAGGAGCAGCACTGCCGCTTCATGCTCCACTCCCATCTCCGACCAGTGGAGGGCCGCACCTCACCTCCAAATAATCCATCCTTGAGCAGCCTCTCTTGCAGGCATGCAACTTTTCTCGACAGCACAGAGCCTGCCAGCCCATCATCTTTTTTGGTACCATCAAATGGCACACATACATGCATGCATGCAGACGCACCCCACAGACACACACACGCATGTATTTTCGCTCAATGCGGCAAGTAATGCTTTTACATTAAAAAAAATTCCCCCGCATTTCCCCGAAGGGGAGTATGAGGAAGTGCGAAGCACGGGGTGATGCTATGAGGGGGAGTTTGTTGAAGTTTGGTGGCATTTTGCCCGTTAGTTACATTAACACCCCCTCGTGATCACGTTCGGCTTAACACACCTCGTTTGTCCCTCTGCGGAAATCTTGGTGAATTAACGTGTATGTTCGAGAGGAGGAGCGCACCGCACCGCAGCGCACCGCGCTGCGAAGCGCCGACCGGAGTGAAGGGAGAGGAGGCGCAGTCACGTGAGAGAATGCAGAACTAGCGGGTTTGTAGTATCACTCGTACACCACGCAGTTATCAAGCCGCTATAACGCCGCTGAGTCGCCAACGCACGCCGCTGACGACATAGTTTGAATGCGTTAAAGATATAAGGCGCGTCACTAACACTGATGTCAGCGTCGCGTCCGTGGCTTGGTCGGTAGAGCGTCGCGCTGCGGCCGCAAAGTCCTCAGATCGAAACCTGGCGCCGGATGCTGTTTTCTTTTTTTTATATAGTGTAGTGGCCTGGCTGGCGCGCCGAGAGAGGGTGTTGTGAGCTGGAGAGTAGTAAAGGGGCTTTAGGAGAGTAGGCGAGGGGAGAGAGGAGGCGCTATGCGAGCGCCCTCACGCGTCGGAAATCCGGCGCCGTTGCTAGGCACGGTAGCTAGCTCCGTTGCTAGGCTGCGGACGGAGGACGGCGGTGGAAGCAGGAGTAGGCCCGACTAAGAAGTGCTTCGCACTTAAAAGAAATTGCTTGGTCTGCTACGCTTTTCATGTACGTATAGTTTCAACGGCCTTTTATCTTTAGCACGGGAGCATTAGTAGTCGAAAACTGCTCCGTGACAGTGTCAACCAGTTCCCAGAACCGGTTTGGAATAGTTTCTTCAATTCGTTTCGATTCGGGTGGCAAAAATATGGGTTCGGCTCGGTTCCAGTACCGGGCAAAAATCCAGGTTCAGTTTTGGTGCACCACCCTCCTCATACTACAGCAAGCCCCCAATGTTGACATCCAAAATCCGCACAGTTGCCAGACACAATAGGTGTCTTCGATTTGGCTGCACTCGCTGCACTCATTCAGGTAGGTAGTGCAGCACTCGCCTCTTCGGTTTTCGAGTGCAGCGCGCGGCGCCTGCCCTTTTCTGTTCAATTTATCGACGGTGCAGAGAGTGCAGGATGAGTTCATGGCTTTCCCTGCACTTCCCAGGAAGGAGGTGCAGAAGCAGACAACAAAAGTGCAGGACCAGCTCTGCAGTTGCGGCGCCTGCGCTGAACTTGCTGAACTCGTGCAGAAAGTGCAGGCCGAATCGAAGAGACCTAATGCCCCAGGGATGTGCGCCTATCGGTCTGACATGCATGAAGCATCCTGGCAGCCAGCTTGACAAGCCATTTGATTGTGTGCCGCATCAAGGGGTGGCACTTGCCCAGGCAATAAAAGATTCCTAGTGGCATACACGCAAGGCCCAAGAGCCGCTGAGCAGTAGAGAAGAGTGGCGCACCTGTCGGCAGAAGCCCTGGCAGTAGGCGGCGCAGTCATTGAGCCGCAGGAAGCGTGCCACGTGTGCCACCCCCCAGCGGCGCGGGTGCAGGCTGCTCAGGGACACGCTGAGGCCCAGGCCGCCCCGGGTCTGCACCCGCTCCTCCTCCATTTCCTCGCCCGCTTCCGCCCTGTTCGCCAGGACACACACACACGTCACAACGGAGGACGCACTTGGCCAGAAAAAAATGGCACAGCTCGGTTTAGGCTTGTGCCAGTTTTCACTTGCACTCCCCGTCTGCAGGTCAGTTACACACAAAGGACGCAAGCTAGTGCCATCAGGAGCACCACACTGAAGGAGCAGGCAACAGGCTGGCAAGCACCAAGTTCACAGAAACACTTGCGAGTGCGCCACTTTGTGGCGCTTGTCAGCGTCTATTAAACTCAATTAGAGAGCATTAAGCACCCAATGGCCGGAAACAGATTTACTGTAAAATCCCGAGTGGATGACCTACACCAAGAAATCATTTATTCCAAAGGGCACCCCGAACGCCAACAACAACTGAAGACACCGAGACATCCAGTCTTTTTCACAATGCAAAGACGGTAATGGGGAGGTAGATCATTGCAGTCCAGAAGAACACTAGGGAGAAAAGCATGGGACTCCCATCTCTGAACACACCACACATACTTTGTGCTTTTGCAAGAGCTGTGGGATCAGCCCCAGCCTTGGTGAGGCTGTGATGGCCCCAAGGCATGACAACACTCATTGGCAAGATGCTACAATTACTTTTTGGCAGTGCCAGTGATGTCTCCAGTTGATGGGTTCAGTTACAATGACCACTAGACATTTATTTAGTGATAGTAAGGGGCACACACCACTGACAATAATCAAATATTCTAGCTCTGAGATTTGTTTTGATTATTTCTTTCCGACTTTGGGACTGACTGAATATCCAAACGAGCAAAGGACCACTGTTACGGGCCCCGGCATTTAATTAAAAGGTATCCTTATTCCCTGACCTCTGCTGGCAGTGCTTGTCCTCATCACTAAGGTGGACTCAATAGAGGGAACGAGGATTGGAGAGATGTCTAGGATTTGCTGGCACTTGAAAACGACAGAAACGTCAGCCACCCCACCTTTTTAAGACGGCAAAAAGGTGATCAAACACGAGCAAAAAATGACACTCAAAGAAATCTTGAGGATGGCGAAAGTTTTCTATCTGTGGCACAGCCGCAAAGCTGTTATATCTCTGACACACTAAGAAAATGAGCAAATGATATGGGTGGCCACTGCTTGAAGTAAGCTGGTTTTGGTCTCTTCTGTAACCCATTTGGTGCTTGAGAACACGTGCCAAGGCTGCTTCAGTGGTGGCGCTTCCCTTGCAAGGCTGCCCGGAGAAAAATTCATGTCAGCAGTCTACTGGTCCTGCCCAAATGGAAGACACACCCCGGATCCAACTCATGGCTGCAAAGTGAGGCTGCACATGGTGCAATGCAGTCCAGCAGCATTAAGACTTGTCTTTTTGCCAATTTACAATAGGCGCCCTTCTAATGCAGTCCTTAATAACAGCACAGACGGACAGAGGAGGCAACAGACCCAACCCTTATCATTCACCTGGTCCATTTGTGCTGTTACACATTATCATTCTGGGATGCCTAGGACTGGCCAAGCATCCATGGTCCCTGCTTGGCTACAGGCACGCTGGGCCACCATACAACTCGCTGCTGCACCTCCACGATCACAACTACTCAACCCATATCAGCTGCAAGTTCTGGCACAAAAGTTTCCCACAAAATTTTCCAGTGCTGCTCACCTTGCAGTTCCAAAAGACTGCGGACTGGCGCCAATACTGGTGTCGGAGCGATTCAGGGCACTGGCATCAGACGAAGACGACACTGAAAAGTGGCCACACATTTCTCACTGCTCTCCTAGATGGCCACCAAAAATTCTACCACATGAGCTCACAAAGTACAGCCTAGCTATGTTTCAACTCGCAAAAAGGCAAGGTTACTGCTTACAAAATGGCAGTACAGCTTCAGAAGTGCTAGCTCCAAGGTTCAAAATCACTATTTTTCAGGCACAAACTATGGATCAAGAGGGCATGTATTGACAAGGGTTTACCATAACAAGGCCAGGCAACACTGCACATTATAGCATCACCTCAATAAAAAGCTCCGGAACCTTTTTTCATGAATTAACCGACAATTATGGAGCTGCTGTAAACTCAAAAAAGTTACAGCTGCATCTACTCATTATCTAATGGTCTAGGAGCTGCCCTTTACATAAAGAATTACAGCCGTGTGTACTTACTACATTCGAAATAATGTTGGAAATGCAAAATAATTTTTGCTGTCAGTAACTGTAAATTTACTTCGCAGATTTCCACTACAGCCAACAGACTTAATTGTGGCATGCATCTAAAGGGGCGCTACACACAAAAAACAGGTGAGCTCCCTTATTACTGCAAAAGCTGCATAAGCAACACTCACCCTGGCTACTACTCACGGCGTTCAGCAAAACTGCAGCGCCCTCAACTGCATATGTGGCCCCACCAAGGCACTCCTCTGCCTTTTGGTAGAGAAGTGAAATGCCCAACAGACTGGGTGGTGTGCGCCTCAGCACTCGGCACTCAACGGCCCAAAAGTTACGGACACGTGCTATGTAGGGACACGATTGCTTGGACAGGCATTCAAGTCAAGATAAAGTGTCCCAAAGCCTCCTTTGACGATAACATGGCTGTTGTGCTTGGATGCTTCCACTAAAATGCCTCATTTGTTGCGCATCCACCTGCTTTCATACGAGTTGCATACAAAAGTGAAAATACGTTAATAGCATTCTGGTGAATCTGCCACCTGCCTTTCGCCTTGAATGGCAGTGGAATTAGTGGCCATTTTTCTTCCTATTCTTTTTGAAAACTTTATAGCGACTTTTTTTGTACCTACGGCTCATCATAATGTCGGAACCATGCAAACAATCTACTGGCTCAGGCACTACACAACTGTGGCAGCACCACATTTTAGTACTTGCCTCTGCAACTGTAGCAGTGTGTTGGTGCATTTTATCTATGTGAAACTGCACTGCGTTTTGCCTCTCTGATAATGTTGCATCAGGTGAACCACATGCTGCTGGTTTTGAGCATCAAGGAACCTCATTCACCAAGGCATCAGAAGTGTATCACAAGTGAGAATCTCTCTGCTGTCGTTAAAGACAGAGGATGAATTCTTGCCTGCATAGCTGAGGCCATGCAGTGCCCTTTGTGGCAGCGCAACTGGGCAGCACAGCATCCTTAACAAAGGACAGTGGTGTGGAAGAGCAACGTACAAAAGGACGTCATGTGGCCCTCAAAGACCTTCAGGTCAGCCAACACTGCAGGACAGATTTGGCTACTCCACTTTTCAGGAAACCGATTGGCAACAAGTGCGCCGAGCCTGTCACCATGTTTTGGGGATAAGTACCAACATTGTCAAGGAGGTAGTTGAAGCATAAGGTGAACGATACTGTGATGGTGACATGATGGTGCTATTCGCTACGTTTAAGTACAGAGCACTTTAGGGGCTCGTCTTGTTGTCGTAGCTCGCAGCAACGCTCCATGTCAAGTGACTGCCAGAATCAGGCAGTACAGTGAGATAACGGACCCAAGTAGAGCCTGACATGTTGTAAGGCATCCCGCAGAGGCAAGCGGTTTAAATAGTCACAAGCGTTCAAAATTCTTGCACTGCTGGCACTTGTCATGCATCTCTCCGTTGTTTAGCGCAAAGAAAACTGCACATACATTTGAGGCAAAATATATGTAATTAACCGGCAGCACCCATGATCATTTAATTCCGAATGCTCGTTGGGTTGGCTTTTACGATAGTAAGCGAAAAAAAGTGGCAGTGCAACACCGGCACGTGCGTGAGGAAAAGCAAGGACAAAAAGAACAGAACTCTCGCTGGCACTGCTTCAGGCAGGGGGTGCGCAAGCAGTGCGAAGGGGGGAAACTTGCAGTGCACCGGGTGGTAGCAGTGAGCAGATAATGGCGCTACAGCCCATTACGGCGAATCCCTGCTCTGCACTTCTGACAGCTTTCACGTCGAGTGGAACGGCTTTAAATTTTTTTGAAGGCAGAGCACAGTGAATACACACTGAGGTGGGTGCCTCAGAGCTTGGCATGCCACAAAGGTGTTTATTCCCTGGCTGGGACAGTTAACCTCCCACACATATGCATCTACATGAGATATGTGCCGGGTAGCTCGTTGTTCATTTACTTTTTCAAACCTATCAGTGGGAATGATCAGTGTTTAGTGGGCTTCCAGACATGTGCATGCAGCTAGGTTCCTGGCCGCGAATGCCATCAAAACCCGATACAAATGTGAAGAAACATAGGAAATTCACATTTACATAACTAAGTCAAAGGATACAAATTTCAGAGTAGTGGATAGCTTCAGATTTAATGATGTGGCCTATAATGCACTGTACATAAGTGCTCATGCTGCCAGCACTTCAAGTCATTTTTTTTTTCTCGTACGGTAGCACACAAGATAAATCGTACAAAATGAGGAGGCAAGGACTATTGCTTCGGGCAGGTTCTTATTGCACCCAAAGGTAGCTCAAACAGAGCAAGTAGTACAGGCCAATATGTTTTGTGCCTAGCATTTTTTGTTTTCTTTTACAAGGATTCAAAAAGTCTATTGCACAGCAGAACAACATTTTTGCTCTGCAGAAATAAGGATGACCGAGCAGACTGTGCTAGGTGCTACCTGCTGGTCACTGTCACCCTGCATTGCTACTTCAGGTTGGACGTTCAACACTGGGAATTGCCTGTGACCCTGATTCGGCGTTTGTTGCTCTAAAGAGGGCCCAGCTCGTCTGAGTCCAACTAGACAACAACACGTCAAGAAAGGGGGCACTACTATGCTTTGGAGTGTCTCGTTTCCGCAACAATGCTCCGCTGGCCCCGAACAGTCCCACCGCTGCATTCAGCTTGGTGCCCACAAATGACGGAGACCAGTGCAAGACAGCAATAAGAGCTAGTAGAGAGCTGTCCTTGCCTCTGATACGGATCACGGTCAGTTGGTGTTGACGGTAGATTTCCCAAATAAATTGCTGTGCTCCGGTGCTACCGCCGTCATGTTCTGTTACTAGGGGACCTCATTGCCATTGCCTTGCCATAGGAACAGCAGCCACGTGATAAATGCGCCAGGAGCTTGCTTGGCATGATTGAGAGTGGGCTAGGTGGTAATATTAACGCCCCAACTCCGCCCTCCTCCCAAACATCTCCCACACCCGCTCTGTACAAATTTGCGATTTCAATGCTGCAGGTTTGCCATAATCACCGTGCATTCGCTCATGTTTGGATACAAATTTTACTGTATTCACAAAAGCTGTTAAGGCTGGTACCGTCAAAGCATGGAGTGCCACGGTTCAAACGTGCCATGAATCATGCCATCTTATGAACGTTTTGAAACTACCTGGTGCGCGAGGTATTTGAGAACAGAACATTGGCATCAGGCACAACAGAATGGTGCTCTTCGACTTACAGTCTCAGACTCACCGCCGACTCCCCAAGAAGAAGTCCAGCATTCAATTTTCCCATGTATTCCTATGGCTTCGGGGAATCCTCAGACTACCCGTGGACTATCCACGGTGAGCCCGAGACTGTAAATCGAAGAGCCCCAATATCTCCAGCAAAATCGGACATATTTTCACCAAACTTTGCGAAGTACTTCTGTTATGGTTTAATTCTGTAACTACTCGATGAATCCGCCATCGGCAGCAATAAGTGATTCGATTCAGCTTCGTGAACGGCTGCATGCAAGGATCTGGTGCTCCTTAAAGATGTTGGCCATTGAGTTAGAAATGGCGGCCCTCAGCCAGTATTTTGTATTATGCGGTTCTTTGTTGACCTCTCTCTCAACGACACCCCAGACATAGTAGTAAAGAGGATTTAAATCTGGAGATATAGGAGGACACAAGGAGGACACTCAAATACCTCGCGCACCCGGTATGTTTCAAACGTGAAATCTTATATGCGAAGCAAGTGCAGCAAGAAGGATGAATTTCGCAGCATTTCAGACCAGCAACGTTCGCACAATTATTTGATCAGCCAGCGGTAAAGCGCAAAGAAACACATGAGCATGAAATGGACATGTACACTGCGCTTAGTTTTGAGCTTTGTGTGGCTTGTAGAATAGAACTTTGTAGAACACACCTGGTTCTTATAGCTCTAAAAAACTGTAAAAATGTACACAAGCAGGTTCCCAGTGAACAAATGGAGAAAGCTTTTTTCTATGCCGCCTCTTTGTTCAGTGATGCTGCTCACAAATGCCCATGTACATGCATTGTACACACTGTACACATATGGCCGGTGCAGTGGTCTGTAGGATTTATGTTTTATGACGCAACAGGATTTCTATCCTGTTCACTAGATGATGGTGCCAATATTGCATATAAGCGGCCAGCCAACCTCTTCACTGTCACAAAATGACTATTTGTCAGCTATGTCCAGCCAGCCAATAACAGGAACATTTCACTCGGTTCCAGCCCTGTATAAATCAAGCTATGGAGTGAAAAACACTACACTCTGAATCAGATAGGGCAGCAGTCGTGTTTATTTCCACACACACGTTTGCACAAAGGTGGCAACTAAATGGGGCACGTGTGCCTGCTGACATGGGGGCATCAACCCGCACAGCTGGCAGTAATGCACTGCTACGCTGCAAGTTCCCATCATACCACCATCACAAAAGAGATTTTTCTCAAAGGGCTCATCATGAACACTAGTGAAAAGGGTTGCGAAATGCGGCTGTGGTCAGGGAATGATCAGAGCTCGTTTGGGTGAGGCAACCGGCAATGAACCTGGGGCTCTAGAACAAGCTGTTCTTGGACCCACTCAGAGGCCACGTCTGCCCTGGAATTCGGAAGAAAATTCAGAAGGAATTGTTCAAGAGAGAACTGCTCTGTTGTGCTCCACAAAAGGTAACTGGTTCATGATCACACCACCAAACCACGGATTGGACGTTGCAAGAGCGTTTCTGTTGGTGAAGTTGCCATTGGGCTTTATTCAAATGAGCATCAGGAAGTGCATCTGTGATGCGTTCGATGGCATGAAGGGTGATGTCGCAAAGGAGAGCTCAGGACACCGACGAAGCATCCAGTGATGATATCTTGGAGTTTTAGCACATTGCATTACCTACAGAAAGATCAAGGTCTGATGTTTAGGTGACTGTGCGGTAAAATAAACATTTACCTTGTTCAAATCTTCATCCCTGCTTCCGAAAACATTGGTCGACAAATCATTTGAGCTTTTTATGAACACCTTCAGTTACAAACTACTATTACAATGCAAAATCTACACCAGTAAATATTTGCAGGTGCACTAGCAAGAAGACACCATGCCACCAATCATGTCTGAAACAAATGGTCTCTCTTATTTGCCAGTCCTGAGCAATCCAGAGATGCTGTCACAATACAAAATTTACAAAGGAATGGAAAAAAAAAGGGGGGGGGGGGAGGGACTGACCTGGATCAAATATGGGCAGCCAAAAATGACAAATAAGAGAGGCCAAAAGTCAGAAGCCCAGTGCAATCAAGCCACTCGTTAGCACCGTAGAGCAGATTGATCAAGGTTAGATTTTACGGAGGCATACTAACACAATTCGATTGATTTGGCGAACTACAGGCTACTGAGTAGTTAGACCACATAACTTCGTTCGAAAGCTAAAGAAAAGGTGTGGTTCAAAACATTAAAGGGGCCCTGAAGCACCTTCCGCGCAAGCGATGGAGCACATGAAGCGCCGGAAAGCACGGCTCAAATGGACTCCTTCTCTATGAATTTGGTTAACGGAATCAGTGTTAGTGGAGTCTTCACATGCCCAAAAGGGCGCACATTTCTATCCATCTCTCCCGAGCTGTGGTGGAAAGTACAACTGCACCATCTCAAGCGCAAGAATGGCCTGACCCTGCATACACCTCCGAATGCCCCACAGTTGAAATGGGTTGATGCATGGTGCGACGGAGGCACCTGTTGCGTGCACAACAAGCTGTGCTCCTATTACAATTACTCAGGCCAAGTGGTCACGGCCAGCTTGGGGTGTGGCGACGAGCCATGTTAAAGCGATTTGAGCAGAACTTTAAAATGCACACAGAAACCCACGTGTGCTGGGCTGTGCCCTCGGGTCGGACTTCAGCCAGGCCCCTGCCCTTTGCACAAAAACCAATGTGTCCACCAGTAGACGGAATGCAACGAGTTTGTTTCATGAACGTCGTGTGCAGACGGAAGGAGAAGGCGGCTCACAGAAACAGTTCATGTCCTGGCAAACGTGTGTGTATTTCAGCCCTTTTGCCACCATGTGGAGGGACAGTTAACCCTTTCACTGTCGGGTGTTTTTGGCCGTGACGCACCTCCAGTGTCGGCTTGGTTTCCTAAATATGATGGAACGAACATAGTCATTTCTTTGACTATGATAGCGTCCGGAATGTAACGTTTCCAAAGTAAAGAGCATGGGTGACAAATCGCCTTTCTTCCAGACATTTTCAGTTTGCCATGCACACTTCCGGGACGACCCCACCGTTTCAACATCAGAATCTGGCGCTGTGGAACTCACACCCTTTCCTTGGATGAGAAACTCGCAGAATGCGAATCTGAGCTCGGCTCGTATTTGGATCGGAATTGTAGAACAATCGTTCCTGTCTGCAGTCGAAGGCCCCACGCGGTCAGCCACCCGAAAGTAACAGCATGCATGGAGGGAGCACTTTCAGCTGCCCGCACACAACACACAGAAATGAGCGAGCAAAGCTGCGATGGAGTCATGTTTCAGTTTATTGGAGAGCCAACGGTGCGGTGCGCTGGGCTAACCTGGTGCGGAAAACGATGCGGAAACAGAATAAAAAAAAACCTAGAAACCCGTTGCACATAGCACAACAACCCTTGCACCCGTCATCGCACGCGTGCCGCATGGCCTCTCATCCTAACAGAGCACAGCCCGCTGAGCGACCCCGCCCGCCCCCGCAACGAAAGGTGGGTGCAGCCGCTCCGTACTCTTCAATATACTGTCGCAGAGAGCTAGTGAGGGAAAATGTGAGCTATTTGAAAAATTCAACAGATGGTGCGAACAGTCCAGGCGTGCCATGGCGTGAATTTTCTAATGCACAATCGAGAACGTACCGGTACGTCAGTGAGAGTGCGAAGGAGAAATGCGAAAACGTACAGGTACGTCAGTGACAGCGAAAGGTTTTTTTTTTTTAAATCTTTGGCAACTCAGTTTTGCCCAATGCTTCGAGGCACGCATGCCATTGATCGACAAGATGTTTCACCTGGCACAGCTACAACCAACAAAGCAGCTGCAGACTCGCAAGCCTTTTCCAAGAGGTGCGAGCACGTCTTGCAATAAGGAGCATAAGATCCCTTCAAAAAGATGAACACACACAAACGACATACGTGTAGGCATGGTACCGGCAATGCCAATGAACGAAAAATGACAGCATCTCTGAAAAGCAGATGATGAAAGGAAGTGCATGAAGTAGGAAGTGCATGAGGGAAAAAAAAAAAAAGCAAAATTTTCTGTTTGTGGTACGTAAATGCAGTGATGACCCGGCATAAAGAATGGTGGAAATCAAAAATAAGCGCAAGGAAGGGACAGCAATTGTGAGATCCCCAACATTCATGAAAAGTATGAATGCATGATATTGAAAGTTTTAGCTGCCAAATATACAAAAAACTGTATTTTCCCTTCGTGAACTTTTGCCGAAGCAGAATGGTTCCGAGAAGGTTGTGCATTGACAAAGGAACCTCTGCGTGTGTACTGCCTATGGGGAAGTAATTGAAAAATAAAAATCATTCGTTACACTTAGAGAAAATTATATTAAGCGAAATTTGTTGTAGCAGGGTTTTATTTGACTCCAGTGTCCTACAGCATGTAATCTCACAATTGTGGGAGCTAATTGAACACATTCAAAATGTGGTTCAGGACCCCTTTAAGTTGGGGGGGAGGAGGAGGAGAAGCACTTTTCTGGTTTGGTTCGAGTGCTGGAGTCAGTCGGGCATTCACTCACCCATGTCGTCAACCTCCGCTTTGACTTGCACCTCGTCGTTTCCGTAGAGATCTTCGCCGGGAGAACCCCCCTTGACCATTCCACCACTTTTGCGGCTTCCGGACATGAAGCGCAGCTTCTTTTCTGCAGAAAAGATCAGCCAGGAGCGTCAGAGAGATGACGGGAGCCACGAGCTCATCAGATGAGCATGATCGTGATGGGGGCAAGATGCAGGAAGAGAGGACGTGCTAAGTGCAGCATGCAGTTTCTCACAGAGTGCTCAGAACACGCTCACCAAGCTCCTACTTCGCCAAAGTACCAACACCGTGAAACATTCTGCATAAGCCACCAGGCAGTGAGGCAGCAAAGCATGTGCCCTGCACTCCAAAGCAGACACGGCCACACCAGTTGACCACAAGGCAAGCGACTGTTCAGCCAGCAGTGCCCCAAGGTTTGAATGCCATTACCCCCCCAAAAGAAAGGCTTCAGTAGTCGTGCCACCATAAAATACAGCTTGGTGCTGCGGTTAGAGCTTTGGCAAAGTACTCATAATTTCTACCGCTTGCAATGCAATACAGCCAGTCACCTATATAGCATTCCCTCTGACCTCACATGCTTTGTAATTTTCAAAGGTTGCGGGGCAGACAGGGTGATTAAGCGATTGCACATAGACCCTGCAAGCTTGGCAGAACCGTGTTTGCTTCTCTACAAATTTTCACGGCTGGCCACGGACATGTTTTGACATGGCAGATACTTTCCGGAGGGTAATGCTACAAACAAAATTAAGCCTCCCCTCCTTCAAACATGAGGAGAGGAGCCCAAATAAATGTCGAATGCAGACACCCTGCCAACCACTACTGCCTTAAGCAGCAATCTCCGTTCACTATAATCTAAAATAGGGTTTCATTCTGAGGTCTACCACTCAACAGTGCTCTGGCAAGACTAAAAATGGGAATTTCCGAGTACATTGCAACGTACCCAATGAAAACTCACAAGAGAATACCTGTCTAAGAGAGTAGTCTCTTTACATCGAATCATTCTAATTACACATTACTATGACGGGACAGGCAGACCGTTGTGAGGTAACTGCAGGCAAGAATGAGGGCCATCGCTGCGGGAATTTGGGTCTGTAGAAACTGCTAGCAGAGGTGTTTAAGGGGGTAGATGGGTCTTTGGTGCCGAAAAACGGTCAACAAATCGTTTTCTGGAAAATGGCATTTGCGGCATCTACAGCCATTTTTCTATCAATATGCAAATTTCCTCATCATAAGGCACTATATTTTATTGTAAATAGCATTTTAAAGTGCACTCTACAGCTCAGTTCACACAAAATTCAATGGTGAAACGACACTTTTTTAGCATTTCGGCCTCGGATATCTCGGCACCCAGAGCAGATACAACTGTAATTTTTTGCTTTTGATACCTAAATGCATGGAGAATACAATGCTGGAAACAATTTTTTCAAATGGAGGCGTTGGAGAATTACTATTGTGTTCAACTGACACCACCTCTGAGCCGTTTCTGGCAGAGCGCGGGAGGAGTGAAGTTCAGTGTGTTGTAAAATGACCAAAAATAGCTAAATCAAAGAAACTCTTCCAACATTGTATTCTTTTGTCATTTGCCTGCCTCCCCATAGGGTAATCACCATTCTGTATGGAGTGGCTATTTTGTAATTCTAACGCAAATTAATGGTAATTAATCATTATCTCATAAAATAATCAACTTGCAAAAAATATAATTGCAGATTTGAAATTGGCACAAAATCTCCATAATGCCGCTGCAGCTTCATTAAAATTGGTTAAAAAAATAGCTCTACAACCAGTCTGCCCCCTTAAGGAAGCCAGCAGTGGGGAAACACCTATGCATGTCTGTAGTAACTCAATGTACAGGAATATCACACACGTGAGCTACACGCGAGATATGTACATCCCTCATTTTTTTTCTGCCACCTCCGACAGCAGGACTGCACAAAGATTTGTGCTGATGATCGCCGCCCACATGGGCCTCGTTTTTGTCTGCTGCAATCCCTTCCTATATCAACCTGTTATAGTCTTTGCATTTCTCTGGCCACCTCAATGAAATGTCCCAATGAAATGTTTCCAATGCTGTCTGAGCAGTGCAGCTGCATCCACTGGACACCTATTCAGGCTCAACCTATCACCAACGTTCGGACTATGCTTCAGTGCAACAGCAGACATAACATGCAAAAGACAGCAAGCAGCAGAGTCAAATCTCGTTACGGAGAGTCATGCCCATTCATTACTCATGGCTCATCCTAACAGCCAGCTAGCCTTAAGCACAAACAGCAGCGTAGTCCCATGCTCGCCAGACAAGGCTGCAAATGAATGCTGGCCAACTGGCAAGAACCTTCCTAACCCCAACAAGGAATTCAAGCACACGTATTCTGTAGTGTGCTCACAAGAAGTGACACAACTACTCACTTGCACTTTGTTACCCAATTCAAGTGAAAACTCGGGGAATTTTTATATGTGTAACCTGGCAGATTGTGTTTTCTTTTTGGGTGTACCAGTGCTTTCGGTAGCACGTTTCCAGCATCTTGTTTTTGGCCCGTCGCCCCTTTCCTTGACAGCCTACAGAGCTCAGCCCCACAAGTGCAGGAAAGAATGCTGGGTGCAGGTGGTGGTGTGCACACGGGGCCATCGCTGGGCTTACAGGGTGTTGCAGTAGCGAGTGCAAAACGAACGGCGTGAGAGGCAAAACAACGGTGTGGGGAAGTAGCCCCAGCCACTGCAACGAGATTTGACAGTGCCAGTGTTACGCCAGTTAGGTCACATTAGTGCAACACGGGAAAGAGAGAGAGGTGGGTGCAGAGAGACAAGAGGAGGAGGCACATGCCGTGCATACGGTGGTAGTCGGTGCCGTTAGTCTGTGTTAGGGATGGAAATGCTTGCTTGACTAACTTTGGGTCGCTTCTTGAGTTCGAAACTCACTTCTACGGGGGCCCTTGTAGCTCTGGTACTTCTTCTTCTTCTTCAGGAAACTGGCGTCTGCAAAGAGCGCCACAGCCACACCGTGAAACAGCACAAGTGAAAAACTGGAGACAACTGCACAGGTCATTGTGGCCAGGTGGCAGTTGAAGTAGATTTAAACTGAGGCAGTGGCCCCGTACTACAGGCCATGCAAAAATTGCCCGTCCACAGCTTTGTGCATTGCAAACATGTCTCTACATGACCACTGCTTCAGACGGCACCACACTGGAGCAGGCTTTCATCACACTCCAAGAGCGAGAAGTCACCCTCAATTCCCCGAGCAACCACTGCAAGCTATTTCTTCAACTATGGTTACTATACATCTAGTTCACTACCTCTTCCTTTTGCCTTGAGATGTACTGAACCTTAGGGTAACTGAAGCCCAAATCTGTCCAGGAACATTTGCCGAGTATAGCGAATAAAGGTTGAAGGAAATACGCTAAATTTATGCAGAATGCTGCCCTCAGAAGTGGAAGAATGCTGCCCTCGGAAATGGTAAACTGAGCTAAAAAAAAAAAAAGAAAAGAGAGGGGGGCACTGATTTTCCACTCATGCTAAGACTGGACCTGTGCTAATGGTCTTACCAGCTTTAATTTCACTTGTAACCCTTTCCGGTCTGGATCTTTTACCCACTTTCTGGCCGTTCCAGTCCAAAAAGTAGGCAAAAGATCCGGACCGGAAGGGCCAGACCTCTAACCCACTTGCGATAAAAACCGTGAAATTTAACCTTGAACGGCCAAGTCGGGCATGGTCCGACAACGGACCACAGAGGGTTAATTCCGTATTTACTTGCACAATGATCACACATATTTTCCAGAAATATTTATGCAAAGTTGGGGATGTGATTACAGCATGGGGTAAAATTCTAAGAAAAAATTTTACGGTACAGGAAAAAGAAGAAAAATACATTGCATGTTGGAATTTGTGAGACGGGTACCGTAAGGAGGAAATCAATTTTTAGCAAGGCTTACCACTGTAATAAACATACAAATTCATTATGTACAAGAATTGCACCGTCCCCATTTATTTCATGGTGAACACAAGCTCATGCAGGGTTCAAACCCATACTTTGATCGCCCCGTCAAGGTCCACACTGTCATAGCTGACTTCCGTCTTTAAGCCCCCAGAGAAAGTCATTTTAGGTGGCGTCAAATGAGTTTGAAATCCTCGTCTTATTGAAGCTCTTGACAATCCTTCATATAGCTAAGCAACACCTCTTTAACGCGTGGAAACTTCCCGGTCTTCAGCCCATGGAAGGCCCAGCCTTCAACTTGTCACTCTGGCATCTCCAGAACTGGAGGTGAATCTCGTAAATTCTGAAGTGCTAGTCGGCAGCACAGTTGCTGTGCTTTAGAGCAGAGTCAATTGTCTTCAACTTAAACGCAGCAGTGCAATGCGCATACCACCCTATTGCTGAATGGTGGTGAGACTGCCAAAGCCAGTTCCGTCGCAAAACGGCGAGTAAGTTGTCATTGTGGTAGCTATCATCACTGCTGACACCACTCGAAATTGGCTACATCCCTCCAACTCAGTGCGCAGCATATCTTACGTAGCATTCGATAGATGACATTTGGCCCCCGTGCACCATCATCATCATGTCATCTTAACATAAAATAATTTCAACAGTAGCCATAGATGCAAGCGCAAATGCTATGGTTCTAAATTAAAAAATGGAGCACTTGCAGAGCGCCACCTGCTGAATACGAAAACCGTCTTGTGCATAGCACCATGGAAGTGCTGTGGCATAGTAACAAGGCACCAAACGTACTCCACACTTCTTCCCCGCTCTGTGCTGTTCTGCGATTTCGCCATTATGCTACATAGTTTTGTTGAGCTGTGTTCCGACCTTTTTTTGTGCTCCTGGTGCCTGGCATACGATGGACCAGTACATGAGCTACACAGCTGGTTTTAAACTAAAGGCCACGGAACAAGCGTTTAAGTTAATGGAAACCGCACGGCTAGGCGGAACTTTAGTGTTCACCCAGCATGTCCGCTACTGGAGAAAACGAGGTTTGAGCAATGAACAGGGTTCATCGCTCAAACCAGTTTCCCGGTGTGAATAATGTTTTGGAGTGCCTTGACGGCACGGAAGACGATGCGCTGTTGGCAGACAACGAACATGAAGCCGCAAGCGACTTCAGTGAAGAGGACAGCTCCGATGGTGAGTAGGGAGTCACTAGAATGTTGTGAATAAAAAAGAAATTTAGTTACATAGTTACCTACGTGTTTTACTGGAAAGGTAAGGTTTATAGCCTAGTTCCTGGCTAGTCGCCTCGTGTGGTCTTGTACAACATGTGTACACATAGAAACATTAGATGGGAAGGAGCCCAGTAGTGGCTGCACATGTGTGTTGCCCTTTTTTCTTTTCCACCTCAGATGATTGCTTACATGCACTAGGGGTATCAGTCACGGGGGCTGGGGGGGGCTTTGTTACATCCTTTCCTGGTGTTTGTGCAGACGACAAAATTTCCTTTCGAGTCCCTACTTGGGCTTGGCACGGTTGGTTAAAGTTACGATGTCAGAATATTGTTACGTTGTCAAGCATCAGTCTCCTGCCCGAGGCAACGAGCCCTGCCTGGGAGGGGGAGCCGCGTCCATTTCCCACCACTACCAGAGCGGCGGCAGAGAGCACGGAGGGCATAATACCCTGCTGCTGCTGCCGGGGCGGCTCGAGCGGGTACTGGACGGTCTGGCACCAGCCAACGGGGAAGAGGTCGGGGCTCTCGCAGTCGCACCACTGGTCGTAGCTGTCCTCCCAGCCGTCAAAGTGCACCCGCAGCAGCCGCCCCACCACCTTGGTCACCCGGCCCACGCAGATCAGCCGCGGCTCCATCAGGTCCACCGCCTCCGCGTGCATGCCCTCCTGGAAGCCGTGCTTCGGGATGTCCTGCACAGCCGCCAACAGTCTTACTGGCTGCGCATGCGCATCAAAGGCTCGACAGGATGCGGGACCCCCGTGCAACTCTCCTCCTCATCGACAGCTCCAAAGGCACTCCCCTCTGACACCTTGAACACTACTTTCATTTCCCCCCCAAAAATGGGCAACCAGGCACCTACCTTTTTGAAAAGGGACACTGGTGCTGCGACAGATTTTGTTTGCCGAAGGTAGTCAAACCATCGGAACTCTCCTTTGTGACCTGCAAGCGGAGACAACTGGATGTGGTCAGGTGCGTCTGCCTCCTCTTTCCCCCCAGCAAGGTATTTTCTACAAAAGAGAAAATTCCTAGTGCACGAGAGGGCAAGGCAGTAGATAAACTGCCTACAGGTGACCAATCCAAAGTCCATCAGTACACCCCACTTCAGGTGGCAGAGGAGTACCTCCCATGGTTGTCTTTCTTTTTAACCCAGCATGTCAAAAGGGGCAGCCACCGAACAGAGTCAAAGGCCTCAAACCAAACAGTTCTGCAGCCACGCAACACAAGCCACTACTGACCCAGCACACCATCACTGCACTCGGGGGCCCGACAATGATCTTGAGACTGATGCTTGCACTTCACTGCCCACTTTCTTGCAAAGTGATTGGCAGGTTTTAACCTACCATAGAGGGTGTTCTTCTCCTTCGGCTAACACAGCGCCATTCAGACGGTGTGCACGAGTGCAAAGTGTGGGGAACGCAGCACTGCTTCAAAGTTCTACCGTGCTGTTTTAAAGGTAGTAATGGTAATGATAGAACAATGAAGTAATTTTGTAGAACCCTTATTGTTGTGTACTGTGGCTGTGGCCGCTGTTTTTGGAGGCAACAGCAACCAATAGTGACGTGTGGCTGCGCCACCTGGCGGTTATGAAGGGTTTTTGGTGGGTTGTTACACTTTCAGTCATTCAATACTTATACGACCCAAGTGTGGTCAGTTTTCAAAAAACGTTTGTGTTCTTCTGGCCCACAATATGTAATACTTACTTCTGGCTACATTGCATGGTTAAACATCTGTATTCAATAATGTTAGGGTGAAGTGGGAGCCTAAAAACCTGGATCCTCTTTAAAGCTCTGAGAAAAAGGACACGCCGCGCCACCTTAATGGTCACCTTGCCGTACAGGTCTGCAATGTGGTGCGATGCTACCTCAGCCTTCAAATCTTAGCATTTGCCAATTCTATGGTTAACAGTGGTCCCCTGTATGTTCACAGACAATTAGTAGAGGCTGAAACCTACCTATGATCTGCTAAATTGTGACCAACGGATTCGTGAGTATGTTGTCGCAGCTAATGCTATCAAGTTCAAAAGGCACTTCTCACATTACAATATGCATGTAATATGATGGGAAAAAAAAAAAGAAAAACAGAACCTGGCCGGCATGCCTTATTGATTAACTGAACAATAGTTATCTCTCTGTAGTGTCCCTTGAATAAAGCGGCAGGTTCAAAATTTTAGCAGTAACGCTGAACATTCTATGCTCTCAATAACTGATACTCAAATTGAAGCGAACACCGAGTGGTAAGTTGCTCAATCCGTCAGAAGCCACTCCACTCTGTGAAGAAGGATGACCAGTGAAGTTGTATAAAATACATATCCCACACATCATTAGAGAATGTACACGTTTATTTTTATCATTACTTCATAATCGCACTGACTATGGGTTTGTGATTACTTCAAGATGCTTGGAAAAACTAGAGCTGTATCCTTGCGGGCAAACATAGAGCTGTCCGTTTCACTCTCATAAAAGCCTGTGTATTGACAACAAATAAATTCTGCAACGTTTAGAACTTCACCGTGCACTAATAATGACAAGTAAATGAAACTCAGTGTAGCATCAGCATCACCTTAGTGATCAATTATCATATCACTGCTTTGTTAGCAAGTGTTTTGATAAAACAAGAGGTACAGCTGTTTTCTCCTGATCATTCGCAATAAAGTTGTCTTTGCTGCAAGGCAACAAAAACGCACGGAACCTCAGGTGTATAATAGGGAGAAGTCCCGCAAAGCATCTGACTGTCCTCCCACCCCACCTCTGGGCGGGGTGAGCTCGATGCCGTTGAGCTCGCAGAAGCCCACGGGGAAGATGCAGGGGGAGGAGGCGTGGTAGCAGAACCAGTCCGAGCCATTGGCGGCCATCATGCCGTCGATGCCGATCATGAGGTAGTTGTTGCGCAGCACCCTGGTCACCGTGGCCACGCAGATGGTGGACAGGTTCAGCGGGTCGATCGCCTCCAGCTTCATGCCCTCGCAGAACTTGAGCTCGCACTGCGGCGTGTGCACCTGCGGGCAGACAAGGGCACGGGCAGACTCCCATCAAGGCTGAACAACACATCTCCTGCGTCTGCAGTGTCCCGTCTAGTACCACAGAACGGCACTGCTCTCAATCGAGGGAAAATTCTCTGGTTGTAGGAGAATGTCCTTCAGGGTGTTGCCCCGAGGGCTTCACGTCGCAGCCCTCAGCTTCCATGGGTGGCTGCCTTTGCTTTGCATTGGCAGGCACTAAGCTCTGGGCTGCTCATGCTGCTGCTTTTTCAGGTAATAACCATCAGACTAATCAAATTTCTTGCCTTCACGGCTCAATAAACTCATTCAAAGCAAGCGTTGCACAACAAGATATGAGACACCCCTCTGTTAACTTTTTCGTGCTTTTCACTATGTTTTTAGATCACCGGGGTCTGCCATGTAGTTAAATTACAAAACTGAAAAACAGAGAAAGACTTCGGTAGCTGACAATGACATGCAACAACATTGCAAACAAGAGATAAACACTCACGGGGGGAAACATGTCCCAGGTTGCCTCCAGGGGCTCACACCGCCTTAGGAGCGCTTTCTCAAGCGATGACTTGGCATACTCTGCAAGTGTGCAATTTAGGCGGACACTTGTAAGTGCATCTGCAGTGAATGCCGGACTGCAATTTCGCTGACTGCTTGATAACCGAGTGTGGTGCTTAACGTGCCAAAGTTACACCCGGGCTAACTTCACAGAGCGACATCTGCGCATTTTGTGCCACAAGTTTACCTAAAGCATCGCAGCGAGCCGGCCTAGTCGGAATTGTGGCCCACCTAGTTAGTGAAGGCTAATTGTCCAAGATTACCTAGCCCTCCTACTGCTGCAAGTTTCAGAAAAATACAATACAGTTTAGACAAGACTCTACAAAGTTGACGACAAATGCTTCATAAAATGAGACCACACTGAGAAAAGGACTGACAAATTTATTTCCCAGAGAAAAGAGAGGTCAGTTTTGTTTTACATATAGTTTATAAACTAAGGCATTATCTACTACTGCGCTTATCGTAGCTTGCAATAGTAACAATGCTGCAAGCCTACTTCACGGCTCTTGTGGGCTAGCATGCAAGATCTTAGCCGTATGGGCCTAACTAACAATACGCAAGAAAAAACTACCGAACTGTTTCTTAAAGGACTACCAATAAGATTCGTTACAATAAGGTTCGACAAGCATTAGTCAGAAAACCGGCATTAATTTGCTTCAACGGTCCCCAGGACTGTCTGTCAAAGGGACACTGAGGTGATTTGTAAACGTTGGGGATTATTAGCGCAAACTGTAGCCTAGAGTCTCTAGGCCATGTTTCGCACACTCTCGCTGTGTTTACGTGACTTTATTCAGTAGAAAAATCAATCCGATAATGCTGTCCTCCGCTTTGCATTTACCTTGCCAATTTCTATGATGTTTCGTATGACGTCAAAACAAGATGGCTAGGCTTGACTGCACACTATTGCACGGCTCGCCGATCCTCCAACAGAAACAGTTAGCCCAGCGTTTAGTCGGCTGGCGGGTCATCGCAATTCGTTTACTCAGTTGAAACTAAACCACAGCACGTTTGTCCCAGGAAGAATGTGTTTTTAGCTGGTTAGTTTGCAGACTGTAATAAGCTTAAGTCCAAGTCACTCGACACAAGTGCACATGAGGCGCTTTGCTGACTGTTACGCTAGTAGAAAAATCGGCCAATTGAAGGCGAGAGAAGGGGCAGCAAAGTTAATGTAGGTACTAAGGAATTAAAATCAACCGAACTTTTATCGTACAGAGTAAAACCAGGGTGCGGAAAGCACTTTTTGCGCTGGGTGAACTAGCACAGCGGTCAGCAGCACAACCACACATCTGCGAATGCTTTTCCATCAAAGGAATCCAGTCGCTCGGCATGCGATATTGTGGGAATTTGGGGGACGCTTACTGCACGGGCACTATAAAAGAAATAGCCATCTAGGCTGCTTGAAATGCTAAAACTAAATAAAAATGTAAACTGACTGTAGATTATATATTTTATATTTCCATCCCTGCCATCGCTGGCTTATGGCAGAGTGGTCTGGAGCACTAGGTATACTCTTTTGCAAGTCGCAAGTTTGAATCCCCAATAGTGTTTTTTTTTTTTTCTGAAGTTGATTTATCTATTGGGGGGGCAATTTTGTTTTCTATACTGAATTCAATATTTTTGCACTGTAAAGCCCATTGCTCCACGAATGAGTTCACAAAATGCATGCAGACTGACATTGATGCGTTGGCGAGTACTTGTTGGCGTAATGCCATAAGCACAGACTGCTTGTGGGCACAGTCCCAAATCGGCCAACCCTTGGCCCGGTACGAACACGCCTTTTACCATACAGGCACGAGCCAGGCAAGCTCCAAAGGCGGGGGAAAGCGCATCACATTTGAGCGTCTGCGGTGACGCGGAGGGAGTTCATCCACTGTGTACGCCTCGGCTAGTGATTGTTACAATTCCAAGCCGCGCTGGTAGGCTTATCTGACACATTTTACAGCTGACAACATGGCAGAAGCGCGGTATGCCGATTACTGAGATATCGAGAATGCCCATCCAATGATAACGTCGGATACCAAGCATGCTGTTTCATAGAACCAAAACCGAAACTGGTTTGAATTCTAATTGTAAACATCGTCCAATTCCATAGCACCTTGTATTGACGTCACTGATGGTAGTCGCTGCAGTCACCGTCAACCACGCATGGTAGTTTTTCTTCGTTCAGGCTTCATAAAATAAATACCGCCTTATCAAACGGATAAACTATGAAAAGTGTGTTTATTTGAGCTATTTGATGCAGTGCAAGCAAAAACAGGAGCTTGACAAATTTACTTTAGTGTCCCATTAAACCGTCGCCAATTCTGATGCCCACGCTTCATATGCTTTTTTAATGCGGCAGCATTTACAGAGCTGTCAATAACATGGCTTCAGGACTGGAAGAAGCATCAGAAAAGACCCACTTGCCACCTTTTCAGATAACAGACGGCAGCGTTTACGGGGCTGTTAGTAACATGACGCGAGATCCGGCTCGCTGGCCACGTTTCCAGAGAACTAACCGACCTGGCGAGGCCCTGAGGTCGTGCCCGATGACCTGTGCCCACCCGATGGGGTGGATGAGGGGTGAGCGCTCGTGGCACCAGAAGCCGTCGTCCTCGAGGCCCTCGTACACGATGTGGATGCGGCCGCCCACCCCGTGGGTCACCCTGGCCACCCGCACCGACGAGATGCGCTTCTTGTCCACCACCTCCAGCCGCAGGCCCACGGGGAACTGGCCCCGGATGCACTCGCGCACCTACATGGGGAGGAGGAGGAGGAGGAGGAGGAGGAGGAGGAGGAGGAGGAGGAGGAGGAGGAGGAGGAAGAGGCCAGAAAGATGACAGTTAACGAAGCCCGCACCACTGAGCTACCACTGATTGTGGCAAAGTGCCTGGTAAAACAGCAGAGCATTACTTGGTTTGCAAATTTCTTATGTTATTAGCACTTATGGAGTGAAGAAAAGGCTTAGGAGAGACCCCTCTAGCCACCAGTGTATTAGGAGAAGTGTGGAGGAAGTCATGGCCCAACCAATACCCAACGGTCTGCCGGGGCAGATGGAGCGGACGACAGTGGCACCAGCAAATGTGGACAAGGTAGCGCTTATGCACACAACATACAAGCAAAAAGGGAGGCCTCATAAAATGCCGTTTCCAACTTCAGAAGAGGTGACATCAGGGCCTCTCCTAAGCTTTCTTTGCTCCATGATGGCAATCTACAATGTGGCAAAACTCCACCGAGGGCCTAGATAACCAAACTTAGCGCACTGTTTGTTTCATAAAAATGCCTAAGCATGCTCCAGCAACCCCTTCTCACCGTTCACAATTTTCAATGCCACAAATTGTAACGCGGAAAGTTTACAGGGTGGCAATTTCCGTTTCTAGACTTTCAGCATTTTCTGCACTAATACGCCACTCTTGCTGCTGCCAGTGGCATATTTCATGGCACTCTAAACTACTGGTATAAGTGAACTTGCCTATACTCTTCGGTGCTCCTTCAGGTGCCCTACAAATACCTCTTCCTAAGCAGGAAACGTCACCACCTAATCCAATGGTGCGAGCTGAACCAAGTGCTAAGCTTGTCAAGACGTGGCCAGCCCAGCTTTGAGGTCATACCTTGGCATGGAAGTTTGTTGGAAGTGTGCGGGCGCCCGTCAGCCGCTTTACCAGGAACTGCTTCCAGTCGCCGTGCTTGTGCTCAATTGCTGCAACAAGGGAAACAAGGTTATTTCGCACCCCGCACGTTAAAAAAGAAAAATTCTGATTATGGTGCTCAACGCGCTGAAGCTACACCTAGGCTGGGCATTTTAATTTTCTGCCGCCATCAGAAAAGCCGCCACCACAGCGGGGACCGAATCCGCATCCTTGGGCTCGGCAGCACAACGCCACAGCCACTGAGCTGCCACAAAGGGCGTTAAAAAAGAAAGAAAAGACAGTCCGTGCCCTCTCTAACACAAGGAAAACCAAGCTGGCATCAAGATATACAGTATAGCCCGTTTATAGCGAACCCAGTTTTAATGAAATAGTGGCTATAATAACAAATCTTCGTTTCCTGTTACCATTGGTATACATAAATTTTGTGTCCAGATATAGCGAAAAGCGGATATAACGAACTAATTTCAGCTTTTCGATGTGTTTGTTATAAGCGGGCACGACTGTAATCCCAAAGCTTCGTGGTAGCAAGCGCCACTTCTCGACTGGAGCAACCGGGGGTGTTCTTGTGATGATCGGAGCACTCACTCCTTGGGGGTATGAGCGGCTTTCCCTGCGACGCACACCAGCCCACTGGGTACACGGGGTCCACGCACAGGTTCACCCAGAAGTCCTTGCAGTCGTCCATGCCAAAGCCCTCGTACCGGAGCCTCGCCATGTAGCCTGGCACGGAGGGGGTGGAAGGAAGTTTACAACAAAGCACACTTCTGGGGCAGGTGCGCCCAGTCAAAATGCATCGCAATCGGCAAGGCACTCAACAGACTTCCAATCAATGTGGGACAGGTGCATCTGAGCAGCACTGCAAAATATGAGCAGGCAGACAATATTAAGAGTCTGTGTCCCCATTTTGCCTCGAGTGTGTGATCGCAAAAAATGCATTTCTGCACAATAAAGGGGTACTGACATGAATTTTTGGAGTTCATATTACTATAAAGTTTGCTTGCTTTACTTAGAACACCCCGGCTCAAGTATGAACGGCCCGTGGCACATGCAACATATTTTAGTTTGAACTCATTTATCGTGCCGACAGAACAGCTCTGAGAGTGGCGTGCAGCAAATGGACATCAGTACGTAAACCAGGATGACATAGCCGAGTGTCTCCAATGTTTGGCAAGACTTGTGATGCCACTTAATTAACACGCGCAGCTCAACAAAGCAGCAACAAGGTGCTGACACTGTTCACGAACTAATGCACGCAGCTCCAAGGGTGCCACAGCCTGCCAGAATGGCAATCTTGGCCAAAACAAAGTTTTGTATGCACGAAAGGAGTTGATAATAAAGTTGAGAATTGCAACAGAAGCCACTATTCGTGCCTCTATTGAAAGTGGTCACCAAATATTCACTGCTAAGTCTATACCCCTTCAGAGAGCCCAGTCACAGGGACCTTAACTGCTCTGAATGCTTTGAAACCCCCATTCCCTCGAAAGATGATTGCAGACAGTTGGCACAATCATTGTCCTAATCCACAAAGCATCAAGGCACAACTCCACAGATTGACTCTGCGATCTTCGAAATTAACCTTTGCAGTCTGGTGAAGCAAATGGTGGGCAAAATAATCAGCAGCCCCAGTTCCCCAGGCATAGTACGAAACTTGACTTGAATGGCTGCGGTGTACAGCAATTGTAATGTGCCTGCACCTGCTCCCTACATTCTTTTCCGCAGCTAAGCTAGGCACTGCTGAAACTGTCAGTGGCAACAACATTGGGTGATTAGGCAAGTGTCTAACTGTGACCACACAAAAATCCTTCAGTGATGCCTCGATGTTGAAACAAAGTTTGTTCTCACCTGCTATTTTGACCACAGTTGCAATCCAGTAGAAGCTGGTGAAGATGTGCTTGAAGTTTTCACAATCTCGGTTCTCCACTTCTACCTTCATGCCAACAGTCACGTTGTCCCAGCAATCCGCAAAGGCAACCTGAAGCAGACAAGGCAATGCCCCCATTCATGGCAAAGCCCCCATTCAGTAAGCGCAATGCGCGTTCAATGATAAGGTGGCATAGAGCCAGGCCGATGGCCGTGCCCTAGTTCTCAACAACAGGGATGGTACTGTTTTGCATACTGTCCATACACGCATGCACTAATATGCATGTGTATGCATGTTAATGCACGCACGTATATGAATGCACACAGAAGACTTTTGGCAATGATACCCTACACTGTCTAGCTACAGAATAACTGCATGGGCAGCCATTAACCCAAGCGGAAAATAAGAACGAAATAAACAAATAAATAAAAAACAAAGCTACCTGTGCCATGGTTTATTTTACTTAGTTTACTCTGAAATACGAGTTTAACTGGTGTGAGTCATTATTTACAGAGCCCAGTCCGACAGGGGCAATTCATTTTAAGCAGTGAAAAAATCCAGAGGACAGCAACAGGCATGTTGTTGGTTTTAGACATGCTGAGAGAAGATTTACTCAATCTGTAACGGGCATGGCAGGAACAGAAGAAATGTCGAGAGGCTGCCTTCAATCCTGCCACAGTCTCAAGAGAAGCAGTGCAAGTCCTGCTAGCTCCCACATGCCGCGAATGAATGTGGCCACTCACATGCTTGAAGCAGGAGACGGGGGCTGCCACGAAGTCAGCCTTCACAAGGTAGGGCTTCCAGTCAAAGGAAGTCACCAACTCTGAAGGGTCACCAAAAAGGAACGGAATGTATGCCGGTAGCAAGGTGTCCCGCAACGGGTGCTCTTAGCGCTAGCAACAGAAACATGGCTCCTTGATCAGGGTTGACAGTGGGTAAAGCACTCTACACACACAAAGCATGCACTTTCATGCAAAGCATGAGCGCAAGAAAATGAGACGTTCAATCAATGAAATGTTTCATGGTGGTAGGTGACACAAAAAATTTTCTTTAACTCACAAGCCAGGATTGTAATTCGTTTTTCTTTTGAATAAGCATGGTTTCTTTAGCTTTACCAGCTCTTTGAAATCCAAAAGAAGAGTTATTGTTCATTTTTAAAAGGTAATTTTGGCCGAAAAATGTGTCAAAATGGCCAGTGACACCAGAAATGATAGCTAAATAAAAAAATTTTCAATAGAAGAAACCGTTGGTGTTTATCTTCCTAAAGGTCTCACCTGTGCAATGAACTAGGATACATGCAAAATAGTAATATTACGGAAGTAATGATAAAAAAACTGGTCGAAAGGGGCAATTTTTTCACTTTAGAAAAAATTGCCCCTTTCGACCAGTTTTTTGCAAAATGAGCTCTAAAATACAAAATAGTACACAGATCTGTATGTGTGAAACAAGTACGCTAAGTTTCATTGCATATAACTTATTTGGAAAAAAAAAAAATTATGAGGGTTTGCATACGTGACTTATTGCAAAATCTTGTTTTGAGAAAAATGTAAATAAAGGTTTGAAACCACAAGAAAGATAGGGAAAACAACAAGAGGCCTAAAACTCGCCAAGATTATAGCTTGGGCTTCTGTGGAAATAAAAAATATAGAGAAATCTGTATATGTACAAATGTTAGTGATTTCTAGAACCGATGCAGTTTCGTTTCAGATTGGCAATGCCAGTTCAAGAGCAAGAAAACCAGTTAGAACAAACAAGATAATCACAATAAAGAGCATAATTATTCTAGTAACTTGTTTCTGACTGTTTCACGATACTACCTAAATAGTACAAAACAAAATAAACGTTGTAGTTTACTCGTTGCCAGAAATGAAAACCAGTGAGATCAAGGTGAACAATGTTCATTCAGCATCAGTCATCCTTGTTATGGCTTTTATAGGTTTTATAAGAACTAAAAATGCACAGAAAACCACAAAAATACGTGTTAATACATTCCAGACAAAATACGATAAGAAAATTCGAAAATAGGCAATATGTCATGTAAACAGAATGGATTTCGGAAATTCATTTGTTTTGTTTTGTGAAACGAGGGCAAATGTTGGAAAACTCCCTGCAACTCCCAAACGAATGATAATAGGAACGTAAAGATTATTTTTACTTGTTTCTGGATGCCTAGAGATATTTTAAAAACATAGAAAAGAAAATACATGGTGACTTCTGCCCCTGCCAAAGTTGAAAAGCGATGCCCAACCAACATAAAGAACATTTATTGAGCTTATGGCCCATTTACATCTTACAAAAATAAGGATTGTGCAGACAAGAATATAAATATCTGTTAATAACGATACAGCCTAAAGACAACCAGAAATATTTGAAATAGTAATGTGTAAAAGAACAATTATTATTTCTAGAACAAATAAAATTTAGTTTTGGTTTCTGAATACCAGGGTTAGAGCAAGAAAACTCGCTGTAACTCACTAAATAATCATGACAGGAACGTGCTTTTTGTGTGTGTATGTGCGTACAGTGTTTATGAGTGTTTCAGGATGATCAAAGTATAAAAACGATTGATTGATTGATTGTGGGGTTTAACGTGCCAACGCAACGCAGGCGATGAGGCGTGCCGTAGTGGAGGGCTCCGGAGTAATTTTGACCACCTGGGTATTTTTAACGTGCGCAGAAATCTCGTACACACGGGCGTTTTTGCTTTTCGCCTCCATCAGAAAAGCGGCCGCGGCGGCCGGGAATCGAACGCGCGACCTCGTGCTCAGCAGCGCAATGCCTTAGCCACTGAGCCACCGCGGCGGGTCAAAGTATAAAAACAAAAATTTTGGATTAAAAAAAAATTGACTTTTTTTAGTGGCCTACCACCCTGAGGACGCGCACTTATTGTTGCAGTACAATTTACAATGTTCAATAACATTTTTGGCAGGAACGCTTGCTCCACCAGTTAATACAACAAACCAGTACTACCACAATTTATCTGTTACTGCATTCCGCATTTTTCTGACGCAAATATTTTAGGTCAGCTAATAAGTGAGACATTTCCTGTGGCACATCAATGGAATTTTTTTACTTCCTGATTACTCTAAGACTTGTGTAGCAATCTCAAGGTCTGAAAAATCAGCCACCACTGCATAAATCTTTCTTTTTAAACAATATAGAATTGATGCGAGGAGAATGAAATGAAGGGTTACTCTAACCGTTTCTTTTCTCCCACATTCCAGCAAAGTTCCGTGCTGTTCACTCAACTCAAGTGATAAAATCAAATCGATGGTCATGTTGAGGAAATACACACCATATTTGGGCTTGGTGGGGTGGGAAGCACTTCGCTGGGCAGGTGCGACAGGGCGCTTGGTCAAGTTTTGCGTCGAAGATGTCTAGAACAATGTAAGGAGGCGGGACAGCAGATTTCACTGAGCGCTTTGTCAACAGAACGAGTGGACCTAAGTACAGTCAACTCTCAATAATTCGAAGTCGCTTAATTGGAAGTTATGTTCTAGTCTCGGCAATTTTACACGCTATTCAATGGAAGAAATCACTCAATAATCTGAGGCAAAACCCATTATATCAGTTCTTTGGAAGTTATTTTAAATAAAAAGCATTGAGGTGGCTGTCATTTCTCGAGAAAATTAAAAATTTCAAGCCCCAAAACATTGCCATGCTCTGCACTAGGTTGGTGCCATTGCAACTGAGACAGCCCACAATCGATAAAAAGGAAGGTCAGTTGAGACTTGCGCCGACGTACGCATCCCTCTCTTCTCAGGTACTCAGAGCAGTTTGAGTGGTGGATGCTTCACTCTTCAAAATTTAAGGAGGCCAGGGCCACCCGTGTATTACACTCGTATTGACGCCGACAGTCCCGATTCTGAGCACAATCAAGAAGGGAGATGTATTGCGGACGTATAAAAATGCTATTCTTATGGTTTTTGTTCGATTAAACTTTCAGTTAATTCAAAATTTGTTGCGATCCCCGTGGACTTCATATTATCGAAAGTGGATCTAAGCACTAAAATCTGCAAAATGGCCACAGTCATTTTTGTGCACTCGCACAATTTTTAAATCTCTCAATTTTCATTTCTCCTCCCTATGTTTACTTAAACTACGATGGAAGCACGCCCCTTGCATGAACGCCGGAGTCGTTCATGGGGCCGCAAGCACTGCAACGTGTTTGGCAGGTGCTGTACACATAACCACGTCTTGCATTCAAATGTCGCGGCTCCACTTGAGAATTTTTACCAATTCAGCTTCACTTTGTGCTTCTCGCTGGAATAAAAGATTTCATTTTTTTTATTCCGATGCCACGCTTGGCTGAAAGCCTGAATTCAGACCTCCTTCACAAAAAACGCAGTTGATGCCTGCTGCATACTGGAGGATAAAAGTAGCTTTTTAGAGTTTCACGGGTGGCAGGACTTTTCACAGTGAACTTTGCCTCATGTCAGCAGGCCCAGGCCCATGCATGAGCGAGTTAATTAGCAAAGAGAAAAGAAGACACTGACCTTTCCACCACCAGCCCTGACAAGCCCTCGGGAGCAGACGACACTGCAGTAGCGTTTCGTCTTGGAGTAGAAGGCGTGTTTCACGCCCACCGTTCCACATCGCTCACAGACAGCTGCAAGGAACAGCAAAGCGAAATTAGGCTGTAAAATAACAGTTCTGCATCAGTCAGTCTCGAATTGCTGGAAGGCAAAAGCCTTCTTTGTTTTTCCTGCTCATGCATCATCTTTAGAAACAAAGATTAGCTGCGCATACTTGCGCAAAAACAACAGGTCCTGCGCTCAAGAGATAAAAAGGCTTGCAGAAAGGAAAAGCACACCATGACAGTGTTATCATTATGTCATCTACTGCACTTCCTTGAAAAAAAAAAAAACATGATACTAAAAACACAACCTTGTTAAAACATGAAATGACAGAAACAGGGACAGCCCTTTTGATTTCTGGCAGCCACAGGAATTCCGCCTGGGAAATGACTGTGCTTGTAGCGGAATTGTTGGTTAACCATGCACATAATGACACGTCCTGTGAATACAGAGCACTGAAACACTGTCATTGACACTAAACATTCTTTTTCTGTGCTAGCCGCTCACTCATTCATACCAAATTTCCCACTAAGAACATACTTTACTGTCTTGTTTTTTGTTTGATGCCAAAATCGACTTTCTTTTGTAATGTCTTGGCTGGTAAAAACAATCCAATAGATGCTACCCCCATAGGTAAAAATTGATTTCAATGCAAAATAATTAAGCCATTCTGGTTTCCAATCTTGGGTAAAATAAAAAAACCTTCAGGCAAAATCTCGATAAAAGGGAGCAATTGGTTTGCGAAAAAATATATATATACATATATTAGTGTTATCCGTGAATATTTTTTGAGTTTTGTCTTTTGATGGCATATGAAAATTTGACTGGAATTAAAGACAGCATGCAGAATGAATTACAAAGACCATTTATGACAGAGTAAGAAAAACACTTGCGCAAGTGTTTGTCTCCGTATTCATCTGTTTCGTCTTATGTGGTGTTTCCAAGTTGAGTACCAACCTGCCCAAGCCTCAAACATTTTGACCACTTTAAAGCTTTAGCAAGCATACCCATCACATAGTCTGAACGTGCCTTGCATGGGAAAAAAGCCTGTGTGGTTGTTCTGCATAAACATGCGCACACGAATGATGTTGGTAGAGTAAGGAGCACAGTTCTCGGCAGCAATATGTCAACAAACGCACCTCGATCGCAGACGGGGGAAAAAGAGAGAGGCACAAGTTCGGCTCACCCATGCCATCCTTGCGAATGGGCGGCACACTGGCCTTCGTGCCGTTGTGGGCGCTCGGTGCAGCCTCGCCGTTTTCGCTGTCAGAGGAGGAGCTGCTGCCTTCACTCGAGCTGGTCGTCTCGTCATCATCCTCGTCGACGACGCCCCGCCTGGTCATCATCTGCGACGGAGGCAAGCGTCAACAGGAGGCACTCGCCGAGAGGCAACTTCGCGCTCAGAGTTTGCTTGTTAGACAAGCAGCCGTCGAGGCACGACTAGCTTTACAACGTCCCACCTGCGACGACAGCGGAAGGTGCTAACCAGCGACAATGCGACCACCAGGCTTTCTAGCAGTGCGTCGATGTACGAGCAGTAACCACGCAGCTTTCTCGACAGGCTCCAGTCACGTCAGCTTCAGCGGTTACCCCGAGCGCGCGCGGCTCACTGCGCCAGCCTGCACTACAGCACCTGGCTGGTTGCTCCGGTAACAGTTGCGTTGTGCAAGAAAAACCCCGGGCTGAGAAACGGCGAGCAGCAAGCAAGCGCAGCCTCAACGGGATTCACAGCTGTTCCGCATACCTTATCGCCAAGATGATGCTGCATTCAAATGCTCCATTTATGGTCAGCGACGGATAAGCGCGTCTCGCACGCAGTACCACCAACATACGCGACAGGCAACACAAGAGGTCAATATCCGAAGCGAACAACAGCGCTTCTTTCCCTCTAAGTGTAGCTGCGCGGTCAGGAACGCGGGTAAACGGCATGCCAGCGGCTGCCATGCGATCAAAATATTGACACACAACAATGCGAGAACTAACGGCGCGTCCGACATCGTCAGACTTGACATGCGCGACGTTTCGCGCAATCGCGCGGCAAAATTGTCGCCACATTTAAGGGGTTGGATGGGAATCCTTACCTCTCACACTTTGCAAAACATTGTCGTTGGCAGCCAGCGGTGCAGAGAGGACGCGGGACTAGAATTACGCTCTGTAGCAACAAACTGTACGCGAAAAAAAAACAAAAGTGGGAAGAGCCACAGCCACTGTTGCGAGCGGTTTGTCGTGACCTTTTTCGACAGTTTGTGTACAGAGGGAGCCGCCGACGAGAAATATGTCATTCATTAATATTTAGCATTAATAAACTAAAATAACTAAAGTAACAATATACTGTATATTTACCTCAATTTTAATTGTGTGTTTAATATTAGGACTGTTTAATTATAAATTCGTGAAGAAAACTTGCATGACAAACGCTTCCGGTCTTCTACATCCTGTTTATGAGGTTAGCGCCTTAAATGGATGTTTAGCTCATGTTTAGAGACGGGGTGTGTACGGTACAGTTTCTTTAACAGAGGTAAGTGCTTTGGCCCCAATTTTCTTAGAAGAAAATTTCCGTAGTGATGCGATTGTATGGTGCTGCTTGGCTGTTGGGACTTCGCAGTCAACTCCGAGTTACATCGCTGAGTACATGCGTCCATCTGATACCTTTCGCTCTTTCGCTGTAGTGTACTTTCGTGCAGCCTAAGTATTTACGAGGCGTTATTTCCAGGTGAACAAACAAGACTTGAACTATGGAAGACATTTTTCACTGGTGTCGTGAGGGAAATGCATTTCAAGTTCGAGTTTGGCTTGACGACACGGAACATGACATGAACCAAGGGTGAGTAGCTAGGAGCTGTGGCGGCTGCTCTCGCAGACCATAGAAAGAAGAATCGCGCTGCCCGAATGGCGGGCAGTTTTAGGTATAACTGCAGTAATGTTTTGCTGCTATTTTGTCCTTCACTGAATTGAGTGCGGCTCCTTTTTTGGAGAGCGATGACAGCGCGCCCACGCTTTGGTTTCGCATTGGCCTGCTTTCGTTTTCGGCTGTTAGAACATTTAATTTATGAAGCCTTTGACGTTGAGCGTTCTTCTCGAATATATTCCAGTAACATTTGGCACATTTAACGTTGTTAGGTTAAGATCTGAGACTAGTGTGTTCGTGCTGTAATAGTAATAATAATACTTTATTAGCATACATATTCTGGGAGACCCAAGCCTGCAAGGGCCGCAGAAGGCAGTGTGCCCATACCAATAGGCCTGCGGGCCCAGCCTGGGTCCCAATGATCACAGCTATTCACCACAGAGTTGTTGACTACACCAGTGCTGCACTACGCAGTCCGTTGGGCAGCCCTCATTATAGTCCTGAGGTCGTCGTCATCGGGCAGGAATGTTCCAGTGTGGTCAGATGGGAGCTGGCGCCATAGAGCTGCTGCGCGGGGCAGCCAAGATGAGCCATGGCGTTGCGTGCGCGTAAGGAGCGGCTGAAGATAGCCTGTTCGTTGGCTCAGGCGCGGACCGTAGGGCAATTCTTGGTGGCCTGGGAACATAACGCGGCACATCAGTCGTACTGTTAAGGCCCGTACTCTTGAGTCAAGGGGTTGCCAGAAGGCATGCCGGAGCAGATAGGTGGAGGAAATTCCAGCATACGGGAGTTGCTCCCTCTTCGGCGTAGTACGGCGATAAAAGGTGTACGCCGCGCGACGTTGGACGCTGGCGAGATTTGTTTGAAGTGCCTTGGACTGGGGCAACCATACGGCAGCGCAGTATTCAAGGGTAGGTAGAACGAGGGCTGTGTACAAACTTCGAAATGCACTCGCTGGCATTCCATTGGTCACGCATGTGACGAAACCCACCAGGCGGCGAGACTTGGACAAAGTGCGATTGGTGTGCATGGAAAAGTTCAGCCGGGAGTCAAGCTCGACTCAAAGCACAACTGCCGTGTTGGCTCGGCTTATTACATGCTGCCCAAGCTTTAGAGGAGGTGGTTGGAGAGAAAACGGTGGGCGACTTGAACTAGTGAAAGTAACTGTTGAGCATTTATCTGAATTGGTGGGGAGATGGTGCAGCTGTGTCCAGTACAGACAACGGTCAAGGTCAGCCTGAAGATTGACGTAATCGGCAGGAGAGCGGAGGGGTTGGAGCAGGGAGATGTCGTCGGCGTACAGGATAGGAGTGGATGCCAAGTTATCTGTAATGCTGTCGATGAAAATGGTGAACAAGGTAGGGCCAAGGACGCTGCCCTGTGGGATGCCGGAAAGAGCAGGAACAGCTGTTGAGGAAGCGCCTTGGTAGATAACTCGCTGGGAACGGCCAGTGAGAAAAGAACCGAGCCAGCAAAGCAAGGGCCCACGCAGCCCTTTGAGCTCAGCACTCGCTAACAACCCAGGATGGGGAAGCCGGTCAACGGCCCGAGAGAGATTGAACTGGACCAACTCGACGGGTGTGTGGTCGTCAAGGTGCACACTGATGGTGTGAACCAGAGTACCAAGGGCGGTTTCACAGCTGCGGCTGCGACGGAACTCATGCTGTGAGGGTGACAGAAGGCTATTGCTGTCAAAGTGCAGGTGAATTTTAGAGTTGAGAATTTGCTTGAACGTGCGGCACATGACTGAGGTGGATGCAATGGGGCGGTATGAAGACAAATGATCAGCGCGAGCGACATGTCCTTTGTGTACTGGTGTGACATGGGCCATTTTCCACAAACGAGGGGTAACACCAGAGTCCAGTATACACTGGAACATCCGGCAAAGGGCTGGGGCCATGAAGGGAGCTGTGGTCTTAAGTACAAGAGGGTGGATACCATCAGGGCCAGGGTTCTGGAAAGGGCGGAGCTGGGACACAGCTTCAAGGACGTCGTCAGTAGTTATCGTAATGGAGGATAAAATGGATGTAGGCTGACCAGTTGTGGCGGCATGAGGGGCATCAGTAGTCGCACTAGAGGGGGCCAGCGGGTTTGCACTACAAGAACTGGTCCAGACTGCAGCAAACTGCTTGTTTGCTGCAGTCGCCGAAACCTTATGAACCATGCATGGTGTAGCGATGCTTGAAATGGCTGTACGCCTGGCAGCTAGCGCATCCTCGTGAGCATCTGCGCGGGGAATGTAACCTTGTGGTTGCATGGTGTCGAAGCACCGCCTCCAACTTCTCTACATGATCTTTGGACTGAGATCGCGAGATAGTTTCTCGCGATAGTTCCTCGCGGCGCGCAGTAGCGCTACTTCAAAAATATATCAGTCTTTGGATTGAGATAGTTTCTCTGAAGTATTCACCGCGTTTATTATGTAAAGTGTGATCAAGGAACCCGTATGGGTTCCGAGACGTCTATTTTTACCTTGACTTGGTCAGTGACCGCATCATCTTCTTCATAGCGAAACTATATACGTTGGATGCTGCTCAGGACACTAAAGGCAATGGCCTAGCTGCACTCTGGGAACGACTTTGTCAAGGCGATTACTAAATTTATTGTGCTTCTATAGTTTATTTTTATAGGCTGGTGTGAAGCCCTTCACTATGGCGCACCTCATCGCCTGTGTAGTGTCGGCGCGTTAAACCACATTACAATCAATCAATCGAGGCTGTTTCGGTTTCAACGAAACAAACACTGAGGCAGCTGCCATGACAGGACGGCACTCTTGATGTCGCTGTTCTCGTCGCATGCGCCCGGGCAGCATGACATCGGCCCCAGAACTGTAATGTGGTACACAAGGCAGAACAGCTCGTGCCAACAGCAGCCTGCACTTTGGCTACATCGTTGAAGCCCTGGCATCGGCAGTTTGGGGCGAGGTGCATGGTGATGCACTCATTGTGTCATGCTGATGCCGATGTCGAAAGGATATCCAATCTAAGCTTTCTCGCACATGCCGATGTTGAAAGGATATCCAATCTGAGCTTTCTCGTACATGCAAAGTTTAAAATTGATTTAAAATACGTTTACTGACTAAAGTAACTGTGGAAACTTCCATGGAGATATCTCTATATACAAATAAATGTGTTTATATAGTTATCTCAGCTTTGCAATTTTATGTCTGTACTCCTTTAGGTTCTAGGCGTTAATGCAGAGTGTGCAAAAGAAATGAAATATCTTGTGGCAAATGTGGGCTATCATTATCTTGCTCTTAGTAATGGCGGAGTGCAAACTCATCAGTTTTTGTACGCGTGTTTCTTGTGTAGGGACGACCATGGCTTCAGCCCGCTGCATTGGGCTGCCAAGGAGGGCCACGCCAACATTGTGGACATGCTCATTGCGCGAGGCTCCCGGGTGAATGCCACCAACATGGGGGATGACACAGCACTTCACCTGGCTGCCGCTCATGGGCATCGGGACATCGTGCACATGGTGCGCTCATGTTTGCCTGCTTCACACATGTCCCCAGTCAGAGCTCTTCATTGGACATCGATTGCAAAACCAGTTAGGTGGCGTGCCCCCCCCCTCGTTGAAGGTGTGGGGAAAGAGCACACAGGAGACAAAAACTGGACTTTGCTGAACATTTACTCAATAACAAAGCCTAATAAAATGAAGCTTGCTTTTTAAATTAGAAAGCATAAATTAGGTAACATTTATTTATGTTTCCTCAATTTTTCTTTTCATGCCTTATGGCAGCGGCAGCAAGCACTTGAGTACTGCTTCAGCTCTCTGCCGACAGACGACATCTCGTCAACTTGTCCTGTGCTCGCCCCTGTTCGGCCCAGCGCAGGAGGGCCAACCGCTGACCGGCTTTCGATACATGGGGCTTATTGGGTATTTTGCAACTGGTATATATTGAGTAACTCTGTCCCCAATTCTGCTTCGGGTTTTGAACTGGCATTCAGATTCATAAAAGGCCAACAAAATTCAATGAGTGGATCCAAATTGACTTTCCAGTTCTGGCGGAATCAGAGGTATCTTGCTGGAGCATGACGAGGTGCTGTGTGTCTGAGCAAGTCTGTCTGAGTCAACCTGCACGTGGGACACTGATAACTGGCCGTGATTACATAAAATTGGCTTCAGTTGAACCAGGGGAATACTTCCAAAATGAGGTGGTGCCATCACTAGCATTGGATGCTGCACCCAACAGATCCTGTAAGGATGCAAATGTTAACAATCACAGTTCACTCCTCTAATGCCAGGCCACATTATTTCCTATAAAATGTGCTCCGTAGAGCAAGGCAAAATGCCTGGGTAATTTGTTTGAACCGTGTTGTGAAATGCATTTGATGAGATCCCCCTTTAGGTGCCCTGCCATTTCATAACGGCTGTCAACATCTAAGTAAAAATGTGTGTCCCAGCCAGCACTGTACAGCAGCAATTCTCGTGCAGACAGCGGCTGAAAGAAAAAAGCGCGTTATGGTTACCTGTGCCAGCAGCTGTCATGAGACGATGTGATAGGAAGCATCATTGACGACGGATTCCTCTGTGTGTGCTTAGCACAAAGCAAATTCTTCAGTTTTTGTGATCAAATTAACTCCTGCTAGGTGTGATCATTTATAACCACTATATCGCACCTGATCTTTCCTGCCTGCGCTCAGAGTACGCTTTTAGTATGTAAATGCACTAGCTTCACTTAAACTCATGGGCAGCTTAATAGAAACTGCAAACAATAGCAGCTGTTTTTGTAGGCATCCAAATGCCTATTTTACTGAAACGTATGAGCTCCCAGATGGCTTTTGATGGTTCGGTAAGCTTTCTTGTTTGAATTAAAAGATCAAACCTTTCATAGTTATTTTAGTTTTTGTTTGAAAACAGACAAAGCTTAAGTTGTTCAGAAATACATAATTAAGGCTTGCATTTCTCCCTTTATTGTCTACCTTTATTTTATTTTCATTTATTTATTATTTTATGGCATAAAGGAAAATGAAAAGGAAAGGAAAGGAATACAACTGAGCCTCTACTTCATAAACTCAATTTTAGTGTCTCAGTTTAACAAATTTGGATTCCCCCTGTAGTTAGGTACCCATGTTCCTAATGCTTTTTCAATTCTACAAAGTTCTCAATTTAGTTCAATAATGTATGGGTCCCATTGACTTCAACAGATGTTCATTTGTACATGTGCAGGGGTGCAGCCTAACAGAAGGTATCAAAACTGCTGCATAGTGGTTGGTTAGCGAGATGAGCAGTAAATCTGGTGTACTGATCTTGCATTCGTTGTACTGGCTGTTGTAGATTTTGTTTGGGGCGAGAAATGACGATAACCCTTAAATTAAGCCACTCACTTTATTAAATCTTTTTGTATATAGCACTCCTGCACACGAACAAAATCAACTAAAACAGCAGTCATTGCCAGGGGTGTTTATGCAATTCAGCCTGTTTGGCAATGCTTGCGAGCTTCAGCGTCTGTATTTTAAAAGCTATTGGTTCAACGGAAATTTCCAGGTATGTAATACAAAAATTCAAGCACTTATCCTGCTACTCTTCACAAAATGATTTTTAAATTTTAGGCTAGCTTTGCCAATTTCTCTTGCACTTGTCACGATTCCTGACACTACAAGACCTTGTGTGGAAAAGTGTGTGAGGCTGCTTCATATTTCTGTGCCGTTAAACTGGTGCTGTCAAGAGTTTCATGCGTATATGGATATTCCTGGCACTGTCCTCTTTTGATACGGGCCAATTAAAATTCGTGCTTTTATATGGCAGAGTACACAGTGGTGTGTTCAGTTGATCATCTCTACAAGGACACATCTCTGACAAGTGTCTGTGGAAAGGAGTGCCAAAATATGCTGCTTTTTTTTTACTTCAGTGCACCAGTACCTTCGAAAGGCCGTAGTGAGGAGAGGAAGAGAGAAAAAGAGGGGGGGACAAACTTTATTATCTACAGTACCTAGGTCTAGGTCCTAATTGCAGTCTTCAGTTCACTGGGTCCTCGTGGTGCTGAAAATTGTTCGCATGGTTCCGGTGCACATGTTCAGAGAGAGCTTCTGGGCAGCCTGGATGTTCACTGTTGGCAAGAGATAATGAGGAAATAACAGCACATAGACATTCCATGTCATTAATCAAGCTTCAGGGCATTGGTCAGTAATACAGATGTTGGAGAAAGCTGCAAAGCAGACATGCAGCATAGCTAGCTGATGTGATCTCTCTGACAAGTGCAGTAATTATGTCTCTTAAATTTTTTTTTTTATGGTTCCGAAACTGAATAGACATTTTACATACAAGTAATTTCAGTTTGCATCGTTTCTGAGCAGTCAGACATTTCGGGCACGCTATATGACCACCTGAAATGCTTTTCTTTCATTTTGTTTTGTCTTGTGCAAGAACATGATGATAAGGTGGCTTCATTGGTTGTTCAGCTGTGCAAACACCATTTAAAGTGTCCCTTTCTCTTTTTGACATTTTACAGTAAGCCAGAACCACTTGGCCATTCTTTCAGGCCGACATGCTTACATGTGTTGTGGATGTGCAATTTAATGCTTAGGCTGGGTTTTCCAATTGTGCTGTTGTGTTGTTTGTTTTTTCTGCAGCTACTTAAACGCAAGATGGATGTCAACGCCATCAACGAGCATGGCAACACACCGCTGCATTATGCCTGCTTTTGGGGCTACCAGGCCATAGCAGAGGCAAGTTCTCTTGTGCGAATTTAATTGTGCCTGCGTCGTGGAAAGCTGCAAGTGTAACACATTGTCTGGGCATTCTTTTCTCTCCCTTGCCCTTGTGATCAGGTGTGCTAGTTTTGCACTGTACCATACCTATATACAATGCCACCAGTATACTCCTGAATAGATAGTACCTGTTTCCGCCATTCAACCTCCAAAATTGGTTAATTAAATTGTGTACAAGCACATGCGTCAAGCCCGCATATATGAGGTATGCATTGATCTTTACTGCTGCATGTATTACTACGCCAAATTGATAGTAGAAAGAACACCGACTACCATAGGAAATTCATATTCCTTGCATTTCCTCATGATAGTTTTCCCATAGGATTAGCTTCCACCATATCTCCTAGTTCACATGGTGTAAATTGTGTGTCTTCTTCTGTAGCACATCTGCTGTGCTGTGCTTTGGAATCCTATCTTACAAAGTTTGTGAGCGTGAGAACAACGTACAACTTTGCTTAGTTCGAAAGACTGCCCTATCATGTCTAGTGCATGCAGGCTAAGGAGAAAAGGCTGGTGATGTCTGAGGGCTGGTGACGTCTGAAAAATATTTCCCACATTTGCCCCGTGATGTTACCGGTGCAACCTGTATGGGAGCGGCTGATACCTTTAAAAACAACCACGAATTTTCTTAAGCTTTCAATTTGAACTAGCTGTAGTAGGAATTCAGGATGTAACTTCTTGCTAATGATTAAGTACTTAGAATGTATGTGTGTGGAGTGGAAGAAATGACTAGATGACAGCCTCTCACTGCGATCCTTGTAACAGCTTGGTAACGCTCAAGATTGCCGTAGTGGGAAGCAAATATGGCTGCGCATTTTCTCATAAGATATGTTCAGCGTTCAGTAAGCTTCAAGTTGCCAAATTCCAGCCCGATAGCCTGAGTGGAAGCAGAAACCAGAGTCCTTCAATGCCTTTCTGGTCATGAAACTTTGCCGTCATGCTATGGGAGAGCTTCGTGCGCTGCCCAGGGAGGCCATGCCGCGGCGCTGATGTGTATTGGAGGGCAGCCGGAGGCCTGGTCAGAGCGCATTTGGCAGGGAATGCACCACGGAGTAGGATCAAACAGATGCTCACCGCCTTATCAGCAGTGCGCTTTCGCTTTACGTGTTGTGGGCCGCTCAAATGGACTTGTCATTTTGTGAGTGGCAAAAAATTTTGGTGCGAACGGGCATGCTGCTACTGCTTTCCTGCCTGCCGGTCTGGCTACAGAGCAGCGGCGGCCGCCCGATGCCCTCCGATCTGCGCTTGCGCCCCTCGCGGTAGCCTTTGTCCCCATGTGAAACTTGGCGGGGAGTTTCATGACCAGAGAAGCATTGAAGAACTCTGCAGAAACTGAACCTGTGGCCGCACTGTTTCGCAGAGGAAGTGCTTATTAGCTTTCACTCGTTAGCTCTGTTTCAATCCTCATCAGCTTTCACCATCTCCCTCTCTGCACCTACCCTAACCCTCATAGCACTTCCCTCACAACACCTGTGTGGCGCTAAGGTCTACCACCTTTTCTGACCGCAGGACTTGATTGCCAATGGTGGCCTGGTGTCCATTGCCAACAAATATGGGGAGACGCCCCTGGACAAGTGCAAGGGCCACATGGGAATGCGCCTCCGAGGTGGGTCTGGCCCCTGTGCCCCACCTCTCCTTGCACATGCCACGTGCTTGCCCAATGAGGCTGACAGCTTCCTTTCTTTTATTCCTGTCATCTAGAGGTGGCCGAACAGGCGGGCCAGGATTTGAAGAAAGTTTACTACAAGGATCAAAACTGGCTGGGTACCAAGACCAGGACCAGTGAGTCGGATTTGTTTTGCAACACTGTTTGACGTTGTAGGGTGCAGCTGTTGGACTGGCTTGTCTTTGTTCATTCTGTCTGCACTTTCAGGATCCTGTCTTCCAAGTTTTTGTGTATGCATGCGTGTGTGTGGGCGTGTTTTGTGGAGGTAAGAAAAATAATACATGTCAATGCTGGAAATTGAGCCCTGGACAAGCTGGTGTGGAAGCATGGGGTTGTAACCACTTGGCCATGGTTCCTTTGCTGGTATGCAAATACGACTGCAGGGTTTTATAAGGAAGTCTTGTAAGCTGTTGCCAAGTCCACGAGAAGGCAGAATAGTTTGTTGAAGTATGTGTGATTTACGCTCCTGTTTTTTATTTGTTTTTTTCCATCTCTTCCTGAAGGCTGCAGCAGCAGAAAGACAGGCCATTGCTAGATGGGTCCGGAGGGTCATCTGCTGTTGAGAAAAGTAATGGCACAGCTTGCACTAGTCGTGCAAGGCTGGAAAAACAGCAGAGCTGGCGGCCCCTCTCCCTTTTTGGGAGACCCGGCTGTTGCACTTCGCATGGATTTCTGAACTTGCCGCTGAAAGTTCTCCATGACTGCCAGGCCCAGATCGCTTTGTCTGCAGCCTTTCACATCTCTCCCAGAGTGGGCCGCGTTAAGACAAACTATAATTCATGGAAACCAGCTTCGCGAACTCGTTGTCTGTGCTACCCACTTCAGGTGTGAACACATGTAAACTGGTGAGCAGACGAGCATGGAAAGGTCACGCCACGAGCACTGGGCATAGTGTTTTCGAAGGTCGAGCTGGCCAACGCCAGGCGCTCCTCACATGCACTCGGTATAAATGTTTTAATTTTTTTTTAGTATTTTTTTTTTTGCAAGCTCCTCACATGGCGCAAGTCTGGATGGTGCCGCTGTACACGAGCCTTTACGGAGACATCATGCCTTGGCGGGTGCTGTTGAAGCTCAGTGGAGCCATGCCTAGGCTAGCGAAGCTATACACGGCTGTGGGGGGGGGGGGGGGGGGGGGTTGCTAGGCAATGCGGGGTGACATCATCGCTCCATGAGGTTTTTTTGGTGCGACTGGTGAATAACACTCGGCTTAAACAGCTCTGCTGTTAAAAAACAAGGGCCATGCCAGTGTATGGCACATACCCATACGGGCGACCAGCCAAGGTTGGGTGGAGTGGTATATCCAGTGTCAAGAAGACCAAACTCCCTTTCACAACATAAACCAATGCATGGGACATATCAAATGGGGGGGGTATAGACCAAGGATAGATAAAAGCCACGTGCACTCTGTTAAAATGGTCGGCCAGTGTGCTTAAAACAGCTTGCTGTATAAAAATGAGGACCATTACCTAAGCCAGCCATATTATGTTGGTAGTTGCATGGTTGCCTTGCTTCTTTCAGGGGACGCAACACTTTCAAGGCACTCGGGCATTAACATGGACGAGCTCAAGTTCTTCCAGCAGATTGCGTCCACCCCTTCAGGAGAGGTGAGTGGGTCACAACTTGTTCAGCCCCCTTACAGAAGAGGGGTGCTACGTGTTTGCAGTCCTTGTGCTTTGCAAAAGTTGCACACACAAAAAAAAACAACTTGAAAAATTGCAATCGATGTGGTTAGACAAATATCAAAAATGCAAACTCTGTTCTTTTATAAAAGATTTTAGGCAGAGAATATGCTTTCCATTCTATGCTTGTGTATAACAATCTTGATTGGTCTTGAAGCTTGCCTTATGCAGATTGCATTCCCTACATGGCTTTTCCACAGTTTTTGTACTGCGGCAGCATTCCAAGTGCTGTCCGTTTTGAGCCACGGCGTAGTATCTGGACACGGGCCTCAGATGTGTAGGCTAGGGCAGGTGTGCTGATGTGCACATGAGTATCCAAATCCATCGTTTATATTGCCCCAAGGTCATCGCCCCATCTAGATGCTTAGTGTTTGAGCTGTATCTTCCTTTATGTATTATGTCTTTTTTTGTGTTATCTGAAGTGCACTAATGAAGTGCGTTGACATGCACTGGTGATGTTTTGTTTCGTTGCTTTTTATGCAAATGCCCTTTCTGTTAAAATACCCATGGCAGTGCAGTATTTCCAAATGAATAATTTATAATAATTGTCTGCTTTTATTCTGGTCCCAACAATAATGTGCATTTGGATTTATTCTAGACAGATGTCTTTAAAATAGAAACTACCTGGCAAATGCTCGCTCTGGTTGCCTTGAAGAAAGGCTCCATCGTCTGGTCTTCTTTAAATTATAGTGCTACTGGGAACTTGCGTTTTGAGCCTAAATTGAGTCAACTTCGTGAAGGGTGCTTGTTGTTTTTGTTTCAGTTGTCGCATGTCGTTGAAAGTGTATTAGTCCTCCGCATATGCATGGCTTACTGTAGTACTGGCCTTTTTGTGTTCTCGTAGTGCATTGGTAGTGCAACATGCAAACTGGTCTAAAAACTCAGAAATAATGAACTAATGAACTAGTTTTCTTTAACTATGTATTTTGTTTTTAAAAACAAAGCCAAAGATTAATTTGTTCCCCAAAATAAGAAGCGAGACGAATAACAGCAGTGACCAGCACAGTGCAGCCTTCTGGCGGCCGTCTGTAGAGGAGCGGCGAGTGACGCTGCAGAGGCTCCCCTCCTTGTGCAGACCTGGAAGGGCTCGTGGCAGGGCAACGACATTGTGGCCAAGATCCTGAAGGTGGGGGAGGTGACGCCGCGCATCTCGCGAGACTTCAACGACCAGTACCCGCGGCTGCGCATCTTCTCCCACCCCAACGTGCTGCCCGTGATTGGCTGCGTCAACCGTCCCCCGCACCTGGTCGTGGTGCAGCAGTACCTTCCCCACGGCTCGCTCTTCAACATCCTGCACGGCTCCTCAGGTGGGCGCTCTTTATGGTGCGGCAAGTGCGTGCGTGGGCCCCCCGTGTCTTTCCTTCTCCTCCCACTCAGGATGTCGAGGGAGGCAGTGCACAGGGTTGTGGGTGGGGTGGGCAGTGGACGGACCTGGAATTGGGGCGCACGCTACTGCATGTGTCCCATCTGCGTGCTTGATAATTCCTGCCTGTGGCTTCAAAGTTAAGCTTTTTTAATTGGTGGAATCCTTGTCACTGCCAGTCCTGCCTCATAGCTGGTGGAATGACAGCCGAGCGAAGCAGCCTGCCTTGCAGACTTATTTGTAGGCAATCCCAGAGTTGACAGAATGCACTGTGTCAGAAACGATCATGTAACGAACATAAAAACGGTTGGGCGTTTGTCTGTGGCCATTAGAAGGGCGGAGCCAGACAGAAGTCGTGCAAGGTTGTTGCCAGTCCTGCTCACGCTCTCCTCCATGCGTTCCAGGGATGGTGGTGGACCAGGCGCAGGCACTCAAGTTTGCCATTGACGTTGCTCGCGGCATGGCCTTCCTGCACACCCTCGAGCCCATGATACCCAACTTCCAGCTCAGCAGCAAGCACATCATGGTAAGAGGGTGGTGGTCTGCTCCTTGTGTGAAGCCACATAAATGGTTTGAGAGCCCATTACAAGTGGAAAAGAAATGAAAACTTGCAGTTAGCTTTGGGGCCCAAGCCTTACTCGAGCCTTTATTTGCTAACTCCACTGTGCCCCAGTGGAGGACGTAAAATTTTAAATATGTGTGTGTTTTCCTGGAATGAACTTCAGCTGTGAATGTAGATCCAAGTGTTTCTCCCCTCTCCCCTTTCTGTTGTTTTTGAAAAAAAAGTTTCATTCCAGTGTGTTTTTTCATGTATCCTGTGAACTTCGTTGTAGCGGTTTTTCCTGGAGTCAATGGCCCAAACAAGTATTTGTGAAATTGCGGAGGCTGAGGCAATTCCAAGACTGGGTGATAAGTGCGTTAAATCCCACTCGCTGGCCTTCGCCAACAAAGTACTATCTTCCTTGGCGATGGCATCTTCTGGCTCCCAAATTTTTTAGTGAGCGGCATTTAAGCGTCTGCTGGTGTGGTCCTGAAAATTAATATGCAGAAAACAAAGTAATGGTCAATAACCTCGGGGCAGTACAGCGGTTTGAGATAGGTGGCGAGGCAGTGGAAGTGGTAAGCGAATATATCTACTTAGGCCAAGTTGTGACCCCACATCCCAACCATGAGGCAGAGATAATTAGAAGGATCAGAATGGGGTAGGGTGCATATGGCAGGCATTCTCAGATAATGAATAGCAGCCTACCATTGTCGCTTAAGAAGAAAGTGTATGACAGCTGCATCTTACCGGTACTCACCTGTGGGGCAGAAACTTGGAGGCTCGCTAAGAGGGTTCAACTTAAACTGAGAGCGACTGAGTGGGCAATGGAACGGAAGATGATAGGGGTAACATTAAGGCACACGAAGAGAGCGGAGTGGGTCAGGGAACAAACGCGTGTTAAAGACATATTAGTAGAAAGTAAGAAGAAGAAATGGACGTGGGCAGGGCATGTAACGCGAAGGCAAGATAACCGCTGGTCATTAAGGGTAACAGAGTGGATCCCTAGAGAAGGCAAGCGTTGCAGGGGGCGGCAGAAAGTTAGATGGGCAGATGAGATTAAGAAGCTGGCAGGGATAAATTGGTCACAGTTGGCACAGGACCGAGGTAATTGGAGAGTAATGGGAGAGGCCCTTGCTTTGCAGTGGGCGTAGATAGGCTGATGATGATGATGATGTTGATGAGTGTGGTTTGGCAGTGTTGCCAGCTGTGTAACCGAGCTAACGAAGGGAACACCGAAGACAAGGAAAATGGAAGAGGAAAGTGTGGTGAAAGTTTGAGGGGGAGGGTGGTATGCCGAGGCAGCACGAGACGCTGCCCAGTGGCAACACGCTACGAGATAACCAAGAGAATGAAGGCGCCACCAAATATGAGCCCACAGGAAAGTGGAGGATGAAAGTATGGCGAGAGTGTGAAGAGGAGGGCAGTATGCCGAGGTCGCGCCACATAAGCCCAGCACCCACTGCGTGATGCACGTGCATCGGTCCTTCCAGAGCCTCTTTGTTGTAAGGCTCATCTGAACCACGTGAAATTTTTTGCGGGACGTTCAAACGTGGTTTACAACTACATACTCGGAGGTGGCGATGCGTTGCGAGATAACGGCAGAGTAGCGGCGCTACCATGTGTTCACTGATCACGCAATCACTTCCTAAGACACAGCAGCTATGCGCCGTGACCAAGAAGATTGCAGTTTGCGCTGCACACAAATTTCGCATTAGGGAGTAATTAATTGTGTTTTTTTTTTAATATAATGCATGCAGATGCATAGTCGAGTATAATTTCGCACAGTTGCATAATAAGTTCATTTGGACGTTTGCGCTGTGTGTCCCTTCTCTCTAATGTCTGTCATGTTTTTTGGCGCAGCAGTACTCATTTAAAGCCAGCTATTTGATAACACAGAAGCAGTGCAGAGAAGCTAGACCCACACAGGGCAGGCATACGATAGGTGTGTGGGACAGACACCTAAGCTGCGGGAGAAAATTGTTTGACGATATGACTGCTATCAACACACTTCACCCCAGGGTCCCCCATCACTTCTGGCAGCCCGGAAGGGATTCCCTGCACACTTGTCACTGCTGTGAGAACCACTGGTCTAGAACCGTGTTATGTTGGCACTGCAAGAATGCCAGATGGAGGAAAGTGTACACTTTTAGAACGAACCTTAATTCTCAGCATTGAGTAGCATTGTTGCCAAAATGAGTGACTTCATATTACGCTGTCACATTTCATTAGGCTGGTGCAGTTTGCCTTTTTTTTTTTCTTAGTACGGCTCCCAATCAGTTTTACACAGGCACAGTGCTAATCAATTGCGCAGTCTAGGGCGCACTTTTTCGGCCTGCAAGAAAGCACATAAAGCAGCATTTTGGGGCCAAAGGCCAGGGCGGCAGTACTTATAGGAAAGAGTAGATTTTTATCATTCTTGAAGAGTTGGCATGGTGCAATTTCCTCTGTAGTGGTAAGCTGACCTATTCCACTCGTGTTCTGGCTTCGCAGGTTGATGAAGAAATGACCGCCTATGTGAACATGGCTGATGCAAAGTTCTCCTTCCAAGAGCGAGGCAAGATGTACAATCCGGCCTGGTACGCACCTGAAGGTGAGTGCACGTCGGTCCATGCTCCCTATTCTGCTGTGGTCATAAAAATGAGGGAGGGACGAAAGAATACCTTCTGTGCATGGCATTGATATTTGTGGAATAGAATGACGCTGTGTGCACCTGGTGAGCACAGCAAGACAGATAGAGCAACATGCACTAATTGCAGTGTGCACTGTTTTTATTTGCTTTCTTTCTACATTTTTGTCAAGTTTGCTCAGTGGTACGGTAATTACCTGAATGTGATGGTGGCATTTGTACACACCAATAGTGGGCAGACAGTGTTTCCCCTCACTGGTAGTGCACGAAAAAGCTGTCCTATAGCGGGAATTTATGCTCTGTGACAGGTGAAGAATGGGCACATAGATAGCAGCAAAGAAAAATCAAAGAAAAGGGGTCACAAAATTTCGCATAAGTGTGATCATTCTGCTGTTTGTAAAAAGGTGTACAAGTCACACATGCCGTTGCTTCCATAGTCTAGCGACTGTGCTGTTTTTTTTGTTTTTTTTTTTTTTGCCATGTTCAAAATGTGTTTCAGAACTCCTTTAATAAACCTGGCACAAGTAAGGGCCTTACAAGAGATTTTTATAATGTGAGCCTTGTCACGGGTCTGTTCATTCAGAATATTTCCCTTGGTGATCTCTGTGCCAGACTCGTCCGTGCAGTGAGGCTTTGAGTGATTATTTCCAGAGACGGAGCCAATCTTAGGGCTCACTTTCTCCCGCTCTGCTGTGTGGTCGTCGTTGCTTACGGGGTCGTTGCCGTGTCGATTGCAGCCCTGCAGAAGAAGCAGGACGAGATGAACTGGAAGGCGGCCGACATGTGGAGCTTTGCCATCCTGCTGTGGGAGCTGGCCACCCGCCAGGTGCCCTTTGCCGACCTCTCGCCCATGGAGATCGGCATGAAGGTAAAGGGGGGATGCGCTTCCCAGTGGCAGCTGGCTGTGCAGGCACTGGCTTTCTCTCTCGTCTTGTTGCTGTCTTTGTGTTACAGTAAGGTGGCTCGCATATATATATTTTTTTTATGCTTGCAATTTTTGTCCTGCTTATAAAAGAGAAGAAATTGCTTGGGATTAGGCGGGTTGGTCTATAATCACTGGAAAATATCAGCTTGAATGTAGAAAACAAAGGGCGCTCGAGAAGAAAACATGGACACAATCAAACAGTGTGTCCTTGTTTTCTTGTCGACCGTCCTTCATTTTCTACATTCAAGCTGAAATTTCCAAGATAAGCATGTGCTAGGTCTCACGTTCGGGGTATGTAAATATATTTTTTTCCCGTGGCGCAGAGAAAAGGCTCATTTCATTGAAACAGTGCATTGATACTAGACAAGGGTCAGAAGAGGGGTGAACAGGGCAGGTGCCGTGTACCCTTCTGTGTACCCCTGTCCTGTGTATTTGTCCTCTTGTCCCCATCTAAACAAACGCATGCCGTTTTAGCGAAATTAATAGTACTACCGACTCGCCCAACTTACCATCCTGATTCAGAGAAGGAAGCTATGCATAAAAAGCAAACAAAATGGCCTTCAGTGCATTACGGTTAGTTTTAATCTGCACATAGAGTTAAGCACTGTTTTAAACAGCTGTGTAGCCAAAAAGCCGCATCTTCTGGAGAGGAGGAGCTATTAGTCGTCTCTGTAGTTATTGCACATTTTCTTGTTTCGAAAGAGGCTGAAATTAGTGTGTGCATGTGTAAGAAGAGGAGAGAGTGAGTGTACAGAGTGCCTCCTTTCCCCCTCCCCTCTAACAAGAAAAGCAAGCTCCATTTGTCTAGGGACGTAACAGTCGATGCATCTCTCACCGATGCTTTTTCTTGCTCACGGCTGAAAAGAGTGTTCATTGGTCGAAATGATTCACCTCATTGCGTGAGAGAAGAATTTAATGGTAGGCTGACCGCATCCGTAACATTTTGTGGGACAGTCCCACATAGGAGTCACTGTTCTGCATCCCTGAAGAGACCAAAGAGAAGTCAAATTTCCCAGTTTTCAAGATTAGAAAATCTACTGTACCTTGAGCGGCACTTCTAGGAACCTAAACTGGAAAGTCATGAACTTGCCCGTCACAGATTTTATTAAAATAAGCAGTTGAAATGGGGAGGGAAGGTCGGATGAGTGCTTTGTTAAAGCTTATTTAGCAAAAGCGTTAGGTCATTGGCAGCAAAAACACGGCTGTCCAACCTTGCGCTCATTTTCTGTGCTTGTGGTAATGGCAAACAACTGTGTAGCCTGCCAGGCTTTTTAGTGTTGTGCATCCAGCCGAATAGCAGTTTCAGACTCTATCTGATTTTACAAGAAATGAGATTTAACTGAGTAAATGGGCTCCATCTTTGAGGAACTAGTTTGCATGGGGTAGAAGTCAACTCCAAATCAGCGTTTAAAGCGATTGTTTCTGGAATCTTCGTATCATTTGTGCTTAGCCTTGTTTTCAGTTTTCGCATTGGTGCATATCGACTATTATAGAACGAGTAGCTTTAAACGTTTAGCATCAATTGCAACAAGTGTTTGCCGTGTTTGCAAGCATGGTTTTGTTATGTGACTTTATTTTAGCTCTAACGGGCCTAATTCGACGTTTGAATCGACTGCCACAAAGGTAGGTTTGAGATGTGCCTGCCGCTACTCGTTAATTGTGTCAGCAGGCATTTTTCTAAATTTTGGGAATAACCTAAGTGGAGCAAGTGCTTGGCATGGGCTCCGTAATCTTGGCATTGTGCCTCTTTCCAGAGTATTGGTTTGGGCGAGTTGGTGCATAGCCAAGTACCAAAGCGCAGCACAAGACGAGGGACAGAAACACAGAAGACAACACACAGAGCGCTATGTGTGCCGTCTTTTGTGTTTCTGTCCCTCGTCTTGTGCTGCGCTTTGATACTTGGCCTCTTTCCAGCAGCTTCTTTTGCTGTACCATGGGACATCTGTGAAGATGTTTGGTGAGTGTAGCGTGACACAGCGGGGCTTGCAGTGGTAATTTAGGTCGCCACCCAGGGAGCAAGGGGGGAAACCCCGTGTGGCGCAAGTGGACAGCAGGCGTCAGCTGCCCCTTCTTTGGCCCCCCACAGGTGGCTCTGGAGGAGCTGCGGGTGACGATCCCGCCGGGCATCTCGCCACACATGAGCCGGCTGATCCGCATCTGCATGAATGAGGACCCAGGCAAGAGGCCCACCTTCGAGATGATCCTGCCCATTTTGGAGAAGATGAAGCACTGAGGCTGTGCTCGCTAACTCACTCCTCCTGCCGCTGCCCGTAGTTACTAGTGCGCTGGTTGTGCAACTCGTTATGGCGTGCCTTCGCTTACAACCTGTTCTGATGCTGTCTGCATTGGGACCCCTGTCAAGCACTCATCATTGACGCAAACTGCACGGTGCCTTCGAAGTGTTTTTTTGTGCATGAAGAAACGTTTTAAATGCAAAGGCTTGAAAAATGCTACAAAAAAAGCACTAATGCAGTGCCTTTTGGCTGACCGTACTGTAGGCATACCGTATTTGTACGATTCTAACATGCATATTTTAAAATTAAAATAGGAGTTCAAAAATAAGTGCGTGTTACAATCGGACTCAAAATTCGAAACCGAAACCACCAACTTTAAACCGAAGCAAAGCGGCTCAATGAACGGTGGAGGCTTCGTTTAAACGCAATTAAAGTAATCATCCTAAGGGAACCTGGCAGCATCCCATGCGTAAGGCGTCCTAGAGTGGTGTGTTCGCGATTGGCGAAAACGAAGGGATCACGCTTTTAAACACAAAGCTTCACAGAAGGGCTTTAGCAGCCCACAGCATGTGCAGATTTTTGTTCAATGAAATGTTTTGTGGAATTTAGAGGCGTCTGTTAGCAGCATTATTTCGTGTGCGCATTAGAATCGTTGTCCAGTTGTGTTTCTGGTTCCCGGGTTTTGAATTCTACTGCACATTACGATTGGGGGCACATTAGAATTGTGCAAATACGGTAACTTAGCCTCTGTTCAATCTCATTCACAAATACTGAATCAGTTCAGGGCTGTTCAGTGTCGCCATCACTTTTGCATAACCCTTATTTCTCTGCTGTGTTGGTTGAAGCGGCTATTGCCCACCATAGAAATTATTGTGCCCGCCCTCAGGATGCAGTAAAAGGGCAAGGCATAATACCGTATTTTCATGAGTATAACCCGCCCCTGCATATAATCCGCATCCACACTTTCCGCCCGTAGGCAAAGAAAAAAAATCCTCGCGTATTGCCCGCACAATTGATACAGGAAAGGCTGCACCAAAGCTACTGCTCAAGCAACACATCACATACCATGTAGATAGAAAAAGCGGCTATTTAGCTAGTAGAATACACTGATTTCAAGGCGTAAGTGAGGTATCACTCGAGCCTCAGAATTTTTTGTGGTGATGTTGCGCAGACTCGCGGGTTTATAGGTCTTTTGTCGAACTAATAAAAATCAGTTGTTAGAGTGCGCTCGTCCTTGTTTTTTCTTCCTTGTCCTTCTATGTTTTGCACAGTCGCTGCCATGGAAGGCTTAGCCAGTGTTACCCCTATTTTGACACTGAAGTTTTCGCACTTTTGGTGCGGGTTATACGCACGAGAATACGGTAGTAACAGAGGTGGAAAATACTAGTCTGATCCAAAAAGTCGTCTTTTCGTGTTAACCCCACAAAATTTCTCAATTATTTGTTCAGTTTGAACGGGCTGAGCTTTTCTCAATTTGTAGCTGATTTCTGTTCTGTATCTCCTTGTGTTTTTTCACTTATGTGGCAATTTCTCACTCTAAATGTAACATTTGCTTTCTTGTGTGAAGAACATTAGAGGTAGCTGCTATGTTATGTGTTATTTACATTAAGATTATTTTTTTGTGTTGAACCGTTGGATTGTTCCCTGTGTAGCCATATTTGTATTCACACATTTAATGATTTTAGTTGCCAGTTTTTAGCACGAGTTTTTATTTTTTAGAAAGAAGTGTTGTATAACATTAAGTCTATTAGAAAGGATGCTCTAAGGTTTGCTATTTGTGTATTTTGTTTAGCAGCATTTGTTGGTCAGGGTACACTGGTGCATTTATCGCAAACAGAACATCACTGCCAAATTCCGTCTGTAAATTTGTTTTAAATGAATAAACTGTTGCCATTACTACAACATAGTGGTTTTTTTTTTCTTCCCGTGGCATTCAAAGCTTGGGCACTCATAAAAACAAAGTAAAAATTTCTGAAAATATTGTTTCATTCAGCGAATAAATTCATTAAATGCCATACAGATGGGTGTAGTGGCCATGCCCCTTACTCTATGGGGAAAGGAGACTGAAAATATGTATTAGATATTATCTATGCATAACTCCACCAATGATATTGAGAAGGTTAGAAATGTCAAATGCAGTACACTCGCGATAATTTAAACTCAAAGAGATCCCAGATTTTGTTTGAATTATCAGAAGTTCTGGTTGATATGACTTGGGGCAACATAACTCGGGTTGTAATAAAACATTAACATATATTGAATATAATACAATATTCACACAATACTGTAGTGTTACATGACTCCTTTGTCTTTGCATGAGAGTTCAGAACAAATTTTGGATGCCAGGAAGGGCAGCCTGTTCATTGCGAGAGTTTTCTGCACTGGTCAAAAACTTGTGGATCCCAGCAATATATGCTGAAAGGATGCAAATTTGCAGTAAAAAGTGGTAAATGCAGCAGATATTTTCCGCTAAGCACAAGCAAAAAGTATGAATTAACCGAATGTATGCAAAGGAGCAGTTTGATTAAGGCGGCTTTAAAATACATTGAAAACACAGTAGCCGAACTAAAATTCTTGAAATTTGTTTGAATTGACTGAAAATTTGATTTATTGCAAGTCTACTGCACTTGACAGTGCAACAAGGTGTTTTATGTTTTATTCACTCGCACTGTCCCCGGGGGCTGTTGTAAAGAAAGAAAAAAATACTAAAAATAAGGGGAGAGGCAAAAGCAAGGTTTTCAGTTTTTCTCCAGTTTTAGCCCTGGTGGCGTATTCCCACTGTGGAAATTTTTGTACACACCCCTGCAACCAAGAATGGGGTGGCAGTGGGCAGAGCTGCGGGATCCACGATGTTCATCCAGTTCCCGCCAGATCTCTATGGTGTTCCTGTCTTCTGCCCCTGTGTCTGATGCACCATAACAATACTGTTGTACTTTATATGGATGATACGAAACACTATATCGCTACTGCATGTGGAAAAAAAAGGAGTGTAGAGAAAGAAACACGTACGGTAGTCGTGTTCTTTTTCTGACCGCGTCCACCAAATAATGCCGTTATTTTTGTTTTTCACCAGTAGTAATCAAGTCGCCCATCCGTTCGTTCGCCCACTGAAACGCTTGCCCAGCTGTACGAAAAAGGAAGGGCCTGCTATTCAACACTTGAATAAAACATACGCAAGGCAACTCTGGCTTCCACTGCAGGTATGAGTACATTCATTACAATTCTACCAGATCATCCAATGGGTGTTAATTCGCCGCATTGATACAAACGATTTGATTTATTGATTGTAGGGTTTAACGCGCCGGCGCAATGCGGGCGATGAGGCGCCCCGTAGTGGAGGGCTACGGATTAATTTTGACTACCTGGGAATCTTTAACGTGCGCTGAAATCTCGTTGATACAAACGAGCTCTCGCATTTTAAGGTTCTCTGCTTTAATAGCACAATAGCACACAAACATGACAGAGGTGTAAAAATACATATAAAACTAGCGATTCCTATTTCTATTTTTCCAGTATTACTGTTTTTCAAAATAAATTTAACATTATGATTCAACATCATAAATTCAACCTTATTGAAAATAGTCTTGTATAGTTGAGGTCCGCTTCATTTGACTTGAAAATCCAGTTGTTTCCCGGCCACAAGCATGTTTGAAGATGAAAGAAAGCACCGTCTGTTGCTCTGCGTTGTCGCTCTTTTTTGCGCTCGGTGCAGATGACAGAAAAGAAAAATACCCTGGAGGCAGCCTCACGCGCTATACAAGACACAAAAACAGGCTTTCGACGCACTTCCCCTGCGGATCGTGAGGGGGGAGCAAGCCCTCCTGTGAACCCGCATGCAACACTGTGTGGATGCCTTGCAAATTGAGGGGATCGGGTGGTGCGCAACAATAGGACTGGTCATGAAGGCGACTGATGGTTGACGGGGCTATTCCTTGAATTGAAGTGAGGGGAAAGTTGGCTTTGGGCCCGAAAAATGTTTCATGCGGACTCTCAGCGGCCAAAACCACAACTTATGACACGATTGACGCTGTAGTTTATCCTCTTCAATGCCTTGGCCTGCCCTACTCCACTTTACAGTGCATGGGCTGGACTCGCAACACAAAATTAACATGCACACAGACACTTACAACCATTGCGTCAGCACATCTCCAGCGTCAAAATGCAGTTAAGCCCTGAGATAATGTTGCTGCGATTTTTAAAAACAGTGACGTAGCCAGGATTTTATATCGAGGGGGGAGAGGGGGGGGGGAGGGTTCGTTATTCTCCCTCTTCGTCCCCACCCTTAAAGACCCCCTAAACTGATTTTCTGTCTCTTCGTCAAGACGCCAGTTGCTTTCATTTGCCTAGGGTGTCCTTTTTTTTTTCATTTCAAGCCTAATTCGAGATAGTTTTCACTCTTTCAACCAACGTGTACTTATTTAACAATGTAACAAGCGGGGACCTTTCCTCGGGTCCTAACATATAAGTTACGCCAGGGCTTGCGAGTTGAAGAGGCAGGAGGGGTTTGACCACAAGAAGTGTGGCGCATTTATGTATTGAGAACAATTTCAATCAGCTGCCTCTATCTGCACATTGACTAGAGCTCTGATCTTTCTAATGTCAAGGGCCCAAACAAACATGACCTTCAATTGTCTCTCCAGTTATCGACCAAGGCTTGTGTTACATTCTCGAACTTACCTTCCATGGTGCAACGCATTTGTTTAAGAGCTCTGATGGGATCGAGGTAATGGAGGTTGCGTGAGGGCTGCAGAAAAGATGAAAACGAAAAGCTGAGAGGCACGCGTCGATCGCAGGAAGGAAGATAAAAAGTTGGCCTCTCCTTCTCTCTTTAGCTGTGCCGTGTGTATCCTTGGCACAAAAAAAAAAGGTATACATGACTGGTTGAACGAGCATGGGGCTTCCACCGGACTGTAAGCTTAAGACTGCTATTATACTATTAGGAACTGTTGGCCTGAGCCACCAGAGCTGCTTAAACGAGCTGGAAGTTGGCCGTGGAAGACATGCCAGAGATAGCAGAATCAATGGCGGCACACCGACGGAACAAGATGCAAAGTTCTGTATATGCGAAATAAGAAAATAACCTGAAATATCCTTCCCGCTTTTAGTATGTCAAAATGGTGAAAAGGGAGCCAGAAGAACCGACCAGTACGCGCTGGAAGCGTTATCTGGCGCATGCGATTCACGTACGCATGAAATGCATGTATGAGATTCACGCTCCCGCGAATCTTCCCGTCCTAGATGACCCCCTTCCCCACCCCCATCTCAAGAAATTTCGGGGGAGGATGTTTGACCCCCTGAACCCCCTAGCCCTGGCCGCGCCACTGTGTAAAACCAGAGACCTTCATTGAGGACTATGGTAAAAGCCATGGAGTTGTCGTACTGTGCACTCAATTTGAACGTTATGTTAAAATGTTTGAAGCACGGTATACTCTGCCATTGTAACTTAATGCTATACTTATGTTCAGATTTGTTACGTTACCTGACAGTGTTGCTTTGGAAATAAGCTTGGGAGTACGCTCTGTTGGTTTGTGTGGTGTTGCTTGTGTGCAACAACTTACAGGACACCTTGTTTACCTTTCTGATGCCCGGCAACTTTGGAGGTAGCTGGCTCATACGGTGCTGGATTTGTGCAGCACCATGCAATCATGGGGTGCTTGTTGTGAGTATGCGAATTAGTCTTCAGATTGTCGGTTGTGGGTGGCAGCTAAGATGCACTTGTACCTTTGTCATGCATAAAATGGAACCTGAGGATGAAAGCTGGGAGCAAGCAATGAGGAGTGGCAAGTCACGTATCCTGTTTCACCCAGAAGAAATGCGATGGAAAATTTTTATTACAACCCAAGAGGCTGTAAACAACCTTTGCAAGCAAATAGCAGTTACCTGTGCATGAAATGACAAGACTGGAAGAATTATCTGCCAAGAACTGCGAGATAGTACTGGTGACATCCAGAAATGCATTGTTGAGTTGTCTATCATTTGTAATTGTTTCAGTCATCTGGAAAAAAATATACTACCATCAGTTGCACATGTAAGTGAGGTAATCATTTGTACTCATTTGCTCATGTTTTGTCTTTTCTTCTACAGAGTGTAGACTGCTAAAGTAAAGGAGCATGTCCAGCTCAAATAATTTCTTTTCGGTGCGTATTTACAGGATCAAATGGTGAGGAGTAATACGAATCATCAATGTCTCACTTTCAAATGTCGAAACACTGTGGGTTTCCCTGCCACCAGCCTTAGCTTTTGTAAAAATACTAACTTCCCAAGGCCCTGGGATGTGAGGTCGAACAGCCGAAAGGTAAGGGCATGCACTCATGAAACAGAATTTACAGAAATGTTCACTGACATGGGGATGGACAGTGTCACTTTGCCTTGTTTGCGGTGCAACATCTGGTTCATATATGCTGTTTTCACATTTATCATAAAGAAATTACTGTACACTGAACTCAGTGACTGCAAATAGCTGCTAACGGAGCCATAAAAGTTTGTCGCTGTGTGGCTTTGACTGCTAAGGTAGGCTTTTAGCTAAAGTGGGCTTTGTCATGTTTGTGGTGAAATGTCTGGTACTCATGTTGTTTTCACATTTATTATAAGGATGTTACTGTACACCATACTCGGTGACTGCAAATGACTCCTAACAGAGCCATAAATGTTTGTTCTGGAAATATGTGACTGTATGGCTTTGAGTGCTCAAATGGGCCTGAAAGATGGGACTGGGGTTTGTGTGCATGTGTTTGTAGGTGTGACCGTGTGACTACTTGGAGTGACTTCCAGATTTTGCCCAGCTGATTATGCAGGAAATAAATAAATGAAACAAAACACATTCTTTCTTCTGCTTCATTTTTTCACGTGGCACACATTATTCCTGCTGACTAATGCTCACGGTGTCCACATGTCAAACTGTTTGCAACTGGTGGTGGCAGCCCTGAGTGTCGAAGGAGTTTTGCTGCTGGTTCTGGAGTTGTGTGCGCGAATCCTGGCCACAAAATTGCACATTTTTGCGAAATTTTGAAGCACTTTAGCGATGGTGGGGTGTCACGTCGCCGCCAAATGAAAGTTGGTGAATTGGACGGTCAGGACCATCACTGGTTAACCCACATGTTGGGCTTGGAAACAGGTAAGTGCAAGGTGAAGCCAGCATCAAATTTAACAGGCATGAATACCAGTCGGCGATTTTTTAATGTAAAGCCAGCCATGGTCTTACAACATTGATGTAAAAGTGACAAAGAAAAGGAGGCTGCTGCAGCCTTGATTGATTGATTGTAGGGTTTAACGCGCCGACGCAACGCAGGCGATGAGGCGCGCTGTAGTGGAGGGCTCCGGATTCATTTTGCGCTGAAATCTCGTACACAAGGGCGTTTTTGCTTTTCGCCTCCACCAGAAAAGCGGCCGCCGCGGCCGGGATAGCCGGGATGAGCGTGTAGCCAGTGTAGCCGCGGCCAGGATGAGGATTTTGCGGCTACACGCAGCCAATGCGAATTCTGTTGCCTGGTTTGACAGCCCATTGAAATTGGTGACAGGCGCGGCAGCAAAGCTGGCAAAGCTCAGCAGAAAGTTCAATAGAAGATCAGCAGAGGGTTTTTCTTCCCCTATGTAATACTTGGCACAGATGATGTTGAAGACCCAATCTATGCCTGCTCTCTCTGCCTTTTTCGGAAAAACAAGCACCGAAAGCTTTGTAGCAATTTATGGTTATCATATGACAGCATAATAATTTAAATATTCAATATTTGAAGTACAAGTAAATATCAATAATAATGATATTTATGATATCTTCCACCGCCAGGGAGCGACTCGGCGACTCTCTGAGAAGCTAACCCTAACAAGGCAGCATGAAGGCGCGCTGGATGCGCTCTTAATTTCAGGCAGTAATTATGTAGTTATTTCAAAGGAACGTTGTGAAAGGTAACAAAGAAAAGAAACGTATTTACCAACCAAATAGCTGGCGTCTTGTTTTTTGCATTATTACTGTAGTAGTTATACTAAAGAGCCGGCTGTGCTCAGGTGTAAAAGCAGGATGGTTTGTTTATGTTTGGAAAGTTGCATAGATAACAACATTCAGCGTTCTGACTGCACTGCATGCTCTCGTAGAGCTCATTGGTTCAGCTGACAGCTCGTGTTAATCTGAATTAAAATGCGAAAAAAAAGGACTGGAGAATGTCAATTTAAACGTGTATAACGAGACGTCAACCAACTTGCGCGTCAAGAACAGTTTGTAATTTTGTCTGTTGTACAATTCTGATGTGACTGTTCTGCCTCTTCGAGAGTTTTTACCGGTAAAAAGTTTCGCATGCTCTGTTCTTGCTTCCAGTCTCTCTGGAGTCATCAGTTGTACCTGACTCCTGGTTTCTCGTCCGAGAGCCATGGACAGCGATGAAGATGGAGAAGCAGACATGGTCTTGACAGGATTTTTGTTTGGGAACATCGACGAGCATGGACGGCTGGAAAATGACTTTCTTGACCCGGTGAGGCAGCAGTGACGTAGTTGCGTTTTGAGCTTAACGTGGGGCAGCGCCTGTTACGTTGCGGCGTGGTATACACATAAGAAGTGAAGAAATCATCACACTGTTGCTCTAGGCTACCACGTGTACATTCATCAACATAGAGCGTAATATGTTGAACAGTCAACATGCAAGGAATCAGTGAAGCAGTAAGCTGCAAAGCAGTGCCGTCTAGCTTTCGTATTTTATTTTTAATGTTCCAACGCGTTCAGTAATAATTCCAAGAGGATTAAGGTGGCCTCACATTGCATTTCAAACCCATTGCCTGACTTTTCTCCGGGAATGTGCATGGTGTCTGCCTCTTGTCAATAGTCATGCACACGAAATGTGAACTTTAGCAACATGTAAAGGACAGGAAGGCACACACTCACTCCACTTGTTCTGTCATCATCGTCCTGTCCCCATTCATCATTTTGCACAATTCTCACGTTCCATGGGACACTGGCTTCGAGTGTCTATCTCACCCTAGAGATTTCAGTATTTTGCTCAGAGATGACGGGTGCATTGCTTGGTTTGCATGCCACTAATTAAAAACCACTTTTGGAGCAACTCAGTGCTTGTTAGTGTGCATTGTCTACAGCAACTGTTAGTCCTTCATAGCACTGCTTGGTACACAAATGATCAGGAGTTGAGTGTACCCAGGCCGTAGCACTGGGCCACCTTGATTTTCCAGCCCCGGATTGCCGAAGGGTGGTTCAAAGACTCTGCTGAGATAGAAGCCTCAACAAGAATACATGTAAAATGAAAATTTCAGATCAGGTAGTCTGCAGTTAGTTTGGGATTGATAATTGATAAAGGCTACTATTTCTGTAATTTGTGTCATTCTATGGGTGAAATGGCTTCGAAAAAGAGCAATGTTTTATGAGGCACAGTATGCAGAGAATGCAGTACAGTCGAAAATGTGCCTTCAACTTTGTGTCATTGTGCTTTAAAATAGGCATTGACGAATGGGTGATAGCGTGACAGCCCAGCTTTGAATTGGATGACAAATGACGGGCATGTGCATTGTGTTTAGGGCTTTTTATTTCTCACCTTGGTTAATAACTGGAACTTTGTGTGGACAAAATAAACTGGCCTGGAGGGAAAGTGGGGCAGAAACTATATCCCTGCCACATTGTCGCTACTTTGCTGCTTTGACAGTGCTGGGTAAATGAATATTCAAGTTTGGTCTCATCAATATTTTGTGGTGGGGTGAGGCTGTAAAGAATTGTCAGTGATTGGAGTGCGACCTGCTGTTCAGGAGTCGAAGCGAAATCTTCACCAGCTCAACCACCTGGGCATTGGCAGCATGTGGAAGGAAATCACCGATGATGTGGAGGCTGACGATTCCAATGACGGAGGACACAGCCCCCATGGTGGGGACAATGAGGACGGTGCACAGAGTGATGAAGGTGGGTGTCGTGTGTTTGGGGGGAGCAGAAGGCAGGGCCAACGCTTGCAGCATGTAGTGCGCAATGTGCGTTATGCCTGCAATGAATTTCCGGGGGTGCTTGCAGAGGTATTCGAGGTGTTTGGGATATTGGGGAGCAAAAGAGGGCAGGCGCAGGTGCTTTGAAAGGTCACACAAGGGTCACAGGTTAACATTGTGATTAAAACATGGGAGGAAGGTCGGTGTAGTTTTGACAGCTTGCAGCGCAGAGGGGGCTTCATAAATTATGGGAACGGTTGCTGTATGAAAAAATAGTGAGAAATAGAATTAAGTCAGGACCAGTAACCTACTGCCATTCTCACTGGAAACTATGTTCCTGACCTAGCAACATGCCTTCTCATTTCCATTGAGGTCTACTATGTGAGTGACGTTGCTGTACGCTTTCCATTTCCATTTAAAAATGTTTGAGCAGAGGAAAAAAAGAAAAAAAAGCTTAGTACCAGAATGGTTGAGAGATTATCGGTGCCCTGGTTATTTATTTTTAATCTTTCACAGGCAGCATTTAATAAGAGATTACTTTGTAGTTGCTAGCAGCTTACAGTTTGTAGGATTCCTGATTTTTATGTTTTTATTTTATTTACTTAATTTTAATTTTTAATGCAGCTGCACTTGTGCCATACTTCTTGTAGGGCATGAAATGGCCTTTCCTTTATCGTATGGGGACCCCTAAAATGTTCATGGTGAAAAAAAGCTCATAAAAGACAAAGACAGACGGGAAAACACAAACACGGCACTGTGTTTGTCTTCGTCTTTTATGCGCTGTTTTCACCATAAACATTCACCAACTTGCCCAGTTCGCCGCACCCCTGAAATGTTCTTGCCTCCGTGGTTGAGTGTCGTTTTTAGTAGTGGGAAGTAGAAAATATTTCTGTATTGTATTAGTGCAGTGTCAATCGTGCAGGGCTATAAAAAGCCTGAACTTCTTGTCTTGGTGACAGCTGCTTGGTGCATTCTTTGCAGAGTACACGAAGAAGCTGCCATCATCAGTGGACTACTTTGACTTCGAGGAACTTGCTGATGATGATGAGGAGAGAGAAGACGAGTCTGCTGCAGACGCAAAAGCGGCAGGTAAAGGTATCGTGCATCGTTTTAACTTTATTGTGCTGCCAGGTAGAATTTGAGTGGGAAACCCACATGACACTGCCACTGTTCGACGATGATGGAGGCGTCACTTAAAGAATGTTTTTAGCGCTGTAATGTTCGTTTAATGTTCAGCCTATTGGGATGTGAAATAAGTGGGAGATCAGCTGGGCAGTTTTATGGTGCTTGCCTGGAAACGTACAGAGAAATTGTTGTTCCCCAGTGAGTTGTAGTTCCCTAGTGTAGTTCCCTAGTGTAGTTCCCTAGTTGTAGTTCCCCTAGTGAATTGTAGTTCCCCAGAGAGTTGTTCCCCAGTGAACAAGGCATTGTTTTCTGTCAAACATATGCAGAGAGAGCTGCAAAACACGTTCTCTTTCAGGTGAAACAAACTTATTCAGCTTTTATTGTCTCTTTAATACAGCCAGATTGAGTTAGAACCTTAGTGACAGCATTGGATTTTCCGTTCATTTCTGATAGGACGTACTCGGCTACATAGTTATTGTGAGGGCTCAGGCATGGCCTGCTGCTGTTGCAAGCTTCAGGATTTCTACATTCACTGTCAGCATGTGGTGGCTATTTCTTTGCCATACTGCAGAAGAGAATTTTGTATGCAGAGCTGGTTCAGGATACTTGTTGGCAATGCCAGTAATGGCAACTATAAAAAATGTTCCACCCCCCACCACTTCTGTTTCTCAGGTGATGTCTTATGGTATTTTTGTTCTGCATTTTTGTATTGACTGTGGCGCGGCCTACTTCTGTAGCCACAGGTAACTTAGAGGAATTTATTTTTTATTTGTTCAAAAATAACCCCAGAAGCCCTCGATGGATACTACTAAATAGGGGGCAAGGGTCCTAGTACAAACAAAGAAACTGCAATCCACTACAGTAAGCAGTGCAAGCACTACAAAGCAAAACAAAAGCACGAACGGGTTTTATGCAAAAAATTAAGACAAACAAGACTAAATACAAATACATAGATACAAGGTAGGGCAATTACACGCCCTGAAGGCATGGTAATATCAAGTTGAGAAATGGCAGGTGGAAAGGGAGAAAAATGCCCTGAAGTAGTTGAAAGCAATGCAGACAAATGAAACCAAAAGCTTTTCTTGGCTGAAGTGCGTCCAGTGGAATTGTTACATCATGAGAGGGGGGGGGGGGGGGGCGTTGTAAGATGTCCTGGTACTTAGTTTTATTTAAAAAAAAAAAAAAAGCGCCAAGACGGCATGCTAGTCAGTGTTGTTGGGTGAGTGTCTCGCAGCGGCTATGTTGTGTGCAGATGTGCAACGATGTGCAGGCACACGTGTTTCTCCAAGCCCTGATGTGACTGAGGAGAGTGACACCTTCGAGGGTGCTCTCCAACGAATGCTTTACGCTTGTCGTAGCCAAGGTACTGACCCCGTGTACTTGCGTCGCACTGCACTCGTGCACCGTGTTTGCACGTGGTCAAGGCCCTGATGCACTGCACTGCACCGCACCCGGGTTCTCCCTTGGGACGCCCCTTATTTCAGGAACAGGGGCCAAGAATGAGTGGCATGGGGACTTTGGGAGTCTCTTTTTGTTTGTTTTTGTTTGTTTGTCTGTGGAGGTCTTGTCATGGGTGCACACTCACGCGCACAGTAGAAGTCACTGTGCCCAGCCACCTGACCAGCTAGAATGCCTGAACAAATGTAAGGAGGTCTAATGTGTCATCACAAGCTGCAGTCGTAGTGATCTGACTTGTGTTTATATTTCTTATTTCTGCTTGAAAATTGAAAAGGTTTTGTTTTTGGAGGATTTCAGAGCTTTGCTGTTGTTACAGGGCCACCCGCATAATTTAGAGTTCCCGCATTGCTCAAAATGTGATAGGCAGTGTGCTGCTGCTTTTGCGGCAGCCACCTGAATGCAGCTTGTGTTTGCGTGCACCACAAGTTGGTGCCTGGCACTGTGTGAAGCATGCTGTGAGTGGGAAATGGTCTGGTTAGCTTTATTTTCAATATTTATGAAATTCATAATGAAAGCTTCAATATTATGCAGGCTGTGGCCTGAAAAAACAAAAGAAAACCCTCCTTTTTAGAGTTCATGGATGCGATTGGTCTGCATTAGGAATGGGCCACGTCTTTTGCACTACTTTGTGTGGGGTGTGTCTTCATAAATGTGCCGGATGATGACGTCTAAAGCACTGCTGCGAGTTCAGTTCTGTTGCTTGTAATGTGTGGCCTCTGTGGCAGCAGCGAAGCGCACCGATGATTGAGACCTGGCCTTGACTCGCACCCGCACAGATGCTCTGGCCAGTAGCGAGGGCAGTGGCACCGCAGAAGAGGAGTCAGCGGCTCCGTCAGTGCCCGAAGACTCGGCCCTCATGCCGCCACCACCACTCCCCATGCCACTGCCGGACTCTCCGGCTGCCGACAAAGCCGTTGCGGAAACCGATGAAGGAAAAGACTCGGAGGAAGCCGATGGCGATTCATCCTCGGCACCCAAGCGCAACCTGGACACACCGCTGGCAGCCATGTTGCCTTCCAAGTACGCAGACCTGGATGTCACCGAGCTCTTCCCGGAGTTCCGGCCTGGCCAGGCAAGCACTCTTGATTAGTGGGCCACTGAATGCATCACCTGTGCACGTTCCTAAAGCTCCCATCACTTTCTGGCATTACAGTAATACCTTGTTACAAGAGACACCCAAGGGACCCAGGAAACATGTCTCCTGTAACCAAAGTCTCTTGTAGGCGATGTTGCTAATATGGCGAACATAGGAAGACCAACCAAACCGTTTTTATTCAACTGTCTCTTATAACGAAGTGTCTCTTGTAACAGTGTCTTTTGTAACGAGGTTGTACTGTACTTGGATCTGGGCTCGAGTAAAGCTGGGGCTTAACTTGTATTTGAAGGCATTGGGGTTTAGCAATCGCAGTTGTCTGTTTTGATGCTGCACGCAGCAAAGTATTCAGCTGCGTGTGTAAGTTGACTTACAGTGTTGCAGTAGGCATTTTTTCCTGTAGGCAGAAAGTGAAAAACAAAATTGTAGTACGTAAAAGCTTAAAGGCCAATTGCAATAGAGTATTTGACAACGTAGAAATGATGTCATCCAATAGTACTCATAAAAAAAGGTGCTAATTGCAAAATACTGCCTTTCAAACACAAATGCGCACGACACAAACAGTTTGTGAAAGCTGGCGTAAAAGAAACAGCAGCCATTACTGGCGGCCGGACGTGACACAGGTGATGGAATGGAAGCGGGCGTGCCTGTACCGGTGGCCATTCACAGCAGCCCCCTATGTGGGTGGTAGCATCGCCTTTTGCACTGTTATTTTAACAGAACTACTTCCACTAACATTTGCTGAGGTTAATGGAGTTGGGCACAACTCCAACATCGCCTTGCTATCAACTGAGATAAGTAGACCATCTAGCAGTTACTTTGCAGCAGAAAACCTGCCAGAGTAGCAGTACTTGGCATTGCGAGTAAAAAAAAAGAAGGTCCAGATTTACAAAGCTGTTTGTTCGTGTGATATCGAGTAGTAACTTTGGTTAGCCGACACCTTGGCTATCAACTCGCTTTCTATGAGGGGGCAAACTGTGTGCAAGGTGCGATCGATCACATACTGTTTTCACTATGCCTTTACGTGCAAACAGCTTTGAGAATGACCACCCAGTGTCTTTCACCTCGCTGCACATCAAGGATTGAATTGTAAAATTGGTTTGAAACTGTTTGCTGGCTTCTATGGCTAGATGGTGCACTAAAAACAGAAAAAAGTTACCTGTCACCGCTATTTGCCACTTAATAACACTTTACTGTCAGGTAAACTAAATCTAACAGTTTACAAAAATAAATACTTTATTTTGCATAGTTTATCGTTTAGGAGAGGAGCAGTTTCGTTAGCTTTTGCACTTTGAAAGACAGCGGCCTATTTTCGTGTGGATGTAATAGTTACCATGAGCAAGGCTGATTTTGGTTTACTTAATGAGATAGGAAAAAGTTGCGCAAATGTTTGCACCCGCGTGTAGAAAAGCTAGTTAGGTTGTCAAACCTTCGGATGTGTCTAAGGTGGGGAGGTGACGCGTTGGGCCAGCCCAAATACAACAAATATTGTACGCGGGAGTGCTATGGTGGTCAAGGGCTAATAAAAGGTCATTTTTTTGTGTGACAGATGTAATAGGATTGATAAATATCAGGCAAGTGCTCGGTTTGCGCTATTTTTGAGTGAAGATATTATGTTCAAGCAAAAGGAACTTTTGTAACTCCAGCAGCATTGCAAGCATGCGCATAGATTGTACGCTTCTAATCTCCTTTACTGCATTGGAAAAAATTGCTACCTGTGCTATCTGTGCGGTTAGTTTTAAAACGTCATGCTGACTGTGGTACGGTGCGGTGGTATAGCAGAAAAATTCACTGTGCCTGGCAGTGTGCTGTGGCAGTCGCCGGAGAACTGTGAGCTACACAGTAGAGGTTCCCTCCTTGTAGGTTCAGTCACCAGCGGGCACACGGGGTCCACTGCATGCTACTTTGCGGTCCCAGTGGCCATTTGCAGGTGAGCAACCGTCCCGTGCCTTTGCAGGTGTTGCGCTTTTCACGACTGTTCGGGCCGGGCAAGCCATCCAGCCTGCCCCAGATCTGGCGAGGGGTTCGCAAGCGCAAGCGCAAGAAGCAGGGCCCACAGGCAGAGGCGGAGCTGGCCGGCCAGGACACTGGGTCCGGCCGGCCGGATGAGTTTGAGTGGCGCCTGGACGTGGCCTCACCGCCGCCACCTGACATGTGTGAGCCTGATGATGAGGTGAGTGCACGCACCTACTACGATTGGGACCTGCAGGCGAGCACTTGCGGGGCCAACTTTTTCGCTCAGTGGCTGTCTGCAATGTGATGAGCTTGTTACGAGACGAACAGGGAGCGCTTGTCGCCTCCCAGTACTTTCAAGGCTGGCTACAGAAGTGTCCCCTCAGCTGTCCCCGCCCTCCTCTGTCGGTAGGAATACTTTTCTCAGATTTATGGAAAATTCATGATGCACTGGAATGGTATTGTATTGTGTTTACAACTATTTTGGTATTCCCGAAGAATGCAGCCTCCCTTTCCCCCTCCACTATATTTCTTTTTGTGTTTGTGTCTGTATGTTCAAAAACATTGCGGCTACAAGAATGTGATAGCAGTGAGTGCTCTCTTCTGCCATCAAGCACATTACACGTGACTTGATGGAACGTCGCACGCCTTGTCACAGCGCATGGCCTCAAGGGTAGGGCCAATGACTTTATCAGCTTCAAGTCTAGGAAGAAAGCTTTTCCCAGGGTAAATCGGTGAACCGTAATGTCCTGAAGAACACTCAGTCATTTCAGGGGGCTTTTGCAAGCCTTGAAATACTGTCACTGATTAGATTGCCTAACCTGTCAAGATATTGCAGCCAGATTTTGCTGAGTAATACCTACTTGGGGCTGCACTGACATGTTATGTGATGGATATGGACATTGTTAAACATGGGCTATGCACTCCTGAGAGGCATCCGAGTGATGATGGTGGGGCCTTGCCTGTTGTCCCCTCTGCAGTTGCGGTTGTTGCGGCCTGAGGAGGAACAAGCGTCGGGGAACAAGAACGAGGCGCTCAGGTCCTCAGATGTCTCACCACAAGTCGCCGACTGGCGGTACGGGCCAGCGCAGTTGTGGTATGACATGTATGGCATCCCAGAAACTGGTGACACGTTCGACTATGGCTTCAAATGCATCAGTGTGAGTTGACCAACTGCGCTCCTCTCTCAATCTTTTTTTCCCTCCAGGAGATGTATCTATCAATCTTTCTAACTGTTCTCATGGGGCTCCGAGCTTTGCCAATGCATATCGGGAGGGCTAGCTTCCCAGAGTGGCCTCAGAGATTGCATTCATGAGCCCTTCCAAAGTGGGAGCTCATAGCTTCACACCCAGTGCGCTTTCTGTTGGAACGATGTCAGAGAGATAAGTGAATAAAAAAAAAAGCCTCAGGTGTTCTGTTTTCTGCAGTTCCCTTTGGGGGAAGCATCTCCAGTTTGTAGTCATGCTGGTACAGCCAAAATTTGGAAGAATGTGGGCTTATTGAAGAAGCAAGTTTTTTCTCCACTTGGCAGCTGGGGTGTGTGTGGACAGTGCTCCTTTTGAATCAAAAAAAGAAGTTGCCTAGCAGCCATGTAGTTATGAAATCCGCTTGAATTTGCAAACTTGGGCCCAAAAACTTCCTGAGAATGCCTTAGTGGGCCTATTTACTGAGATGACCATGGCACGACTATACGCTTGGATGTAAATGGTTCTGTTGTACGGACATGACCTAGTGCGGCACTCGCAATTTGCGACACATTAGTTACTGTTGCCAGTGTTGTACATCAAGTACTGACTGGCACCCTAGTTGCTCATTATCATGATGGTGCACAAGCCACCCTGAGACATGAACTTATAGAACTTTGTTGGATACGCAGAAGCAAGACAGCTGCGTATATTGCACATTTTTGATACAATTTAGTTTTCTGTGCCAGGCTGCTCCAAAAGCATGAAAATTGCGAAAATTGCGCCAACCTGCTCTAAAGCAGCATGAAAAGCAAGGATTTTGATGCTCATGGCTGTTCCAGAGGGCAAAACGACCTAGTTGATGACATGATTTTCCGTCGGTCCTGCTGTTCTTAGCGGGGACAGGGTGACGAGGTCTTGGTACTGTGAGGTCAGCCGAGCACTCGTCCTACGGTCGCCTCTCATCACTCATTCACAAGTGCACGGATGGGAGAAAGAGAAAGGCAATGAAATGAAATAAATTGCTGTGGGAGAAAAAGACAATGGAACGAAGAAAAGCCAAATACTCAGTCGACTTCTAAACCACAATCAAGAACGTAATGAACATCATCAGTTAGCATTAGTGGTTGTGTTTCACATGAATATAATTTTCTAAACCCATGTTGCATAGGCGAGAAGAAAGAGGACGGCTCAAGAAAATTAACTAGCTGAGAATATATGACATGTTCCATGATATTGCAGCAAATGATATTGGGCGATAATTGGATGATGAGTGCTTATTGCAGCTCCGTCAAGCCGATTTTCCTCAGCTTTTTCCGCTTCCGCAGGCCTCCAGCATCATGCCCCTTGTAATGTGAAATAAACAATTCGATTCTATTCTTACAGACTTATGAAGTGGAACCACTTTGCCAACTCTCCAATCTTCTAGAAAAACCCCGGGCAAGAGAGATTGTTCAAATATTTTGGATGATATAATAAAACTATAGATTTTCATGTTCTTGAGAACCTTTGTGTTAATTTTACCGGGGCCTCAATGGGACGATAGTTTTAGACGTTCGATAATGGCGACAATACCTGAGTAATCAGTCATGACTGCAAGTATTGGAATATCTATGACAGTCATAATGAGGATATGTTCAACTTGAAACATCCAAAAACGCAGTGCCAAATGTTTTGTTTAAAACATTTTAAACAAAGCATTTTAGCGCAGTCACGCTTAATTAAGGATTGGGTTTGAATGTGGTCGAGAAGCTATATGTTGGATTGCTCCTGTTCATTAACAATGCTCCAAAATTTATTTGGGATACTAGTTAACATTGAAGGTAATGGGCTGTTAAATAAACTATATTTTGATCGTTGCATTGATTTCTTGTACTTGAAAACCATTTTTACAAGCTCGGACCAATGTTCGGGTTTGCCACAGGACTTGGCTTTGCAAAAAATCCTTTTCTTTTTCTCGCAAGAGTAATTCTCACCAAAGCAATTCTTAACCGCATAAGTGCAACCTTAGACGTTCACCAGCCAAGGGAACAGGCCAGTTTTCGAAGTTTTCTCAATTTTAGATCGTGTTCATGATATTAAGGGGGGAGGCTGGTCTTAGACAAAACTTTTTTATTTTTCAAGCTATTGAGATGAAAACTTCCAAACAGTTGTATTTCAGCATTCTGATTTCAAATATCAATTTAGATTTAGGATATCGCAAGTAGTTCTAATTTCATGCAGATTTCATTGTTAAAAGCCTATCCCCAATTTAAAAAAAAATCTGCTTTAATGATGCTTCTAAACTGCACTTCATTGCATTGCTTAGCCACCAGGGAGTGCAATAAAAGTATTCCCATGCTTCTAGCCTTCCTACAACCGATTGTATGAGGGTTCAAACTTCGTTGTTTGAACAAACTTCGTTGTTATGAGGACGAAGTTTGTTCAAACTTTGTTGTTTGAACCCTCATACAATTGGTTGTAGGAAGGCTAGAAGCATGGGAATACTTTTATTGCACTCCCTGGTGGCTAAGCAATGCAATGAAGTGCAGTTTAGAAGCATCATTAAGGCAGATTTTTTTTAAAATTGGGGATAGGCTTTTAACAATGAAATCTGCATGAAATTAGAACTACTTGTGATATCCAAAATCTAAATTGATATTTGAAATCAGAATGCTGAAATACATCTGTTTGGAAGTTTTCATCTCAATAGCTTGAAAAATAAAAAAGTTTGTCTAAGACCAGCCTCCCCCCTTAACCAACTAATCAAGAAATGCTGAGGGTATCATAAACCTCTGAACCCGACATTTATAGATTGTGAGAAAAAGCATTTGACTTACAGTGATAATACTCTGTTAAAGAACACTTTCTGAAAAGGCTGTTTCTGTGTGTTGTTTGTATTTCAAACTGATTCAAACGTGTTTTCGTTCCCCAAACTTGCTACAAAAATTTTTTTTTTTGAAGCTTCAAAGACAACACAGCTGCCCCAAATCACGATTTTTGTGCTCCAAATTCAAGATTTTGCTGCGCCAGAAACTGCTCCCAAATGTGTTTCGGCTGTCTCCCCCCTGGATATGGCAAAATGATCTTGAGGAATTATGTGCCTGGTCGGCTTGTCCTGATGTGAGCAGGAGCCAAGAGCTTCTTGGGAACATTACCACGTGGCACACACAGCCTGCAAAAACCGAAATCGAGGGGTTTAATGGAAAACAAAATTTATCTAACAACGCATTTCTTCATTTGTGAGCTGCCTACACTGTACTTTTGTGTCCTCCGTAGGATGTGCTGTTCCAACAAGGATGCTTTATAGTTGAAGGACAACTTTGTGTTTGAGCTAATGTCAAAATGTAGGAAAAGTGCAAGAAATGAGGGGAAAAAAGGGGGAAACAGCGTTGATCACATCGAAGTTTAATGTCAGTCAGTGCAGTGATGATGTGGCTGAATCTTGCAGGATGGAGAGGACAGGGACCAGTACCCACACACGATGCAGCTGAAGGACGTAGAGGACTTCCCAGACGATGCGTACCTCATGGTGTCGCAGCTGCAGTGGGAGGACGACGTCATATGGAATGGGGACGACATCAAGCACAAGGTCTGTCCCGCAGTTCCTTCCTCCCAGCCTCTTCCTGCCCTTTGAGTCAAAGTAGAAGGTCAAGTAGAGGAAATTTCTCAGATGGGTGAATTGAATGGAGCCCCTGATAAATGGAATTGGCTTTTGCTAGCCCATTCATGTTTCATTTCATGAGTCATTGAAATTTTGACCTTCTTTGTATTAGTAAATTGATATAATTCAAATTTGGTTATTTGAGAGGACAGAATTTACTTTTACAGTGGCTCAGTTCAGTTCAGTTCAATTTTACATCACTTTTTTGCATGACATAAGCGAGTACTGAAATAAAAGCGGTCGGGTAACCTCATTACATAGCGTAGTTTTAATAGAAAAAAATGCAACAAGCAGTTGAGCAGGTTCTAGAACATCCGAAAACATAATCAAGACAAGCAACAGTGACGGGAGTGGTTGGAAATCTGTGAAAGAGGCCTTAGTCCCACAGTGGCCACAAATTGGCTGCAGACAATGGTGATCAGTCAGAATACAGTTGACAACCGATTTTTCGGACATTGATCATTGATGATTTGGACTTTTTTCCGGCACCAGGACATACCTCATACATTCAATGGTTTACGCAGCTCAAAATTTTGGACACGCTAGGACGGCTGTTTGATTTTTCGGACTATCCAAGCATCAGCCGGGCCGGCTACCATGCATGCTGATGTGTGTTGCTGCCACCATGTTTCTTTCCTTTTTCCACCTATAGGCTCGAAACCGGTTCTAGCCTTGTGTGCCAGTATGTCCGCTAGTAACCTCTGATGCTGGATCTTCCGCTTCTGAAGCAGCTTCCGCTTCTGCAACAGTAGAGTGAACTAGAATACGGACACTGGCGTCAAAAACGGTTATATTTTTTAGCTTCGACTGCCCCTTCGCCTTTGCATTTGCCGGGCACTTCATGTGCGTTGCTGAGCTTAGCAAGTAGGCCTAGTTGTGGTCATGCTGTGGATACTCGGAAACCACATTCTGTCGCTACTGTGGCTCGCATTTGATTGAATTGGCTGCAGTGCTTCAAGACGAAGCTTCTGGGATTTATTGCAGGAACATTTTTTTTTGTGTGTGTGTGAAATGCATCTGCGAGGAGACACTCAACGGAGTTGGTGTTGTGGTCCGGTGACAACCTTCCGAAGGCCGCGCTCAGAAGCGGTACAGAAACGGGTTCAAAAACGCATTCATCACTTTTTCCACCCACTCACTCAACAGTAAGCAATAAATTGAGCTTTTGGCGGCACATTTGCTTTTTCAGACTGCCTGATTTTTCAAGGACATTTTAGCGGTCCCTTAAGGGCCCGAATAAGCGGTCGTTGACTGTATATTGTTTATTTGGCCACTTGGAATTGGCCATAAAATGATTTGCAACTCAAGGTCAAAGTTCAACATTCTCAATGTTAATGCTTATTCAAACCACTTTATTGGAAGTAGAAGTTTGGCATTTTATCACCTGACGAATTGCATTCAAGAGGTAGGATACAAATTTTGTTGCCCATGATAAAAGTGGCAGCATCAGTATCCCCACCCTTTTCATATAAAATCAGAGCACATTATTTTTTCGCTGTGGTTGGAAATGTAATAGGCAGTCAAATTGGCTTTATTAAGATTTAAGCCAATGGTAAACAAACTTGTGACAATTTGTTATCCTTATAAAAAGTTTGATTTGAAGACTTGTGTGTCTGTGCTAAATGTGTTGCGTGGCTGAAGCGCAACGAGGGCTCACGCTCGTTGGACCTCTGCACATTATGCAGGTGCTGGCCAAGCTGAACAACAAGAACAATGCGGCCGGCTGGGTTCCCTCCATCCTGAACCGCACAGCGTCAGCGTTCAGCCAGCAAGGTGGGCTGCAGCGTGCGTGCCCAGAGCATGTGCGTGTGACTCTGTGTAACTGTGTCCTTGCAGCCAAGAGTGTCTCGGGTGCAGGCCTGCTGGGCGGCACGCAGAAGGGCATGTCTCAGGGCATGCTGGCCAAGGCAGGCTCCAAGGCGGGCCTCTCCAGTGAGTCCTGCTGTTTGGTTACTTCCTGCCACAACCACGCCTCTCCTCTTTTTTTTTTTTTTTTCCCCTTTTTTGTAACATCATTTGAGCACACGTTGGCGCTTAGCATCATGGCTTGACTTTTAGTAATTGGAAACAATGATGCGTGCGAAAGCTGGTGTGTGTGAACAAGTTAGCGTGTGCGAAAGCTGCCTCAACTTTTAACCTTCTTTTCCAAAGAGCTGTCTACTTCTGCTTTTTATCTCTAAAAAGCTCTACAAAAGTAGCTGAACTCCTGCCCCTGGCAACCCCTGTGGCACTTTCTTTCACGTATGAAGACTTCAATGACATTGTCACAAAACCCCTCCCAAAAACGCCTTCTGTATTATTTCTTTAACGCTTTCTTATTAATCATGGTTGTTTCAATTGTCATTGTGAATATTTACACATAAATGGCATTGAAGCCTGCTTTGAGAAAACTGAACTCCTGTTGCACTTTCAGTGGCAGCCTTTTTTTGGTTCTGCTGGGGCTGTGCTAGTCCGATCTTCTGCACTGTGCTTAGTTTGCATTGTGGTGCAGTTCGGGGTCTGCAAACAGAAGAGAGGAAACGGTTGAGAATTGGTTCAACAGTTGTTTGCATGTAGCATAGTCTTTCTAGCTTGGAAAAACCACCTCCAGGCTTGTATTGGCTGCTTGAAAGCCACTTTGTGTGAAAATGTGTTTCAGTTCACAAAGGACTTTTCAGATGTATTTTAGATGGCAAGTGTGCCTTAATGCACACATTTCAAGATTTCGCTTCAAAGTGGCAAAATTCAGGGGGTGTTTCGGGGGAGAGGCAGTGTTGTATATGTTCAGGCTTAATATTTTGGTGCCTGCGTTTCATTTCGTTTTGGGCGACCGACCGTACCTGGTGCAACAGGATACGTAGTTATCACAATTCATGCTATCCTTTTTGGAGTAGGTCATTTTTCCACATTTACTGTTCTGCTCCTGTGCTTGTGGCATCATCTTGGCTGCCGGCTGCATCACAGCCGTCACCATTGGCAACCATCCTTACTGTGCAGAGGTGGATGTCAGCGATGACAGGGACGACACGTGGTACTCCATCTTTCCTGTCGAGAACGAAGAGCTCGTGTACGGCTGCTGGGAAGACGAAGTCATCTGGGATGCACAGGTCTGGATTTCAGCAGGGATGGGCGCCGTGCGTCTTAGACCTCTTGCGGAAGGCTTGTTGCTATGAGGTGTGCTTGTCGTACCCGACCAGCTGTTTTCCTGCTGTCACAGGCCATGGTGAAGAAACCGGAGCCCCAGATCCTGACCCTGGATCCTAACGATGAGAACATCATACTGGGAGTGCCTGATGACCCGGACCCAAATTCGCTCGCAAACGCAGAACCAGTGAAGGAAAAAAAGGTGAAGGCCTGTTATCCTGTTCTGTGTAGGCCCCTTGCCTGGTGTTTTCAATTGAAAGCGTGCGATTTGGATATTGAAGCTGAAAAATTTAATGGGTTTCATTTTAGTACTAGGGTGAAGTGACTTCCTCTTAGAAAATATGCTGTGCGTGTCTGAGCAAATGTATGCTTTGCTTCCCATGAGTGATGCTCGCAAGCTGGGTTTTCTCTTTGGCATTAGTCCTGAAGTGTGCGGTTGTTCCACGAGAGACTGCGAGCACCCCTGCGCCTCGCACCTGGCGTAATTGGTGTGTAACACTCACTGTTGTGCCCCTTTTGTGACGCCATTAAATCACTGTGAATGTGCACAGATGTTCACTCGCTGTGTGGTGGCTTGTATTCTGACCTTGCATTTTGGCTCTACCCTTAATATGTACGTTTGGCGGGTGTGTGGGGAAAGGGGGGGGGGGGGGCTACAAACCTGAAAGCCCTTAAAAATGCTACAGTTGAACCCCTTTATAAGAGACACGTACCGGGGAGCAGTTTCTGTCTCTTATACGAGATGTCTCTTATAAGCAGGGAACCATGTTTTCACTTACTAATCAGACCCTAGTTCAATGTGGGCACCGTATGACTAAAATAAGCTCAAAAGAACGCTATAGCATGTTTCAAAAGATTCATTCTAATTATTGTTTGGTCCCAGAATTTATGAAACTTTGTTTTTACAACCGATTCTACAAGCTTTTTTTTCTTTCCTTGTTTGTGGAAGATGAATCGTAGATGTTGAGTTCACAAGCCTGATGAATAGCCAGGGCCCTCAGCTTCTTCCGCTGTGTGCTCAGGCTATTCATTACGCTTGCAGGACTCAATGTCTGCAGTGCTTCTTGATTGGGAGCTACGCGAGTGGGAGAGCCCGCATGTGGGATCGTGCTCCATCCAATGGATGGCAGTAAGCTTCAACCACTTCTGTCAGTTGCATTTCCATTGGCAGGGCTTCATTGTCATTTCATAGCTGACTGAACCACTTCGTGTTTGCTGAAGTTATAATAAATAGTGACAGCAGGTGTCTGTCGTCCACCTGTGTTTCCACAATGGAAGCAACTGCAATTAGTGACTGGTGGCACTGCATCTGAAGTTAAAATGTCTGTTACAAGCGAGATTATTGATTAAACTTCAAGGATGACTTGTCCCTTATAACCAATCTTCTACATCCAATGTCTGTTATAAAAGAGGTCGATTTAATGGGGAAGATAGGGCAGCCAACCATGTGGGTGAATAGTGTCTCTTATACCCATTTGTCTCTTACATCAGTGTCTCTTATAACGAGGTTCAGCTGTACTTGGAAATTGTCAGCACACATTGATTCGGTCAGAATGAGGGCCTGCTTTATAGATAAAGAAGCTAGGGACAAGCAGGTTGCTTGGGGGACCCTTCTATCCGACGGTGCTCGTGGCTGGCAGTTCACAGCTCGTTTTGTTGATTATGCTTTGGTTTTGCAATGCCATTCCTTAAAAGTAAGCATGGTTCAGAGGGTAAGCGGCGTGTGCAAGAGTACGCATGTAAAGAACTCTGGAAGAAAAGGTGGAGTTGAGGCAGGAATATACATGTTGATTTGTTTTGGGGCATTGGAAGCACCCAAGCAGTGGTAGCGCGTCGTCTGTTTTCTTGTCCGTTCACCTGCCACACCCCCTGTTCAGCAGCTTCAGCGGATCGTAGAACTAGGCCCGGGTATAGTTCCCTGCACAATGCTTCTGGCACAGCACAGGGGCATGCGTTCGGTGGCACAGTGGCAGTGTGTTGTGTTCTGTGTGTGTTCTCTTCCTTGGCCGTTGCCCCCTCCCTGTGCCATAGCTTCCCGTTTGGCCCGTCGTGTGGCGGAAGGAAGAGCGTGCCTGCTGCCGCCCCCCTCGCTGTTTCCCAGGCCTCTCTAGTGCTCCCTGCTGCGGTGGGGCCCAGTGTGAACGGTGGTGGTGGTGGTGGCCTGCCTGCCCGCCCCCCTCGGGGCTTGGGTCCTCCCTGCGGCCGCATGCCAGCCTCCTCCTCCTCCTCCTCTCTGCGGGGGCCACATCCTCCTCCTCCTTCCGCTTGCGTGTTCATTGGGCACTGCTATGATCTCGCTGAAAACGTGAGCCTCACTGCATGCGCGCACGCTCGGGGCCTCCCTGCCTGCCTGCCTGCCTGCCTGCCTGTCCAGTGTGCACCTCGCGTTCCTCTCTCGCGGAGCTCCAGCTGCAAAGCCGTTGATGGGCATGGCATCGTGGGTGAGGGGTAAGCCGTAGTAGCTGGACACGGTGCTGTCCGGGTTCCCAGCCAACTTTTGTGTGCACAGGTTTGTGCAACAGGTAGCGTTCATGAGCGTCGGGTATACCGTGTGGGAAGTTCGGAGAGCCAGGAAGGGAACGGGGCATAATGTTGATTATTGTTATTGGATGCAATGGCGGATTCTTAAATTTATTAGCACGTACCAGTTTTTATGAAGTCATGCGGTGATGTTAAAAAGAGCCGTGTGCAGGTCTTGGCTGGCCATTCCTTGTGGTGATCATATCAGGAGTAGCATTAGTTGCAGCGGCGCAAGACAGAGGTCAGTTGTGCAGTAATCTTTTATTGCGGCTGTTGAATAACTGTATAAGAAAGTGTGCTGTGCAGCACCATCAACAGTCGGCCAGACTAGGCATAGTGATGCTAAACTTTTCAGCCTCTCAAGTTTCTTTTTTTTTTGCTGGCAATTTTCTTATTATTTAAACTATGACAACGGGGTCTATCATAGTCAATGCTGCAAAGGAGAAAAACCAAAATGAGGCCATGGATGCTGTATCAAATATGAGGGCTTTCTACCCTTGCTTCAGTTCAAAGCTTTCGCCAGCTGTATCTCCTTTCTACCACTATGCCTGCACTGATCTAAAATTGCATTTTTCATATCTTTTAGTGGGGTCAGTTTACAGGAAGACAGGGGTCATGATGAGGATTGTGCAACTTGTAAGGTTGAGGAGCTGGTACGCTGCATTTCCACGCACGCCTTGCTGCATCCCTTTCCTCTGCATGCTGCACTCAACATGCGGGCATGTATATGCATGTCTGCATTCTTGGCCTGTCTTGCTTGTTTTTTTTCTTTCAGCCTTGCTTTTCTTTCTTTTTTTTTTTTCTGTATGGTTTAATGCATCGTGAGCATGTTTGCACTTAATGTCGCAGTGTTTTGGCACAGGCTTGCAGGCAGCCACTTGCAAGCCTGTGAGCTTTTGTTGTGAATGCAACGATGTATGCTGCAGTGTTGTGTATGGAAAGTGATTGCACCGCTCTCCTGCGGCCACAAGCACACCACAATGCATGTGGGGATGTTCCAGTAAATTGCTTGCATGCGTTGTGCTGACTTTCTCAGGTGTGCCAATGTTTGCTCTCCATCCCGGAGGTTACTACACATCGGCGTCATATAAAGAACTTTTTTTTCCTTTTCATCTCCTGATGGAGAAGCAACTCCTGCTTGCCTTGCGAAGTCAGAACTTGGCAAAGCGATTGGACACCTGCTCCCCTTGCCGAGAGGTTTACTGGTCCGATCTCCAGCATTGATTTGCATGCTTGTGCTTTGATCAGCATGTGCTTGCCTCCACCAGTGGCGGATCCAGAGGGTGCGCAATAAGGATTATTGTGAAGACCTTCCCCCCCTTTTCTTTCCCTCTAAAAGTGGTCAAACTAGAGACGTACATGCCATCCCCTTCGTTCTGCGTCTTGTACCACTGCGGCCAATCCCGCTCCCTCAATCGAGGGAAACTTTCCTGGATCCGCCACTGGTCTCCCCTCTGGGGAGGAGCTGGGGTGTTGCGACAGGGTAATAACGCGACTGCTGGTGCAGCTGTTCAATTCCATTCGCAAGGACATGGTGCGGAAGTCGCGGATCCTCCTGGGGAAGGCGGGAGTCATCGCTGAACCCGAGCCGCCCAGCCCGGTGAGTAACAGCTTCTTGCTCGGGGGGAATCTTGGAAGGGATGTTCGCTTTGAGGGAGCAGTTGATGTGCTTGCTTATTCGTGTATAAAGGGAAGAAAGCGTGGAGTGTTTGAAGCCCCCACTCCCCTTGGTCCCCCCCAGCCGCCCGTGCAGACGCTGGAGAAGGACCCGTACAACATCTCGAACGACGAGTTCTACAACCCGAAGCTGACGCAGGACTCGGCGCTGAAGCCCAACGTGGGTGGCAACCTGATCCAGCACTCGATCCCGGCCATCGAGCTGCGCGCGCCCTTCTTCCCCACCCACATGGGGCCCATGAAGCTGCGCTCGTTCCACCGGCCTGCGCTCAAGCGCTACTCGCACGGGGCTCTGGCCCAGCCGGGCCCCCACGGCGTCATCCCGCTGCTCAAGCACATCAAGAAGAAGGCCAAGATGCGCGAGCAGGAGCGCCAGGCCTCGGGCGGCGGTGAGATGTTCTTCATGCGCACGGCCGAGGACCTGACGGGCCGCGACGGCGAGGTCATCCTGTCCGAGTACTCCGAGGAGCACCCGCCCCTGGTCATGCAGGTGGGCATGGCCACCAAGATCAAGAACTACTACAAGAGGGTGCGTATACTCCGGACCTCCCTTGCTGTCTCACTTGTTGAGGCAGTGTATTACGATAAGTGTGGCCTATGTCAAAATGTGCAAAGCACGCGGCACTTGTTGTTGGATTCTGGGGTAATCACGAAGTACCCGAAAGGGAAGTGGCTGGATGGAGTAGTTTCAGGCTGCCAGTGCGCTTTGTACACTGAGGATCCCTTCCCCTGTGCACAGCGTCCGGGCAAGGACAGCGGGGCCCCCGAGTACAAGTACGGGGAGACGGCGTATGCGCACACGTCTCCGTTCCTGGGCTCCCTGGCTCCCGGCCAGAGCCTGCAGGCGTTCGAGAACAACCTCTTCCGGGCGCCCATCTACGAGCACAACCTGCCCGACAGCGACTTCCTCCTCATCCGCACCCGGCAGCAGTGAGTGCGGGGAGGGGAGAGGGGCTTCTTCTGGCGCTGCTGTGCTTTCGTGGGCACATCGCGAGTTCAGGCACAGCAAAGGCTGGGCGGGGCTCATGGTCGTGAACTATGAAGTAGCCATTGTAGGGGCAGTGCACGGGCCATGCCAGAGAGACTGAGCAAGGGAAAATAATAATCCACTGATTAGGAACGGGTGCAGCGAATCCTCGTCGCTGTGTTTTTTTTCATAAAATTGCCTCAAGAAAAAGGAAGATCTAGGAAACATATTTGGACGTGCATGTATTCAACAAATGCAGAGGTTGCAGTGGGTACAGGAACTAAAAATTTTAATCTTTTTTAAAACATAATTAATTGCTACAGAAGTGTACTTTTTAATGTCGTGTTGTGTAACTAATTAGTTAACTCATACGAGTTTGCTTCCTAGTTTAGTGTTGGAGCCAAGCTGCTATTGTAATAAGTGTAAGGGACCTCTAGAAACACTAGTTTGAGCTTTCTTCAGCAAGATACATGGCATGTACGTATGTGTGTATGCATGCATACAGGTGCACAAGTGAGCAATATTACGTGCGTACAGCAATACTTATGCAGGTATAAATTTATACATACGTATGTATGTACATATGTATGTATAAATTCTTGGAAGAACTGTTACCTTTCAAATTGCTCAGTTTTGTGCCTGATATGACCCATCCCTTGTGGATGGGAGCCTTTAGAAAAAAAAACAAACTGGACTGGGTGCTTCGAATCACCCCGTTGGCAAAGCTATCGTGAAATGAACAAGCCGTGTGCTTCTTCTTTTTCTCTCGCCAGTTATTACATTCGAGAAGTGGAGACCATCTACACGGTTGGCCAAGAGCTGCCCCTCTTTGAAGTCCCAGGCCCAAACTCCAAGCGGGCAAACAACTTTGTCAGGGATTTCCTGCAGGTACCGTTCACCCCTTGCCGTCTCACTGATTTCCCACTGGAACAGATGGACTGCAGCAGCGTGGGAAACCTCTGCCAAGTTTGCTGCAAAGGTGGTTTTAAAGGGAATGGAATAGTGGGGTCATAGAAACACGTTTCTCATCTTTTACTAGAAAGCAAACACTGCACACACAGCACAGTTCAGAATACATGTGTATTTAGTTGACTTTTAACAACCAACAGCTTAATTTTAAAAGTGTAAACAACGAGTTATGTTTTACATCTTATCAATGACTGCCTGCTACCAATGAATCAAGAAGATAATGATAATAAGAACCAGATTTTTTGTGAAGCAGTAGGTTATTGGTGATCTGCTGACAGGCTGTTTGGCTAGCACAATTATCTACTTCATGGTCCTTTTTTCTTTCTTCCTGTAAGCACAGGATATGTACAGAATGGCTGCAGTTTTTTGGGGAAAAGAAGTTTTTCTTTTTCAGCCACCGTACTACTTTATGGAGACCTGTTTTTAGACCGAATTCTCTAATTTGCTGTAACATTTAGGGGTTGTTTCTGACATACTGGACGGGTTCTGCAGAAGTCGTTGGGCGTACTTGCGTTGTGAGGAACTGGTCGCAGTCAGTTGAATTAGCAGAACATGCCCACATGCGGTGGAAAAGGTTGGGTGTGTTGTTGCTGCCACAATAGGGCAGCACCGAGGAACGCAACCAGACATAAAATCCTTAAGTGAATGCTTGAAGTGCTGTGAACAAGCTTTATATGGACAATCTTCCCCTACCCTAATTGCTGTATCCCACGACAGGGCCTCTTGGCCGCCTCCTTCTTATAAAGTCATCGATTTCATTCGCTTTAAGTTTTTAGGGATTTACCTTTTTTCTCCCTCTTTTCTTTCCTTTTTCTTCTCCCTTGTTTTCCTCCCTTCTGAATTGTCAGGATCCAAGTTATGTTGTGCAGCTCGTGTGCAAGTGCATGTAGAAGGTTGTTTTCAAGACCAACAAAAAGTTGTCTTAGAGTGACCAGTTCTAACATTCACGTAATGCGTAAAAATTGTTTGTACCCATTCATTTTTTTTTACTTGTACAAACCAGGTGTGCTAATATTGGAATCAAAGATATATGGTATAGGTCATCACAAACTCAACGATACCTGCACAAGGTGCTTTCCTAGATGCCTCCAGTGCTACTTCTAACCCCCCCTCCTTGTGCCCTCCAGGTGTTCATCTACCGGTTGTTCTGGAAGAGCACTGACAGTCCCCGGCGGATAAAGATGGAGGACATCAAGAAGGCCTTTCCCTCCCACTCGGAGAGCAGCATACGCAAGCGGCTTAAATTGTGCGCAGACTTCAAGAGAACAGGTCTGTCTCTTAAGCAGGCTAGCCCCGGGTAATTTTTTAAGCAGGCCACTTTAGCTGCAGTCATCTCACGGCCACAAGCTGTGTTGCTGCTTTTGGCATCGCATTTGCTTCTCGACACCATGAGGTTTTTCTTTGTTCTCGTAGTTATTTATCCCTGTTTGTTTTTGCGCTCTCTTATTGCAGAAGCAACTCACATCTAACCTCAGTTCTGCAAGTTTGAGGGAAACAGTAGTGGAGTGGCTGTACTTTTTTTGGTTGGAACTGTTGCTTACATTCACTGAATCTAACAGGTTTTTGGGATCGAACTGGCAAGTTCACACCTGTCGGCATGGTACCTAGTCTCTTGGGTTCCAGTGCGGGGGTGCACATGTGGTTCATGCTTATTTCATAATTTGACCTCTGTGAATGTTATTTTTTTTCATCTATTTCGATGACTTCTTTAATTTTTGGAAAAAAGAAAGCCCACTTCTTTTTTAGCAAAGAGACTCCCGAGCAGATAAAGCAGCATTTGTAGATAAAAGACAGACTTTGCATACTTTCATTTTGCCACATTGGACGAGATGTTGGCCTAGGGATTCTGCCTTGACAAAATACTAGTGCCCTTTGTAGCTTCCTGTGTGACTTCTAACTTAATTGAGTTTGTTTGCTCACCTAGCGTAGAAAAGTGCTTCTTGCACCCTAGTTTTAAGCTGTACGGTAAAAGCTTCGGTTGATTTTATTTCCTTAGTACCTATATTGACCCTTTGAGGGTTTTTGCCGTACGTGTACTGCGGCGGTTTTCCGTCCCGCAAGGTCTTTGCCGTACGGGTACGATTTCGAGCATCCGTTTGAAATTTCGCGCCATATTAACGATGCATGCTCCCTAGGAGGTGCTGCCACCTCCTGGGACTTACAAGAAGTGTTTGAAATTTGATTGTGCTACCTTCTTGCCGTGAAAAACAGAACCCTCTGGCTTCGGCGCGTTACGGCGTCTGTACGTGTCAACGCGTTTCGTGGTTTCAGTTTCGCCACGTGATCGCATCGCAGGCGCGCGAAACTTGATCGGCGCTCGCTATCAGGGGCGGCGGAAGTTGATTTCGATCTATATTGGCGCTGCTCTTATCTTGTTTATTACCCACGCTCACTAGGTATTCTTGCCCTCCTTGCTTGGAACTTAAGTAACCTACTCGGAGACTCCGTTGCGGGGGCAGCGGAAGTTGATTTTTATCTATATTGGCACTGCTATTAGCTTGTTTATCACCGGCGAGCACGAGTTATTCTTGCTCTCCTCGTTTACTGAGTTGCCTTCGAGTTCTTCAGTTGCACGGCGAAGCGGCGATATGGCCAAACGAACTGCCCGTTCTGATGACACCAACCGCGATGACTCTTCTGACTCTGAGTTTGCTCCTTTCACCGAGTCTGAATCAGAAGACAGTCTTTCTTCGGAAGAAGACAGCTCATTTTCGAACACGCGCTTTATGCGTGCAGACTGCGATAAGGCACTGTGCGCAGACCCGTGTTTCAAGGAATACCACACTCTGAAATACTATTGAACATTTTTCAGTTCTAAATGATGCTGACCCCAAAATACTGTTCCTGATAATTTTTTACCATTTCATCTAGACTTTAGACATTTTGTACATTCCAAATCCACAATAAACTAATTTGACCACCAGGGAAAGTTTTTTTCAAAAAAATTCGATCCTCAAAGGGTTAACTTCGCTGACTCTTCTCCCGCCTTCAATTGGCCTTAGATTTTCCTACTAGCATATCAGTCAGCGAAACGTCGCATGTGCGCTAGTGCAGTGCTTGTGTGGAGCGACCTGGACTTGGAGCTTGATACAGTGTACAAACTAACAAACTAAAGGAAGGCACATTCTTTTATTCACTAACGTGTCATGGCGTAGTTTCAACTGAGCGAACGAATTGCGATGACCCGTTGGTGGCCGGCGAGCCGTGAAGTAGTGCAGTTAAGCCAAGCCATTTTTTTCTGACGTCATGCAAAACGCCACTGAAAATTGGCAAGTAGGAAGCAGAGAGGAGAACAGAATTTTTGATTTGATTTTTCTAGTGAATAAAGTCGCGTAAACGCAGCGAGAATGGTCAAAACATGGCCTACAGACTCCAGACTACAATTTGCACTCGTAATCCCACAATGTTCACAAATCACTTAAGTGTGGTAGCCAGCAGTGTCAGTGCCAAAAGTAACAGCCAAGAGGAAACGATGTTGGGCTCGGATTCCAGGCTGCTGATGGAACTTACTTTTGCAAAAGTGGAAGTGCCTACAGAGATTTGTGGCTCCCCGCAGCACAAACGGCAATCCGCCATCGTACACTATTTCCGTCAGTAAAGTTTGAGTTTTTTGCTCCCATCGTGATCTGAGTACTTGCCGCGGTGATTATATTTTTTGCCATCCCCAACAGGATCAGATTAACAGGAGTGGACTGTAAGTGCCCCCTCCTGTCCCCGTGACAGACGCTTCTGCTGTTTCCTGGTTGATCACTTGTTGGATCAGTGGCCGCCCCTTGCCGGCCGATCAGTTTCTCACTGTGCTCTTGCATGCCCACTATGGGCTGGGCAGGCATGGACTCCAACTGGTGGGTCCTCAAGCCGGAGTTCCGGCTGCCCACCGAGGACGAGATCCGGGCCATGGTGTCCCCCGAGCAGTGCTGTGCCTACTACAGCATGATCTCCGCCGAGCAGAGGCTCAAGGTAGGACCCCTCGAGGGAAGCCACTGGCCCCGACTGGCTCCTTGTATTTCGGAGCCTGTAGCAGAAGTTGTCCACCCATACGTCACAGTACTATTTATTGTAAAGAAGCTTTTGCTGGATCGTTAAGCTGACGCGGTTCCGCACACTTATTCTTAAAGGTACATCAGGAACAAGGTATTTGTTATCTGATGATTTAGCCCGGTGTAAGCTCTCAGAGGGAGGTGGCAGCGATAAAATTCGTAAAGGGGTTTTGCATCACTGAGGAGCGTTAGAACGGGCAGGTATGGTGCTTGCAAGAGGCAATGCGTCCTTATGCATGCTTTGCCGCTGTCGTTATTACTTTTGTTTGTTCTTCAGTTTTTCCAGGCTGCTGCACTGTGTATAGTGCGTGGACTAAGCTGACTGCAGGTGTAAGAGGAGACTGACAAAAACAAAAACTAAAGCAGTTACACCCAGTGTGAAAGATGCCAGAAGTGCAGAGCAGTGATTCGCCATGCGGACTGGGGCACCGTTCTTCACTTTTTGCTACCTCTCTGTCTCACTGCTCTCTTGATGAATTCAACAGAGGCGTGTTTAATGCAATTCAATTATCCCACCTTCGCAGTGCTCGCGCACCCTCTGCCTGGAACAGCTTGAGCGGGAGTTCTGTTCTTTTGCTGCTTGCTTTCATCTCACATGGACTGGAGCCTTACTGAGCCATTCTAAATGCCTTTTTTCTTTTCCCCCGCTGCCACTTTTTTCACTTCTTATTTGAAAAACCAACCACTTAATTACATATATTTTGCCTCAAATATACCTGCAGTTTTCTTTGGGCTAACGGGGACATGTATGACCAGTGCCAGCCGTTACAGGAGTTTTCGACGGTTCTGCGTATATAAACCTCGTTTAACTATCCTTTTAACTTGTGCCCGGAAGGCTGAATCGAGAAACAAGCGGGTATCTTTTAGGACCGTCTGTTTGGGTGCGTGACACTGCAGGGCTCTGTTTGTGTCCATGACGCCGCACGACTGCAGTGGCCATAATTTAAGCGCAACGAAAACACACGGATGAAGAACAGAGCAGACGAGACAGGTGCTGTTCTTCGTCCGTGTGTTTTTGTTGCGCTTCAAATCATGGCATTCATTCACCAACTAGGCCAGCAAGAAGTTCTCCTCACGACTGCGGTGGCTAGATGTTGTGAGCGTGGACGAGCTTTGGCGACAAGCTGGGCCCTTTAAGTGCTCTGCACTTAAAAATGCTTGACCGAGCTTGGGTGTAGGCATGAGCTGGCCAACAGTGAGTTTTACCTCTGCTGGCCACATACACAGCGCGGGGCCTCTCCCCTCCGTGATGATGTGGCCAGCATTTTATTTGTGGGCTGCCAATACAGGGAAGGACAAGCTGCAGCGAAGGTGTTGCAGGAAACACCTTTATCGTACAAAGGTTGAACAATTATGATGGGGTGATGGGCCAAGCATTACCTTGTGTCGTTGAAGTAGCAGCAACCAGAGCCTTGTTTTTTTATTAGTGCTGCTGTCTTTTCAGGACTGCTGTTTATGTTGCTCATTTCGGTTAGCCTTCATTCTTCCTTAAATTTTTGGGTTCGTTAACCCTCTCACTGCCAACTTTTCTTTTTCTGGCTTGTGAGGTTGTTTTTTTTTATCACTTTTGTAGAAATTATACTACATGAAGATCTGAAGGATTCGTAAACATTTTTGTTCAGGAATATCTCATCCAATAAACAAGTTGTATTGATTAAGAACAAATTGAAGAATAATTAGCTGCTAATTACGAGGTTCAGGTGTACAGAAAACTTTTTCGTGCAATATTCTTCAGAATAAGGCTTTACATGAAGCAGGAAGCTAAAGCACATAGGGAAATTCCCCTCCTTGGTCACATCTGACTTGCCATGGCTGCGCTTTACTAAGGCAAAGGTGAAGCGGTGCAGATGTAGAAACACGGGCTCCATCTGTTGCCTAAATTTTACCCTACAAGTTCAATGTGTTTGTGTGGCCTGCCTGTAGATGGCGAGACATGCCTGCAGTGTTGTTTCTCTGGTATGGTGGGGAAAGGGTGGTGAATTGGCTCCCAGCCGGCACGTGTTATTCTCTTGGCAGTGGGTGCGGCCTCTGCTGGTGCCATGTGTGATGTCACCTTGGGGCTGTTTGTCGTCTGCTTCCCTCCCAGCTCAAGAAGGCTGCTCACTTTTTGCACTCGTAAATGTGCTAAGTCTGTTTGACCAGTGCTTATCTTCAGTAGCTTCAATCTTACTTGGGTAACTTCTATCTTAACCGGGGACGCGGGTTCGGCAAAGGGTAGAAAATCACGAAAAAAAAAAGCATTTTGAGAGAAACGCATTTTTGAAGTCCTACTACCTTCTAGCACCTACTATAAATGTTTCAACGTTAAATTTGGTAGGAATAGAGTTTCTAAATGGCTTTGAAAATTCCGCAGGACTGGCAGAATGACAATAACTGTGCTAAAAGGGCTTGAACTTTGCACGTGCATCACGTACGAAGCAGACTTTCAGCAGCGCCCATCTCGAGCTCATTTTGAAGCTACATTGTGTGTGTTTTGTGATATCTCAAAATTGCTCTGTGCGAAAAAAGAAAACGAAAAAAAAACATAGCCGCTAATGCGCCGCTATGGTTCGTGCACTTTTTATTAAATTTTTGTTTTGTTTTTCTTGCCACACAATCACCGCTGTGGCCGTCAGACTCGTTTTGCGTGCATCTCGTGACCTGTCAGCGGGCGCACCATCTTTTTTGTTCTGTGCCACAATATGTGCTGCCCTTCACCTAAAAAAAAAAAAAAACACACACGCATCAAAGATATAAAAAAGCGCAAGAACAACCATGAAACATGGCAGAAAGCAGTACCGGGATCTCTTGTCACGTCGAAACCAGAGAAATACACAGAATCTGGTTAGAGAAGCATTGCTTGCACCAAGAAAGGCCTGTCAGGCATGATATGCCAGTTTGCTTTGAAAAAGATGTTACGCAGGAAATATGCTTTCTGAATTTCAGTAGCAGAAAATGTGAATTTTCGGCACTGTTTTTTAGTGTTATGTGGGCTTTTCAGTTATTTTGTGCCATAGTCGCATACTTTTTTTTTTTTTTGCTTTTTGTGTAGAGCAAAGTTACACAGTGACACTATCTATAGTTTTGTAGCTATTCCGTAGCGACAGTTACCATTATCTGAAACTTCTCATGTCTTTTTGTTGGTTTATGTTGTGAAATCACTCTGCCTTTTGGAGTGTTTCCTTATGTTGCTCTTGAGCTAGGGGCATATGATACCGTTGCATGTGTACTGAATTGATCTAGCAGGCAATGCTACTTGTATTGCCTTGGTGTTGTTTACCAAACTGTAATAAATAAGGTCGTTGAGACAATCCTGCAGGCATTATTCATACCAAATGTTACTTTTTTCTGCTCTGTCAGATTTCATGTAGTGGATAAAAATAGCATCTTACAAAATAAACCTTTGGCATTAAGTTCATGAAAGTAATGTTCAAGCCTTATGAAGCATAATTGCATGAAAGCTACGTGAGAAGTGCATTGGGAAGCACTTGGAAGCACTGTATCTATTTGGATCTATGTATCTGTATCGATACATGTGAAAGCACTGTATCTCTTGAAACAGTGGAGCCATCTAAAAATCAGTGGCATGTTGGAATCGCTGGAAACATCGTGAAAAATAGTCTACCGTAAAATACCGAAGAAGCGCCCCCCTCAAAGTGCAGATAGTTCAGGGAATTTTTTTTGGGGTGGGGGCCTTGTTAGGAACTGCCCCATAATTCAAAATGGCGGTGTGTAAATGTTCACCAACATTACCTGAAAAAGAAAAAAAGATAATGCCGTTCATTCAGGAGAAACATTTTTAGTAAAGATGCAGTCTATGAAGCCCCTCCTGGCACATCCAGTGTTAGCAATTCATATGGTGTTCCCGTCAACCGCGTTGTTGGTCCTTTTAGCCAAAGAATCCATCCTTGCCTCTTGCCATCATCTGTCCATTTTTGAGATGTTGAAAAAGGTGTACTCATGATGTGTTACGTTCACGGTGGAGCAAAAAGGCCTAGGTGCATCTCTAACACCTTCGAGTGTCTTCTGGCTTTCGTTACGAATGCATGTCATGAACCAATGCTGTCACAAAGTCACAAGCACATTAGGCTATGTCAGATGACAATAACAAAATTGCGAGCGTGTGCGGAATTAACCGCTACCCTGAGCTATTAGATTGGATTCTGGTTTAGCCAAGAGCGCAGTCAAAAGTGTTCCTGGGCAGTTTCAGTTTCATTGGTTTGGGCCATCAATGGTGGTCGCGGTAGGGACGCTTGTTCGGTAATGCGTGAAAACTCAAAACACTCGGGTAATGAGAGGGGGGCGCTTGCACGGGTTGGGGCGCTTGATCGGTATTTTACGGTAAGGCTAAATTTTCATGTACAGTGTAGACCATTTATAATGTAACTTGCTTATGGTGCAGGACCGGATATAACGTGGGTTTTTTTGGCCATCAGCAGGCCTCCCATAGAAGTCAGTGCATAAGCTTACCACTTATAATGTGGCTGCCCGAAGCGCGATACCGTTTATAGTGCGTTTTTTTTTGCGGGTCTACTGATCAACCGGTGCAGCTGGGGCATCGTTTTAGGGTCGCGAGAAAGAATAAAAAAGACAAAATCAGCCATCCGACGCAGTGTGCACTCCCTGCTCTCTCCTCTAACTTTGACATAAAAGAAAAAAATTACGCCCACCTCCCCTTGCGGGAACCCTGGTGTGATGCGACGCTGAGGGGGGTTCAAGCGCAAGCAGAGAGCAACCGTCGACTGAAAGGCCGCCGGAGAGCGGCACACCGGTTATATGCGCAGCGCGCCCGAAGGAGAGGAGACCGCGGAGAGAGAGAGTACTGCACATGCGCAGCACCGCGCGCAGCGCCGCCCACCGGCGGAGTGAGAGCGCGCTGGGCCGCACACCTGCAGATGTTGAGAGAGAGTGTTCGCTCTCACCTGGGCACGCGCCGGCGCCAGTGTGTCTGCCGCGGCTATGACGCAACACAATCCAACACAATCCAATCCAAATCCAAGCCAATCCAATCCAATTGAATCCAATCCAATGCCCCTCGCGAGAGAGTGTTCGCTATCGGAGAGGAGAGGGGGTGAGCGGAGGAGAGTGCGGACGCTGCCGCCGCCGACGGACTCGCGCAGGAAGGACAGGGCCGTTGACAAGAGATGCTCTCAGCATTGCATCTAAAATAGGCACCCTTTTGTTTGCATGTTCCATTTGCGTGCATGTGATAACAATTGTCCTTGCTTGACGCACCTCGGAATATAGCGAGCCCCTCCATCCCCCACCCCTCCTTGCGCGTTAAGTTGTTTCTCTTATAATGTTGTGCAGATAAAGATAAGCAACAGCCCTTTTCTTTTTTGAACATCTGGAGATAGCGAGCCGCGATACCTAAGGTTTCCCCTACCTGTGTGCTGTGCTTGATAAGCAACTGCCTTCGGCATGGCGAACACGAGCTGGGGGGGGGAGGGGGAACCCCACTTGCATTCTTATCACGTTGTCCTGCGGCATCCATTCATAGACTCTAAGAAATGTAGGCATGCTCCCTCAAAACACAAACACAAAAAATTTAAAGCCACGCTCGCGGTTTGTAAGACCATGCAGCAGCTTGTAAACTCTGCAGTAGCAGTGAAGGAAAGTTTGACATCCACCTAAATGCAGCCAACGGCTACAAAGGAAAGCTATACAGCTTTCTCAGAAACTTCGCAGTCGAAGAAAAATTCGTCCTGGTCCAGGATTCGAACCCGGGACCACTGCTTAACCAGAGCAGTCGCTCTACCAACTGAGCTAACCAGGAGGCTAGTCGTTAGTAGCGCGAAAGCGAATTGATCAACAACTCGAAGTGAAGGACAGGTGTTAATCGACCAGATTTAGGGGAAATCCCCAAGGTGGAGTAAGATTCTGTGAAGGAAAGTTTGACTTTCCTTCACAGAATCTTACTCCACCTTGGGGATTTCCCCTAAATCTGGTCGATTAACATCTGCAGTAGCATCTGATGTGGAAAACAAAAAAAGGAGAGAGAGAGAGAGAGAGAGGAGAGAGAGAGAGAGAGAGAGAGAGAGAGAGAGAGAGAGAGAGAGAGAGAGAGAGAGAGAGAGAGAGAGAGAGAGAGAGAGAGAGAGAGAGAGAGAGAGAGAGAGAGAGAGAGAGAGAGAGAGAGAGAGAGAGAGAGAGAGAGAGAGAGAGAAGGGGGAGGGAGGGGGGGGCGAAATGAAGACCGCCGCGCCACTATTTTTAGGAGGCCTTCACTTGACTGATGATTTTCAAAGAATGATTGAAAGGTAGATTGCGATGTAATTGGATTCCCTCATGTTTTGTTCGTAATGCGGATTTTTACGGCTCACGCGACATACATTGTAAGTGGTCTGCACTGTAGCTAGTATTCAAAATAAAAGAGGTTTAAAAATTGCAGTACATTCTTTTTTTTTATATTTTCACACAAACAGATCAGTGCACTTTCTATATCACTTGGTTATTAAGGAACGACCATGTTAAATACTGGTAAACATTAGCACGTGGGATTCCTCAGGGAATCTTCTGCAATCGATTCCAGAACTTCAAGCGCAATTTACTGAGCTTCGCATTTTTTGCCTATGTGCTTAACCTTAGACATTTTCAGAGTTTTTTTTTTTTCCAAAGGATTCCTATAAACTTACTAATGAATTCGTAATGAAATGAACTGCGTGCTGGTGCTTTTCTTAACGGTTGAGTGTGACCCAAGATAAATGTTACTAGCAATAATGTGACCTCATTAGATTTTGTGGATAGTGTACCCAGCAAGAGTATGCAAACTTATATTAACAGAAATATTAATAGTATGAGCATGCATAGCAGGTTTTAAGCTACAGTTCCATATCAATTATTAGAAAGATTTCAACTGCAAAGCCCTTTAACGGCCGATGAAAAATGACCCAGTTAGGCTTCAGTAGTTCTCTTTTTGAAATTCAAGAAGTAATTGTACCATCTTAAAACTAATCGCATATTTGACATGAGGGAAACAAAACACACATGTACAGTGTTACTAGTTATTGTAGGTGCATTGTAAGAGAGTTCATTTTAAGACCAGTAAGATGTGATCGCACGAAGCCAGTCATGTTCAAGATGTCTTTGCATTTGAGGCCCTTACATGTCTTGACCCAGGTCTCGGAGCGGTACGGTGATTGTAAGGCCAACCTTGGGCAGGATATAAACAGCGTGATCAGTTCTCACCGCTACAAGGCATGAGTGCCCCAATCATCTCATTCACAAAATAATTGTACTTTTCTATATCGCTCCTATTTTCAGGTAGAAGCCAAAAGAAGGATTTACAAGGGACATAGTATCCCCCACAGTCATTTTTTGCAGTTCTGTTGCAAAAATAATTGCAGAATAGCCAAAGTGAATCACTTCATTACAATTTCTGGCTCTGTCACACAGCTGCTATATGTTGTGCACCCTTTTTTCTCCTTCATTCAAAAGGTAATCTCATGCAAAAAAAAAAAAAAGAAGAGAAAAAAAGAACGAAAGAGAAATCTAATAAATCAAAATATAAAGCCACTAATGAAACATATTTCTTAAAATTTTTATGCCCACATTGAATGCTGTCACTTATCAAGTATCAACTGTTATATAACTGCACTCAAAAGAGCACTGATAAGTTTATTCAGTTGGATGAAAATCATCCTCAACTCGGCAAGTAGTTTATACATTGTAAAATACAGGAATTCTAAAACTGGCCTCGTAACTTGCATGCAGTGATGAATTCATGGTTTTTGTTGCTGTTAATCATGCAACCAGCTGGCACGCTATTTTTTGGATTTGTTTGCGATTTCCTGCTTTCAGCATTTCATTTCAGCATGACAATTGCTATGCAGTTTTTAAGGCCTGTGGGCAAAGTAACAAAGTATGAACACGGTTGGTGGACAGCAGTAAAAAATTGTGGTGCATTCAAATTACATTGACTGGCACACACAGCCTGAAGAAAAAAAGAAAGCTTATTTTGTGCTGTATGAAGAGAATGTTGATGCCTCATATATGCTGTGTGGGCACTAGCAGCAAGCCTGTTGAGCATTAAAAAAAAAAAAACTGTGCAACTAATTTAGGATAGGTGCTTGTTGAGCAGCAATGAATCCTGTGAACATTACTCTGCACGTTTAAAGTTTACCAGTCAGTGGGAAATGGCTTGAGGGCTATGTCTGGGCTTCCGAAGCAGTCAAGTGTGTTCAGTCAAGTGAGAGCAGGTATTTGAGCATGAAGACTGTGGCCACACTCTGGCGGAGGGTAGCAGACGACAATGCACGAGTCCACAAGCTGACATCACAAGCTAGGGGACGCTGCTCAAAGATCTCACCTCCAGTATTCTTCTCCATGAACCTCATGCAGCAGTGTAGAAGCTGTGAGGCATGAACAGGCACAGCCAACAATGCATAGTGAAAAATAATCTTAAAGTATGTGTCTCGAACGGATCAAAAGCAGCGAGCGTGATTTCTTCAAAAGCGCATTGCTGTCATTGCATCCGGGGCCATTGCTGGCTGGTGCTGCTACACCCTCTATTGGCTGGTGCCAGCCGTGGCTTTCCCAATGCTGCGCGAAGTTAGTGGAATGTAATAGTTATGCCTGTTACTTTGGTTGTTTATTTCCTGGTGCAGCAACATTTCTGTTTTGGGTAATGGAGTTGCGAGAGCACTTGCATGCTAGTCTCCCCATTTGCCTCTATATTTGGTACTACTGGAAGCACTTCAGGATGCCAGGGGCCTTTCTCTTTCCTTCCACCTCTCTCTGTGTGTTCTGTATATGCTGACATTTAGGCCAGATCTGGTGGTTATGTCCACAAATAAGCATTCCATATGATGTGTAGCAGTGAGAGGTGTTAGTCTGGGATGCTTTGCTGATGCATGTTGGACAGGCAAACCCTACAGGAACACAGAATAATGAAAAACATTTCTCATATTAGCCAAATATTTTTCATATTGCCCTGTGCGAATTTGGCTTTCCTTATCTACTCTTGCGAAGGCAAAGTTTTCCCCCTACAGGCCCATTATTATTTGCAACGCCCAGCACGATTTGCAGCTTTTTATTTAAGTTGATGCAGTTCTCTGCTGCCCCAAGGGCAGGCTGCACGCATTCGTCGTGTAGAAGCTCCTTGCTCACTTCTCCCGTTGCTTGCACAGGACGCCGGATACGGGGAGAAGTCCCTATTCGCTCCGGAAGATGAGAACGACGAGGAGATGCAAGTGAAGATGGATGACGAGGTGAGCCCTGTTGCCCTGGTGGTGGCGCCTGCCAAGTGCCTGCCCACAATGACACGGGTGTGCTTGGGGGGGCGGTGTGCAGGTGAAGGCGGCGCCCTGGAACACCACGCGGGCCTTCATCTCTTCGGTGAAGGGCAAGTGCCTGCTGCAGCTGACCGGGGTGGCCGACCCCACCAGCTGTGGGGAGGGCTTCTCCTACGTGCGCGTCCCCAACAAGCCCCAGCAGTCCAAGGTGCGGGAGGCACCAGCCTCTTCTTCTTTAGCATTCTTGCAAAGCTTTTCAGGGAAGGACCTTCAGTCGTCCGACAGTTGGACCACACCAAGTGGTTTGGAGTGAGCTCCTGCACTTGGGTAGTACTTTGAGCTGCCATGCATTTAATAGGACATGAGAGAAAGTTTGGGGAAGGATGAGGGGTCAATCCTAGCTGCGGTAGTCACTTTTCACATGGAGACAAAAAGCAAGAATGCTCGTGAGTCAAGAATTTGACGCGTGTTAAAGATCCCCAGGGGTTCAAATTTAATCTGGAGCCCTCCACTGCAGTGTACTTCATAGCACAGATGTACCTGCACCCCCCTTTTTCCCCTTTTGCACCCCCTGCAAACGCCCTTGGTTGGAGGAAGCATCTTAGAATACCTGCTGTCTTTTGTGCTCTGGCAATGTATTCTTCTGGCCCACGGCTGGGTGGCGCAGCTTGAGGAGGAGAAGGGAAAGTTTTTATTTGATGTGGTGTTCAGTGGGAGGGGTTTTTCAGTTCATGATTCCATGTGCCGTCTTCGGCAGCGCAGCTCTCGCCATGAGAAGAGCCTGATCGTGAAAGTATGAGCTCGGAGGATCTGGGTTGCGCTTGCACTCCCCGATGATGTGAGGTAGTGTCGAGTTAGGGTTGAACAAATCACGACCGAGAGTTATTGTCTTGATGCCATCTTGTAGATGTTTTCTCCACCCCACCTCCACTCTAAAGCTGCCAGGTTATGTGCAGGTGTGAGGGTGAGGGCTTGTTTCTCATTTGCTGTGTCCAGAAAAAGTTGTAACTGCCTGTGTATGCCTTTGATAACAAAAATTTCACTTAAAAACCATAAACAACTCGATCTCATAAGTACAGTCGAATCCCGCTACAACGAAATTGACGGGACGTGCAAAAAATTTCGTTGAAGTGAAAATTCGTTGAGGCGAAATCTGCCCCAACACAGCACGGAAGGGCAAGAAAAATAGCCCCGGATATTTCCACATCATTGGCAGCATAATACAATGCTTAGAAAAAGGAGTGGCGCGCAATAACGTCATGTTTATTCAGATAACAAACTGTTTTTTACCTGCAGCAAGGGGGAGATAAAGAAATGCAGGCGCAAAGCGTATTACTGTACAACAAGGCGTGTCCACCGAGCTGATTACTTGCAGATAGCTGCTAGGCCGTCGGAAGCCCCCCTCTCGCTTGTTGGAGGAGCAGTGCCGTTAATCTTATCCTCTGACAGGGCACGGCAGCTACTGACCTTGGCAGGCAAGACACGCGCGCTTGCATTTAACGCGACCGCGCGCTCACGACTAAGATAGGATGACTTGGCTTCAAGACCAAACACGCAAACATGATTTGTGCTCTTGGCTATGAAGAATGGTGAAAGGAAAACGGCAAGGACAGCTGCTCACAATGCATACATGATGGTGCCGTGCCAGCAGCGGAGCACATTCACGCAATTTCAACTGGATACGGATTGGCTGTAGCTCCGGCTTGGCGAATCGAGTCTGCGCCTCATGTAAAGACGGCCAGCCACATCATTATCACCAGCAAACAATGGCGTCCACCTATGAGTTTGTTTTGTTTTGGGTGGTGGTGTGCGCATGTGGTGCCCGTTTTCGGTGAAACTAAGCGTCCTGAACGTATAGGAAGTTATGCTTATTTTATTGTAAAACACATGTTCAAACTCAGCCCCAATGGGCGTAAATTTCGTTGCCAGACAAATGGTTCGTTGTGGCAAGGACTCAGTTGCATTGACTTCTATGGCTAACTGATGAAGAATTGGAAATGTTTCATTGAAGCGGAAATTTGGTTGAAGCGAAGTTCGTCGTAGCGGGGTCCGACTGTAGTTAATAAATGAGGTCGTGTCCGAATTGTAAACATGCCATCGTAAATGTGACCACCGTTTCCTAACCATTGCTACAGTAAAAAACATGTACACCTTATTGTGATCTGTAGCCCTTACCTATTAAGGTAACCGCTTCAGGTTTGCTTAAATTAACGTTTTAACTAGACAGAAAAGGTAACACTGAGAACACCTACTTGTCGCGCCGTAGAATGCCGAGGCGTCCACCTTGTTCTCTTGTTTTGGTAAAGCATTGGTGGATGGTAAAGGCGTGGCATTCATGAGATGGCAGCACCGTTTCGTAGAGCGGGAAATGCGAATGCTGGCTGAGCGGTTCAAGTGGGGATGACGATGGTTGTAACTCACAAAAATGATCATAAAAGTCGCGTGTACAATTGTACGCACGCTGTGTCGCAAGGGTTAAGCCAGCACGGCCCCTTTCCCCCCTTGTCTCTGACCCGACAGGAGGATGGAGCGAGCCAGCAGCCCGTGAAGAAGACGGTCACCGGGACAGACGCCGACCTGCGGCGTCTCTCGCTCAGCAACGCCAAGCAGCTGCTCAGGAAGTTTGGCGTCCCCGAGGACGAGGTGTGTGCCGCTTCCCCAGCAGGGGCTGGCCCCTTCCTCCTCTGACGGCCACTGCAGGGATTAAATGCATTGGCCGTACCTGGAAGAGTGTGTAGCATGTGAAACATTTCAGGCTGCACGGGATTTGCTGCAAGTATTTCAGCGGCAGCGCACGGCATGCGTGCTACAGAGTCAAGTTCTTCGGTGTTCTTACCACACACTACACATGCACTGTTCTTTCCTCATCAGGGCAGAGATGTTCTATGTAAACATAGTGAGAGAACAGCAGTGTCTGGCGGTCTGGGGCGCCCTTTTTATAGAGCAGGAAATTCTATTGATATTGACAAAGTCCGCATTACTGGGATGATGAACTGTATATGCAGAAACTGAAATTAGCATTTCAAGATTAGCTGTGTGCAAGTAACTGAGTTGCCGCATTTCCATTTAATTAGGCAGGAAACAAATGAAGCAAATAACAAAGCCAACAAAACTTGTTTGGGAACAAAAGTAAAGTGTGCATGGCCTTTAACACAACAAGTTGTCATGTTTCCTATTTTCTTTTCTCAAAGCCTTGTGTAATGCAACATTAGCCCTGCTTAGGGGTGTAACTGTGGTTTCTTCTTTTTCCCCAATTTCCTGTCTTTAAACTTAATAGTTGTTACCCTCACATGACGGTTCTCCACGTGAAGGCTGTGTTTTGTTTTCATAGTTCCTTTAAAAGGACCTTGCTGCGTTTTTCATTGTACTATTTTGCTGCCATGTTGTGCCCTATTCAGGCCTCACACAAATGTTACTCCCCATTACGATTCATGAGTTCTTCGAGCTGTTGAGTTTTAAATCCATTTGGTAGACAAGGCTTTCTTTAGTCCTGCAGCATGGTGTCAGCCATTATTGAACACAGCCTGACCTCTCTGCCTGCTTCCCCAGATCAAAAAGCTGTCTCGGTGGGAAGTTATTGACGTGGTGCGGACACTGTCTACTGAGCAAGCAAAGGCTGGAGAAGAAGGTGAGAGGCACAACTTGGGCCTTCATTGGAGCTTGTCAAATCTGAAATGTTCAGGCGACTGAGCATCATATTATGTTTCCTGTGGATTGCATCTTGTCTTTCTCTTCTTTCTCGTCACTTTTTTTTTTTTTCAGTGAACTTAAGTTCTTTAAAGGGGCACCGACACAAAAATTTTGCATCTTGTTTTTTTTTTTTGTTGCGATAAGTAGCTAGTGACCTACTTATCACCTGTAGAAACCTCATTTTCTTCAGTGTGCGACGGTTGTTTAATTAGAGGCACTTTCAATGCGTCCAGTCGCAGTTTCGGTTTCAGCGGGTGCCGCGAATCGATGGATTTTGTGTGAACAAAGCTGACCACGTGACCATCGGAGGGATATCACAGAGCAGAGCTCCTGTAGCACTGTCGAATCCGCATCGCCGGCAGTTTCTGCGAATGCCTTCACGTACTGATCTCGTGAGTCGCTTACCGTATAATGCGGAATATAGGTCGAGGCGGAATATAGGTCGACCCCCTTACCTTGTAGCCGAAAAATGCAAAAAACATGATTAGGTACCAACCATTGTTTTATTGACACTATAACTTGTTTCGTCTCAGATTACTCATTTAAAACTGTCTGAAGTATCTTCGGACGACTGCTTCTGGCTCGCTGTCGCCCACACAGCAAGTCGTCCTCGGTGCAGTCCAGGGAATTGCTTATGCAGCACTTCTTAAACACTCGCAAGACGATGTCATCGTGAAGCGAGTGCAAAGCATGGCACACTCGTGTGCAGACCGGAGTGACAGCCAGTCTGTGCAGGCGGTCAGCAAACATCTTGGGGTATCCATTTGTAGAGACATCGCACGACGCTAGCGGACAAAATTTGCCCCTTTATACAGCACTACAGGTGCACAGAGCAGCGCCCATGAAACGAGGCCTTCCGAGCGTTGCATACCGAGAGCTGCCCCTTCAGCTAACGCCGCTAGCAACACTTGTTTTGGTGATACCGAACTGGCGCAAGGCGGGCACGTCATTGGCCTTGGAAAACCCCCAACTTTTCTTTCTAATGCTGCTGTAAACTGGCACCAAGTGCCTAAACTCGTTTTGAGCAAGAAGGAAATTGCACGCACACATTCGCCGACAGCGAGAGAAGCAACAAAACAAAGATGGCGTCGTGTCCGATTGATGGTGATGGCGATGGTGCCTTTGGGGTTTGGATGGGCTCGATGGGCTGCCCGGTCGCCAGTTGACAACTGCCAGTGACTGCAATATAGGTCGAGGGGTGACTTTCTGGCAAATTTTTCTGTAAAAAATCTCGACCTATATTCCGCATTATACGGTGATTACAAAGCGACCAAGGACGTGACGCAGGCGCTGCGAGTGCCAATGCTACCGCGGCTAAAGAACGACGCGCAATGCTCGAGACAGTGGGTGGCAAGACGCGCCCTGTGAGCAGCCAACTGGTCTGCCTACAGGTCCGCGATGTGTTCGGCTTAGCACTGCGGCGGATATTCGATTGCCGCTCTCGTACGCGGTGCATATGATAATTTTTAATGCAACCCGCCATCGCATCATTAACTCCTTTCTCATATAAGCTACCATGGTTGGGACTTGGGTACAATTTCGTGCAGCGGTAGCAAGCTATCACTCCAGCTACCTGCGCCGGCCTGGGCCACTTCGCGGCCGTGGCCGCTGCCTGCACAGCGACCGTGCGGCTCGCTCAGTGGGCTTTTCGTGTCTCCGGCGCGTTTTCGCGTCTAATGTAAATAAAAAGTGATAAAAACAGAGTGCCTGGAATTGCTGTAGAACTTTGGTCGCGGCCAGCTGCCCGGTGAGCTGACGAAATCACGGTGCCTGCGCCGCCAACGATCGCGTCATTCGTTCGCGAGAGCAAAAGCTCCGCCCTCCGGCCCTCTGATTGGAGCGGCGAGCCGGGCGAGCAGGCGAAAAACGCTGGCAGTGCGGAAGCGGCAAACACAAACTCGTGACGTGTTTGGATGTTGTTTATTTACAAAATATCTGCGGGATGTCGATTGCGCGTGGTCCTCTGCTGGCTGCTCGGTTGCTTTTCGCACACTTTAAAATTGATTTTAAATATGTTCTAGGCTGTATTTGCCGCTGACATTTTGCAGATGATGTGTATGTGTTTACACCAATCTGTCTCCGAAGTTATCTCGCCTTCAAAATTTTGTGTCAGTACCCCTTTAAGGATCTTGTAAGTCTGCTGCATAGCACCATTTAATTGTCATGTCAGTTTTAACAATACCATATTTGCTGAAACAAGTTGGCCATCGCCAGTGTCAATCAATAACACAATGTCAGGGGCTCAGTACTCTGCTTTGAAGTTTAATCAAAATGCCATTTAGCTCAGCCATATCTGATAGCACTGCAATGAAACCATTTATGTTTAGCTCAACCATTTCCATTTCATCCAGTGTCTATCATGGAAAAGCTACACTGATGTGCCCAGTAAAACATGCCACCCATCAGGCACTTCAAAACTTTATAAGGACCTGCTGTTCGCTAATAAATGAAATGAGCTGACTAGGTATGCTGTACTGCCTTTGGATAGAAACTGATTTGAAAACTCACAAAATGATGTTCTGCTATTGCCTTTATCCATTTTGGCTCAAGGCACAGTAGCCTAAACAATATCTTCGTACTAGGAATGTATCTGTAAATTTTTAGTCTTGTGTCTTCCTTCAGCATGGCATTTGGGAGTGATGCAGGTTGGCTTCACCCGGAGATCAGACAAGTTGGCTTCGTTCGTTATGGGCAGAATTCTGTGTTGGTTTTGTAGCAACAAGGTGGCCCTGCCATTTCTGGTGTACATCTGATCCCAGTTATGCACTAGCCTCTGAAAAAGATGAAACTTGTAATTTTGGTCGCAATGCCTGTTCCAGTACTTGTGACTTTCCTTTATTGGAGCCAGGCCAGACTGAGCTGAACTTCACTGGGCTACAACAACAGGGCAACACTTGCTTTGCAGCTATTTAAGAGCGTGTAAGAGGGAGGCAGGAAGCAGCAAGCCAGCCGTGTCCTGAGTTGCCCTTCCTCCCCCCCTTTGTCCAACACCACTGGTGCAGCCATGAGCAAGTTTGCACGGGGCAACCGGTTCAGCATAGCGGAGCACCAGGAGCGCTACAAGGAGGAGTGCCAGCGCATCTTTGACCTGCAGAACCGGGTGCTGTCCTCCAACGAGGTGCTCTCCACGGACGAGGACTCGAGCTCCGAGGACGACTCGGACATCGAGGAGATGGGCAAGAACATCGAGAACATGCTGGCCAACAAGAAGACCAGCTCACAGGTCTGCCCCCCTTCCCTCCCCCTCTCCTCTTCCTCGCGTGGGGAACCTCGGCTGGTTGGTGTAGGGGGGCCAGCTTAGCCATCGTAGCAATTGCAGAAAGCGCTGTTGGGAAGGAGCCACACAGCTGGTCGCCCATCTCGAGCAACTGCCCCGAGCACAGGGCGTGAGCTATGCCCGTTTCACTTCTTTTGTTATCATTGTCTTCAACAGGTGGTTCGAAGTCTTTGCTCCGTTAATCGTTGGCTCAACTTGTCGGCTTCACTTCGCTCAAAGCATGGTTTCCTGACCTGCTATTTCTACTCTGCTGCACTTTTATGCTGGCTGTTTCGTAGCTGTTAAATGGGCCTTGAAATGCATTTCGAGCATAGCAAGTATAGTTGCGCAATGGTTATGTTTTGTGGTTTGGTGCCAAATGTAAAAATAGTTTCCCTGTAAAGTTTGTAACCCTTTTCTGTGCTCATTTTTATTCCTGTCATTATTCTTTGGCTAGCACGGCAAACGGTTGTTGTACTCAAACAAGATGCACTTGTATTTTCATGAGCTACGCACGTGCCTTGCAACAAGGGGCGATGACAATACAGGTACAAAATAAAAATAAAAACCCAATACGATAACATATGACCGTGTTGCCTTTAAAGGGGTTATGAAGACAAAATACGAGCTTATTTTATTCAAAAGATTTGGTTTTCTATAATACCCTCAGTGCTTGTCTGGCAGCAGATGATGCTTTACTCACTGAGAAGCTAAACAATTAAAGTAGAGTTGTGCGAATGCCGAATAGTAACTTTCGAATCGAATTGGTAAAAAAAAGCCGAATATCAAATCGAATATCAAATATCAATTTTTTTTTTTTACAGGCCTCGATTTTTCTTTTTTGTGCAAAAGCAGAAGCTACTTCGCATGTTCAGGCGACGTGACGTTCTTTTTCAACCCAAAGAGTGCACTTTTCAACTCGCATCGGCGGTATTCCAGGAATCCGGATTAGTCATGATACGCATAAAAAAAAAAAAGACTTGCACTGGCGTTGCTGTACTGCAATCATAGGCAACGACTATAGAGCGCCTCGTAACTCAGAAGTGACCACTTTGCAGGCATGAACAGTAGGACGCGAAAACCCAGAACAACCACAATCATGGGCCACAATGAGGCACTTCTTTGGAAGCCCGTGGGCAGTGTGAAGCGGAAATACTACGTAGCGAAAGGAAAGCTCGCACTACAGTCGCCGTGAACAAGCCTGCGCTATCCACTGTGGTCTAAAATACAAGTAACCACGCAGTAACCGTACACCAATTGCAGTAAAGACAGCCAGAACCGCTTTTGGTTTTAAATTAACGAAGCGCTGTCAAAACGGCGGCGGTCTTTACGGGAAGCTGCCCTAACGTGTAAACATCCGGTCGCAGAATTCAAAATGGCGGCCAGATTCGACGGCGATGGTATGAAAAAAAGGTCTTATCGATGCAATTGCAGATTAGTCCGTGCAGCGAGATAAAATCTACGGCCTTTGCAAGGCGCGCTCGTCGAAAGCACGATTTGGATGAAACTTGCCGAGCAGACGGTGTAGCAGCAGTGCGTTAGCGTGCGCCGACATCTCTCGCTTTCGCAAAGCCAGGGAACATTTGGAAACTCCACTCGACTATTCGAAAAATCGAATGGTAGATATCCGATTCGTAAATCGAATTATTCGCAGAGGTACTATCCGATTTGTATTTGAGTATCTGCAGATCTAGATTAAAGCCAAAATTTCAGTTCTCCCACTGAATCACATTTCATGACGTCAGTGATGATGTAAGTGTATACAGGGCATGTACCAAAAACAAAAGCTAGCATGTTGACCAGGGCTGCCACCATCTCACAAGCATCCCCTTTGGTTACCATGTTTATTGTCTGCGTTCCTAGCTGGTGCAGCTGTTCTGCTCAAGCACCGCTGTTCGCTCTCATCTTCTGACTGGACTTGTGCGCCTGCCGTATTTTTGTTACGGTTGATAGTAATCGTTTCGTGAAACATGAGGTACGACTGTACAAATATGGTTATGTAAGTGCCCGTGCCACTTATGTCAGTAGGCCAGTGTAATGTCAGCGAAGCCAACGCACCTGGCGGCTGTGTTTAGGCAGTGTTGGCCAGCAAAGTGCTGCACTAGCTGCTTCCTATGTTTACGTGTTCATTCGTAACTTTCATTGTTTACCCCAGTGCTCTTTCTGCTATAAAAAAGAATATATGCTAAATTTAAGTGGAAATAGCTGGTTCTGCAAACTTATAGTCCCCGTTTAGTTTCCGTTGGACTTTTCCGGCTTCAGCCAATTAGAACGAGCTGCTTATAATAAGTCGTAAGTTTAGTGCAGAAAAGTAGCTGGTGGGTCGCATGCCTATTGTTTGTTTTTCTCGTTTGAGTGAAGTCTATGTTAAAAGTTAATCTAATGAGGCGATCTTTTGAACGATGAACGAACCAAACTTGCATTTTGTCCTCTTGGCCCCTTTAATTTAAATAAAGGTTCTGGTGTCACAGGGGGGCACATAACATTTCTTTTCACCGGAAGTGCATGACAAAGATGTCTATTGGCAGAAATCTGTTCTTTGTGACACATAAATGCGCGGAATGATGGCACTGATTCAAAAGCGAGGAAGGGGAGTGCGAACTTAGCACCAAAATTGGGAGCATTTTGCTGCACTCAAAAGTTTATGCTTGCACAGATGCCATTAACCGCATAGCCTAATGATTGCGCCGTTTTATTTGCTGAGTTTGAAACGTGTTCAAGAACTAATTCTTTAATGATACCCTTGTCGAAGAAGATTATTGGAACAACACTTTACTTGACCTTATATTTTTGCATATGTTCTTGCCATAGCATCGGTGCAGGACGTTTTGGGACCCCTGTGATGGAGCTCATTTCTGGGCAAGTTCCCAGCAAGAAATAAAAGTGTAAGCACAAAAGCACTGGCAAGAGCAATAGACTTAGTTTCCTCTGTTCATGATCTGGCCCGACCAGTTCATGTTTTGCTTTGTAAATTTATGTTATAAATGGCACTCAAAATCCCAGTGCTCTGACATGAGGTATTTTGTAAATGCGCAGTATTTCTCAGGCTACTCTTATGATCTCTCGATAGGTGGGACAGGTTTTAGAAAAAAAAAAAGCACATCTCCCGCTCCCAATAATGTCGCCCAATTCTCGAAATGGGCCTTGCCATGTGCAGGCAGTCTGTGCAGGGCTTTCCATTTTTGGTATGATCAAAAGGTTGTATTGCATTACCCTGGTAAGTGGCCGCTGTCATCATGATCCCCCCAATGGCCCTAAGGGGGTGGGGTCCTTGCGGCTGTGCATGACGTGGGTACGGTGCCATGCTGTGACGCACTCAAGAGCACCAGGATTCAGGCCGGCTGGCTGGCTAGTTGTGTGAGGTCTCGTTCCAAGGGTGTGGCGCCTCATGGCTTTGCAGTTGTCACACGAGAGGGAGGAGGCGGAGAGGCGAGAGTTGCAGAAGTTGATCATGGGAGAGGATTCTTGTGCTGGCGACGACAAAAAGAAAAAGGACAAAGGTAGGGCTGTTTTTTCCTCCCCCTTCCCTCTTTGGTGCACCGGGGTGTGGCTGCAGTGGCTGTATGTAGAAAGTGCGTGTTTAGGTTAAAAGCTGCTTAACATTTTCGTGACCGTGGAAAAATCACTTGTTTTTGGGTAGTCCAGAAAATATATTTCTCCTGGCACAGAAAATGGCTGATGCTAAAGTGTGCGGTATGAAATGATAGAGGAAGGATAGGGCTTTCCAACAGTATTAATTTCAAACAACAGATTTATTATAAATATTATCAAGAAATATCAAAACAAAAAAGTAACAAAAAGAAAAAATGGAAACATCAATGCTACTTTTAGCACTAGGTAAGCATTAAAAAAAATTGAAGTATCCACTTTAAATACAAAGCCCTTATAGAATAATACTGTGAGGATGAGCTCTGTAAGTACAAAAGTTATTTACATACACACAAAAATATAAGCACTAGTGCCTATCATGCCACCGTGCGAAGCAGCTTCTTTCGCGGTGAAACAAAGGTTGGCTCCACTGGGCAGCCAACGCCAAGTCCTACCCGCCCGAAGTCGACACCCTGCAGATCAGAGCTGCGTGCGACCTTTAGGACAGGCCGGATATGCTTACATCAACGTGCGGCAGCGATAGAATGGCCCGAGGATAAAACGAAACTTGCCGGTGGATACCTGGTGATATTCCTGGGCGGTTTGACACACCTTCACCGTCCGTACTGAAGTCTGACGAAGCGAGTCTGACGTGTCTGTGTTGCTATTATCATCCAGAGATTACAGCTGAGGTTCACCGGAACCTGTCAAAATTCGCCGTTTCTGTGGGCCATTTGCAAGCAGCAGTGACGTTGCAACTGAAACCATGTGCGCCCAACTGCGAAGGACCTTTAAAAATCCCTGTTGTGGTGGAGAAAAGAAACTCGAAAGCGAAACTGATGAAATATGTACAGTCAAACCCGGTTATATCGAACTCGCAAAAAAAAAAACACCTATCAATTCGATATAGGTGATAGTTCGATACAAGCAAGCTAAGGAATTAGATGTCATAAAAGCACATAGCATTTATAAAAACACTTTATTGGTGAAACTGCCCTACTTTCGCACAAAGTAGTCCTGTATCTTCTACTTGAACAACCTCGCTGCCCCAGACAGTGCGCACCTCTTCACATTGTCTAAGGGGGTCATTTACTTGCCAACTCTCCCGAATTGCCCGGGAGGCTCCCAGGTTTTCATTACATCTTCTGATTGTACAAATGCTATCTCGAATTTCCGGAAAAGTGGCTACCACAGCTGAGTGGGCAGTCTTTTTCAGTCACGTGTGGACGCAAGTCTTTCCTGCCGTAACAGTTGCGGAGCTTTAGAAAAGCACTCGCCACCATGCTTATAGTTCCTTATAACCATGCTGTAGAGCGTATATTTTAAAAGCACTATAGTACCACGCACACCGCGTATCTGGACGCTGCCGGAATGTTGTTTATAGCTTACAAAGGCCGCCCGCGAGACGCGCTCGTCACCGTACCAAAAGAAGGCGAGGGAAAAGATCCTTTCACACATAAATGGGCTTTGGTGCTCTCCGCTACAAGAACCAGGAGTAGAGTTTTTTACGATGCAAGAACAAAGCAGCTCAAAATAAACACCGTTGCCCCTTTCTGATGTCTGTCTCCAGTCTCAGTAATTCCGTAATACTAAACTAACTTCGAGGCAGTTTTCCACGGGATCTTTATAAGGCCCCTCTTCCATCATGTCTTTTCTAAATAGTGAAGAAATTACTCCTGGGGTCTAAAAAAGTTGACCTTAGTAGCAGAGTGTCTATTGTAACCATGTCACTTGTATGAGATGTTGTTTACCTGTCAAACACAGGAAATCCAACCAAACCGTCTCTTAAATCCAACCAAACGTCTCTTATTACCAAGTGTCTCGTGTAACAAGGTTTTACTGTACCATGTGTTTCCAATGATAGGCTCAGGAGCCAAAGCTTCCTTTCCAGCGCCCTGAGCTTGCATGTCGGGTTTGTGTTGTCCCCTACCCGTTGTGGGTTGCGGCCTCACTGCTTGCTCTTTGTCCCACCTTGCTTACAGATGGCAAGCAGAAGTCGGACAAAGACGACGACAATGCTTCAGTCACCAGCTTGCGGTCAAACGAAGTATGTACGTCTCGCATGCACGCACTCAACTGTGTCTCAAGAGAAAGTCCGGTCTTTAATGCATTTTGCTTTGATTTCTGATTTGCATGTTTGGTTTTTTACACACACTGTGTCCTGGCATGCTGAGAACACATATGCGATTAGCTTTTGTCTATGCAGCATGCGTTTGAAGTTATACAGGAAAACAGTACTCTTACGACTGCTTCATCCTAATGATCAGTCAGCCACACCATTCTGACCAAATTTTTGCTCAGCTGGGCACTTTGTATTGGCTGCGTCTTTATACGTCTTTGTATTTTGCAAGGGTCAGAGAGTGCAGCTAATACCATTTTACTTTTCTCATTGCAAAAATTATGAGTATGTGAAATTTAATGGTTCAAACTACGAATATTTTGGTGAAACAAAGTATGCAATACTTAGTACTTGTGCCAGCAGGTGTTATACTGCCATAGTTTTATTGCACTGCCTAATGGGTGCAGCGAGATTGATGCGAATTCTACCAGTATGCTTCAAGCTACTGTGGGCAACAGTTGATCATTTAGCAAAAAGTTAGTTTTAAAAAATGAGGAATGTAGTTCAGATGTATAGGTAATATAATGGCCATTTAGGGGTCTTTAGAGATTGGGAGCCCAGTTGGTGTTCATGATGGAGCTGCAATATTTTGCAAGGAATGTATTTTAGAACTTATCTATTATAGCTAAAAATCAAAAATAGTACATAAAACTGATTTTTTGTGTGTGTGTGTGTGCCTGCATAATTGTTTTATTCTGGAAAGCAAAGGTTATTGTCACCCCTGGTTGAGCAACAGGGTGTTGGTCTCACCACTCAAACAGGACAAATGTCCAGTCTCTATGGGAAATATAAAAGGCCGTTACACTGATGAGAATTGATGAGAATGAGCACAGAGAAGGCCTCTCTGTGCTAACAAGTTGTTCCACAGGGCAAACAGCTGAAGCTGGTTAATGGTCTGTGATAAGTAGCTCATTCAAATCCACAAGTGACTACCGAGTGACAAGGAGTGTTCTACTGAGGGGTTTACGGGGCAGACAGCCATCATAACGTCTGATGATATAACCGCTTTAGAGGCATTAGAGGTCACCTCAGTTGCATGGTATTACTCTGATGTTTGTTGAAATTTGCTGGCAGAAACACATGAGTGCAGGGTAAAGAAAAAGAATTGTTCGCTGTAGTAAAAGAGCTTTGTTGTTGGCAATTGATGTTTCAGGTGAACCATGTCTGAAATTATATGCAGTGTAACAAATAGGATGCCCACTTGAAGAAATATGCACGTCATGTTCATGGTGCATAGAAATTCACATCTCCACGGTGTCTTTTTATCCCTCTAGCAGGGGTGCTACAGCTGCGCCATATTTTTGAGCTACGCTGTGCCAAAACTATGAGATACGTTGAAATTGTGCCATGTTGTGCCAAAATGCCTGGCTAGCGGCAAAATTTCTTAGTTTCGCTAACTCTAGCAAAGAATAAAGAGCGCGTTGGCAACCGGAGGTTTGTCATCATCCAATCCAGTAGCGTATGCAGAAGTTCATACACAGTCCCTAGTCTATGCCGGCTATGCCTCTTCTATAGTCAGTGACAACTTGAGAACGGCACCGGAAGTTGCCGCTGTGCCTTATCACCGTAGCCGGATGTTTCTTCACGTGGTGCAAGTAGGGCGTTACTGGGGATATTTTGAACATGGCGTGAGCCGTTCCCGTGATTTTTTAGACTTAATATGCTTATAAACGACTCCAGTGACGACAAACAAACTGCGTGAGACAAGGCAGACGATATCACGCATTCATAGCAAACCCCTTTCAAAACGTGTGCGCACTGACGTCACGGGTCCGGGGCTTTGGCGGAGTGATACACTACATGAGGTGGTGCCGTTCTTGAGTTGTAACCGAGTATAGTTCACTGTACCTATGCCGAAAAGGGAAAAAGCAAAGGCGTGATAGCAGGCACCAACGAGCGCACCAATGCGGCGTATTGCCGACAACCCCATATCAGTAAGCATCTTTAAGGACCAACCACATGCACGCGTAAAACTGACGTACTCGTGCAACGATGTACGCCTGCGGCGACATACGCCGCTGCCTTTCCGCCGACTGACAACGTCGGAGAGGGCGAGTAACCACATATCACCGCAACGCGCGCATAAACCAATGCGCCGCGCAGTGTGGCTCGACTACCCCGGACTCAGTTTTGTGGCGACCAGTTCAACTACATTTTAACTCAAATAAAACAAATAATGTCTATTCTTACAAAAGTACATATGTTTATTACAGAATCAGCTAAAACAGTTCTTGGGACATTAAAAAACGTTAAGGATTAGTATGCATACTTGCCAGGCACAAAACCCTCCGCTACATTTGGCGTAAACCGCCTTGCTCCCATAGTTGCTCGTTGCTTCGCTTGGTTTGTCCGGTTGTTTGCTCCCCGTATTTTACAAATTACTTCGTTATATCGCATAATTAATAGTAAAGTTAGCTTATTTATGAATTTGCTGTCTTGTTATGCCAGATAACATCACCGCCAGAGGTCTACGTCAACACCGTGCTCTGGAAAGTTTGCGTCGATGTCTGGCGGGGTCTGACTTGGGCGTAACAAGCGCGTAGCAATGCATTCCGCGTACACCGGAGTACACCGGTTACTTACGCGGTTTACGTCGTTGCCCGAGTACGTCGGTTTTACGCATGCATGTAGTTGGGCCTTTAGATATCTGCTTGTTAGCATGTGTGGCATAGCACTGTTGGTGATTTATTAGGCTACAACCAAGACATGAAGTTCGCTGCCTCCTCTTCGTGCATGACCACCAAGTGCACCACTGTGGAGGCTTGGGAGTGTATGTTACTGCAGTAATGAAAGCAGCTTGCTGTATACGTGCACACGGTCACGAGCCCAAGCAAATGCGAGTAATTCTCCCACGGCGAACATGATGGTACAGTACACACAGCAAGTGCGCGGGCAGTGATGGCGTGAGCATTGTAGGTGACATGTTGCACGAAACTAACAATCGATTGGAAGCTTTGAGCAGACTCTTTAATAGCTTGGTGGACTCAAAAATGTCTAAGGGAATGCATTGATGTCCTATTGATGAAATTTGTGCTAGTCATGTATCTGCTGATAGGTAGTTAGCTTCTGGTGGCATTGAAAAACACTTGTTTTCTTATTTGTATCTAGTGTAGCCAGATGCTGCTCAGCGGGAAGAGCTATTTGTTATGCAATTACCGTATTTTCCGGTCTATAAGTCGCACTTTTGTATAAGTCGCACCCCCCTCAAAAGGCAGTTTTTCCAAAAAAAACATATAAGTCGCACCAGTTTATAACATGCACCGGCATACAAAACGCACCCAATTTTAGGTACACTCATAGAAGACAAGTCCGTCAGAAAGTGCGGCGAAAGTACATGGTTGCGGCAGCCGCCGCCTCTGAACGCATCCCCCGGTAAGCAGTGCTACACACGTGCATCTACCATCCAAAGTGTAGACAGAACTAACTTCTCGAAAATGGTTTAATGATACACACAGAAGGCACATACCTACAGACGGTGTTTAGGCAAAACCATCGAAGCCTTCTTCCTCCAAGTTGCCAACAAATAATTCATATGTTTAGACCATAGAGCTATGTCTCTCAATACGCGCTAACCTCACGCAGCACAAAGGCACCTTTTCGAGCGCGGACGACGCACGGCCGCCATGTACCAAATTTATTCCATACATAAGTCGCACCGCTAGATAAGACGCACCAACAAAAGTTTCAGAAAAAAACCGTGACTTGTACACCGGAAAATACGGTAGGTTAGAGCTGGTTATTTATGAGTGCACTTTAGAAAGCACAAATAAAAGTATTGTTAGCGGTTTTTATACCCTTCTCTTTTTTTTCTTTTGTTGCTGGATCTTGTAAATACTTTAGGCACTTATGAACCTGTTTCAGAGGATGGCACAAATGCGCTTTGCCTGCAGCTTTCTGAAGAATTTGTTGGTCACATCTCCAGGACCTTGTCCGGTGAAGCTAGAACATGTCTGAACTGATTTTAAATTGTTTGCGTATCTTTTGTATTAAAGGCATGAATTTGTTGGTCACATCTCCAGGACCTTGTCCGGTGAAGCTAGAACATGTCTGAACCGATTTTAAATTGTTTGTGTATCTTTTATATTAACTCTTTCGGGACCGCTCCATAGGCCATCGATCACATATGATCGATAGTTTCGCGAGCCTGCAGAATACTAATTTTCGCTCGATGGAACACCTAGCGACATCTAGGAGATAGTTTGAAAACTGGAGTTTTCTCTTTTGTGAAGTTTCTTTTTTTATCGCCAGGCGGCAACGCGTCAGATATTTTATTCTGACGGGCAGGGGTTTCGAATGTAAACAAACATGGCGTCATACTCGTGCAAGCGCGATAAGAAATCCGCCTCGTCTCGGCTCGCATATCTTCGCCTTCTACTGTGGATTTTAACGATGAGAGTGGCAGTGAAGAGTCGAAATGTGGCTTTAGAGATCGGATTTCAGCTCGAGTGAGGATTCGGGTGTCGATCAGCCTGGAACATCAAATCGCGCTCAAAGGTGGGTGTTGGTTTCGGTTTCAATTGGCTCTGGAGTAGGTATGTGCGCTTGAACTATGTTCTGGCTGGTTTATATTTATTCGCTAGGGTGTTAACTACCTATGGTGGGGATCTCCTGCCACCAGCGCAGAAACGGATCAAGTTTTCGCCGAGACAAGAGCCCGGCGTGTACCTGGGCGACGACGTAGCCATGGCCCCAGTGCCAAAGAGATCACACACAAAACAAAAAACCAGTTACACCTAGCCGCATCAAACTTTTTCAATGAAGAAACAAAGCATTGTGTTAGATTTTGTATATCCTGAAATAATTTTATTCTTTTTTGATATTTTTATATTTACGCTTTTTTCTATCTTTTCCTGTAGTTTTTTTATTAATTTCTTAGTTTCAGATTTTTTCATGGTTCTATCGTCAGTGTTGAAGTAAAACTTGTTATTGTGTGTAAAAGAACATATAATTAGCTGCATTTTGGTATATGCTATGGCAGGATGGTGCCTTTGCTTGATGTAAAAAAAAATTTGTACTGAGACCTCCCTTTTTCATCACTTTTTCCGGCGGTCCCGAAAGAGTTAAAGGGACGGACAACCGATTTTTGTTGCGTATATGTTCTCTGGCGCATATGAAAGCCAGCATTCATATAGCCCGGTAAACACAAGCAATTTATAAACAAATTGGCATAAATAATTTTAATTTGGCAGCAAACCTCCTGAAATCGGAAGGGTTGGGGTTCGTGGTGTAGAAACTTGACACTACAATATGTGTCCCGGTCATGTGACCTGCAAACCTAGCAGCTACTGTAAACTGCTGGAACATTTATTCACTTATTGAAAACCTTTTAACACAAGTATTTGTGTAAGTTTAAATTGTATATGTATTTTTGAACATTATTTTGAAAATTTTAAAGACGCCGCCCGCCGCTGCTGGGTTGCTCTCAGTGTGGCTAACGGAGCCTCCATGCCCAGAATCAATGGTAGCGTTCAGTAAACAGAGCCAGTGAAGGAGCTTTAATGATTCTGCCTGAGTCAGGGGTGTTTGTTCTGCCAAAATATTCGATTTCAGTTTCCAAATACGCCAATGGCAGCTAAAAAAAAAAGGCGTCCGGGGAGAATCGAACTTCTGACCTCCACAACGTGAAGCCAGATTCCACCTGCCGTCCATCACAACAGATAGCACCTTCGTGCAAAATAGACTGGTGAATTAAAAAAACACATAAAGGAATAAGAAAGCCTGCGATTCACACTTTTTATAGCTGGGGACAAGTTTTTAAATATCACTTTTCATTTCGCATCCAGACAAAAGTGTGTGGCCGCGCTACTGTATGTCATGGTTGCCAGAATTATTTTTGGGAGGACACAGCTGGCCCGTAGATCTAAAAATTTAGACTTAAAAAGTTCTAGGGCGTTATCAGCAAAACTGTTTCTCGCTAAAGTGCTTTAAGGGATGCCCTTTCATTTAGGATAGATGATATATACTTGACAAAAATCGGTTGTCTGTCCCTTTAAAGTTCTCTGACTGAGATTTGATGCTCCAAAAATGAAGGTATCTTTTTCCAGTTGCCTACTCTAAATTTGTATTTTCTTGCTCCAAAAATTGCTCCAAATCTAATTTGAGCTGTTGCATCCCTGCTGCTCTAACCAATGTTTTTCGTGCCGCAGAACGGGCGGATATTGAAGATCTACCGTACCTTCCGCAACGCCAAGGGACGAGAGTATGTCCGCATAGAGACGGTGCGAAAGCCAGCAGTCATTGACACGTATGTCAGGATACGTACGACCAAGGATCCCAACTTCATGTAAGCCACAAAACGGAACGCTGGGTGCATTACGGCTGGTTTTTCATGCCCAGGCTAGCCCCGTGTGGGAATGTTTCCCTGCTCGGCCTCCTGACGTATAACACGGGTGCCCTTGTTTGACGCAGACGCCAATTTGCATCGACTCTGGATGAGCACCAGAAGGAGGAGATCAGGAAGGAGCGTCGAAGGTGAGCCTGCACTTGCTTGTTCCCCCCGGGTGCTTCTGAGGCTTATACCATCTCCCTCCTTCCGACACAGAATTCAGGAGCAACTGCGGCGACTCAAGCGCAATGCTGAGAAGGAGAAACACCTGCCCATGCGGAAGAAGCCCAAGAAGGAGACTCCTCAGCTGAAGGTGGGATGTGTTGGCATTGCCCCGGGAAGAGCAAGGGCACTGCTGCCGGTTCGAGCCACCTCTTTAGCATGGCTCAGCTAGGGCGCTGTTATACTTCCTGCATTCATCGCTGACCTGTAACTTGGGTGGACCCGGTCCTTGTTCAGCTGTGCTATTATCGGAGCTGATTGCAATGCGTGCATGCTATTGGGATCTTAGCGGGATTCAGGTGTAGCGTGTCTGTTTTTCAAGCCTGGGAATAATTCTGTGCAGTGGTGTGCCACATGCCCATAACCGATAGTAAGCACTGCCTAATTCCTGCATGGGCGCAGTGCCAGAGCGGGCTACATTGTCATCATTGTCACAAGCGCTGTAGACTGTGTGGTTGTCCCTCAGTTTTTTTCAGCGGTAGCAGTTATTGAAAAAGAATGGGCACCAGTGCACAGCGTGACCTGCTTCCTCCTCTCCCCCCGCCGTGCGTGTGCAGCTCAAGTGCGGGGCCTGTGGTGCCATCGGGCACATGCGCACCAACAAGGCCTGCCCCCAGTACCAGCCCATGGCTCCGCTGCCCCCCGTGCAAGTGGCCATGACCGAGGAGCAGGAGGAGGAGGAGGAGGGCTGCGGCCTGCAGGATGACAACCTGGTCAAGGTGGACGAGACGCGGGTGGTGCTGTCCAAGCAGCTCATCCAGCACGCCGACGAGATCCGGCGCAAGTCGCTCGTGCTCAAGTTCCCCAAGGAGGCCATGGCGCTGAAGAAGCGGCGCCGGGCGGGCACCGTGCTGCACTGCGACTACCTGCGCAGGCCCAACAAGGCGGCCAACCGACGGCGCACCGACCCCGTGGTCACCCTCTCCATCGTGCTCGAGGCCATCCTCAACGAGATGCGCGACCTGCCCGAGGTGCGACGACGGAACAGTGAAACCTCGCTTTATTTTTCCTTTTGACTATAGCCGTTTCACATGGTTGAAAAAGCAACAGATAACGTGTCCCTGTCATTTGCAGAAGCTGCGATACATTCTGCACGTTGCATGTGAAGAATGTATTATCTTGCCGCAGAACACAAAAACAAATGCCTTTTTATAAGCGTTCCTTCACCTCAGAGCTCTCCACCATTCCATTTACAAGATGATAATGATTGAAATGTGGTCAGCCTATAATTGTGGACATATCTGCTAAGCTTAACATTCAGAAGTTCAAGAAATTTCCATTCTGGAAAGGTTAATGTTTGAAGTGTTTCTTTGGTAAAAATGATTATGTGAAGCCCTGAAAGCTTTTTCCTGTTGCGCTCTGGCCAATGTTTCGCCTTTTCGACGTAAACTAAGTGCACGAACCCTTGTGAAACCGTGCTTTGATCTAGTGACAGCTTTCTCTACACTGTGGCAGCTACACTGTGCATCCATTTGCCACGAGATTTTCCAGGGCCAAGTGTTGGCTCCTCGATGACAGCTTTCTTTCGTCTATTTCAAAGTCCTTGCTTTCCCGAGAGTGAGCGCCCCTCCCCTCTCCTTCCCTGCAGACGCAGCCGTTCTGGCACCCCGTGAGTGCCAAGGCCGTGCCGGACTACCACAAGATCATCACGGTGCCCATGGACCTGCAGCGGATACGGGAGAAGCTGCACGAGAAGCGCTACCAGAGCCGGGAGGAGTTCCTCACCGACGTCAACCAGATTGTGGAGAACAGCAAGCTCTACAACGGTGAGCACTGACTGGCTGCCCCGAATGACTCCTCCAGGGGGAAGAAAGTTGTGCGTGCGCCGATAGGTTGGATTCCCAGCATCAGTGTGGAAGCATTCTGTCAAGATGAGATCTGGGCAACTGCATTTAAAAAAAAGTTTGCTTAAGCTTTAAAAAAAAGTTTGTTTTGATTGAATGGAATCGTATTTTTGGAGGCGTTCGTGTACATGGTAATGCTGTTGGCTGCTTTGAAGCTGGCTTTGGCTTTGAGCCCATTTGTAATGGGCACACAAAATTGAAAGCTACATTAAGCAAAAAAGAAAAAAAGAACGGCGCTTGCTAGAATTGTGCAAATGCCTTAAATAATAGTGTGCAAAGTAGACAAAATAGACCATAAGATACGACTTCTCATGCAAAGTTTGAGTGCAAGCAGCAAATGAGTGATTTCAGGAAGAAAAAGTTGTGCTATAGATTAAACACTCCTCTATTGCTGCAACACCCTGTGTGGTCCAGTGCCTCGACCAAGAAAATGCCCTTTCTTCCCCCTTCCCTCTGCACAGGGGCCAAGAGCCCACTGACGCAGGCGGCGCAGAGCATGCTGGAGCTGTGCCTGCGGCGCTTTGCGGAGAAGGAGGAGCGGCTGATGCGGCTCGAGAAGGCCATCAACCCCCTGCTGGACGACGACGACCAGGTGGCCCTGTCCTACATCCTGGAGGGCATTGTCACCGACCAGCTCAAGAGCATCCCTGAGTCGTGGCCCTTCCACAAGCCCGTCAACAAGAAGTTTGTCAAGGACTACTACTCGGTCATCAAGAGCCCCATGGACCTGGACAGCATCGTCAAGAACATCAAGGCCCACAAGTACCACAGCCGCGACGACTTCTTCGCCGACGTCGAGCTGCTGCACCGCAACAGCATGCAGTTCAACGGCGCCGACAGCCAGTTCACCCAGAAGGCCAAGGAGATCGTCCAGGCCTGCCGCGCCGCCCTCGACGAGGTATGTCCCCTTTTCTCTTTCCCGAGGATTCTCGGGCCCATTGTTGCGCTGTGAGGGCCCTCCTCCTAATGGGCCCACAATGACTGCGCGCAGCATGACAGCCAGCTGAGCCCCCTGGAGCAGGCCATCAAGGTGGCCCAGGAGGCGGCGCTGGAGGCCGCCGACACCGACTCGGTGGTCACTGGCAACTCCTACCCGGCAGAGGACAGCACCCTGGCCGAGGGGGACCTGGCACGCGAGGACCTCGACCCCCAGGCATACCTGGCCAGGGTGGGTGCAGAGAAGAGTCCCTTACGTACTCTCATGGCTTCATCTGTTGGTCATTTGCAGCCTCTGTTGCTTCGTATATTCTCATTAGCATTGCTAACTGAAGTGGCCTGACACGTTCCACCGTGTGGGCTGCTTGTTTGTGCAAGCACCTTGTAGGAAAGGGTGGCTGAGTGTGTTCGTAAGAAATGGATGCATAACAGGTGCTTATTTCACCAGCATGGCTATTTTCATTTGGGTCGGTGAATTGATGTGACGCACGATGTCGAAGTGACCAGTTTTAATGCATACCGCCATGAGAAGAAAAGAAAAGATTGCATAGCCTTTTTCCCAGTTGAATGAACTCGTGGTGCCTTCTTGCCCTCTGCCAGCTGTCGCAGCGGCAGCGCAGTGGCGACAGCGGGGGGGCCCCCGAGGACTGCGAGTTTGTGGACGTGGAAGGGGACGAGGAGGGGGAGGCCTCCTCCTCGCTGCTGCTGGGCGGCCGGCGCCTGTCGGCCGCCTCGGCGGACGAGCCGGACAAGAGCGTGCTCGACCAGGACCTGCAGATCACCCCCGAAAACAGCGAGCCCGAGGGGGAGGAGGAAGAGGAGGAGGAGGAGGAGCCCCTGACGGGGGGTGACTCGGACGAGGAGCGCCCTCACGTGCTCATGACGCGCGCCTCCTTGGTGCAGGAGCCCGAGGTGAGGAGCAGGAGAAGTGGCAGACCAGCCGTCATTGTGCACCAGCTCTTTGGCTAGCAAAATGTCCTAGGCTGGAAAGGTGCAAATGCTGTGCATTGAAAATTCAACGGCTAATGGGCCTCCGTGCAACAGATGCAAGCGTATGCCACAGTTAGGCTTGTTAGGAGCACCCACACTGTGGATGTGCAGAGCAGGGTGTACTGCTTCCTGCTTACACACCTGTTTCGAGTATTTCTTTGATCGAGCCAGAAACCATCCTCTGTGCAAAATAATTGGTGTGGGCACCAAAACATCGGGCCATGCCATTGCGAGAAAAAACTCTCGTTGTATTATAGGTTTTATGATGCCATTCTAGATAGCTTTAGTCGGGCCTGTGCTTGTGAGTTCGAAATGTTTTTGAGGAGCTATTCTGTAGTGCCAGCTGTTGGTGGGAGGCCTGGAGTCTTCATGTAGCTTGTGCTCAGCTAATACCCATCTCTAGTAGCCGACACAGGATCAGCCTAGAAGCAAAATTATCATTGTCATGTGACAAGGGCAGGGGCAAACAGCAGGGTTTAAGGAGAGAGGCAGGGGAAGAGATGAGTCAGGTACGAAAATGCGTCAATACCCGCGGAAGCTTGACCATAGGGCAGCAGTTGCATCAAATCACAGTGCCCACCGGAAGAAGCAGCAGCAGCTGCAGTGTGGGAGCATGCCCACCTGCGAGAGAACATTTTTGCAACGCACAGACTACTGCTGGTCCCAGAGATGTAGCAGAGCAACGGAAAATTGAGCAGATACAGTGCTGGCACTGAAAGTCTTAACACTAGCAGCAACCATCCTCTTCTTTTTTCTTTAGGTGAGTTGCAAAGGCACAATATGCCTTTGTCTCACGGACAAATGGAATGTAGTGGTAGCATCCACACCTTACCTGCCCTTACGCAGCTTTGAGTGTGCAATGCAAAAAAGAAGTGTCCAGCAAAGGTGATGCATAATGAGTGAAGCCTGCTCCAAATATGGGCAGTGCATGAAAAGTGTTACGGCTTGTATGTCAAGCGCATGCTTAAATCGCCCCGCTTATCGTTTGCCTAACCCTCGTGGTGTACGTGCTTTTCCCCCAGGTGATGGAAGACACGGAGATGATAGACGAAAACTACGACCCGTCCGAGTTCCTCCTCCAGGGCAAGTACCACTTCCAGCCAATGGGGGATGAAGCGCCTCCTGCAGTGGAAGAGGACCAGATGGAGAGCGAGGAGGCACCCATGGAAGTGGCCAGCTCATCTGCAGCCCAGGACAATGTTATCAGCACAGACCTGGCCGTCTCCGAGTCGGAGGAGGAGGACCGGGGGGATCTGCTCAACCTCCAAGATCCACCGGAGAAAGACGAAGAGGGTCTCTGGTTCTGATCATCATCACCATCATCATCTTGTACATAGAAATAAATACATGCCTCATCAGCCCATCAAAGTCAGATTGCCTCCTTAATTAGCACAGGAATGAATAGGTGCCACTCCATTCAAATTCCTCACATGGATGTTGCTACTTGGTTTAGGGCGCATCCGATTCACCGATGACCAGTGACAAGGGATTGGTTTTTGGTTCCCAGCTTTCAGTGGTAGCCGCGAATAGAGCGAGTCGAAGTCTTGAATTGGCAGCAACAGAGCAATCTTTCTGTTATACAAGCATAATACAAAAGTATTTCCGAAGCAGAATGCAGCTACAACATGCACGGTGACTACATTAACACGAATATAGTATGCATAACGAATATAGTATGCATAAACCTGAACATATGTACACGACTATGAATGTTGAACAAAGGCACTACTCTATGTACTACTAACGAAACCAAACAGAATGCACACGTCTTTGCAACTAACCTCTACAACCACGTTGCAGAAGTCTGATAGTCGCCTAGCAGCGGACATTATGGCTCCCTTGAAACTTGTGGTGTCTTATCCGACAAGGGGATCTAAACAGAGAAGCATTCACACACATTAGCACGATGACCTCAGTAAGAAGCTGGGGAGTGCAGTTACACAATTGTGACGACCGAACTGACTGTAATGTGCAGTGCACTTCCTTAAATAATATTTCACATCTTTCCTTGCCACGAAAGTCTGCAAGCACCGGACATTTGCACAGGCTGGGGACTAGTGGTTAAGATTTTCTTGATTGGTAACACCGGCTGTGGCTTGGGTGCCCGGAGCCAGAATGTAACCGTCACGTCTGCTCTCCATTTCACTGTCCCACGTTTCTGGTGCGTTCAAGAAACTTTGTGCTCCTCCTAGTTGTGCTGCTGCGATGCTTGTGTTCTCGCGAGGGCTGTGACAGACGTGAAGCATGTACAGAAATGGTTTGCCCCGCATGTGCATTAGATAGAGGCTGGTAAAAGAGGCCCTGCAGTGGTGCTGATAAATGCTTTCACTCTGTCCTTGCCTGGAAGCAGTGTTATGGAAGCTATACTTATTGCCTGCATGAAACAGCACTACGAGGCTTACTCATCGCAGAAGGTACATTTTTAATGACTAGTGCTTTGCCTTTGTTAGGACCTTTCCAATACAAACATTTAAATTCAGATGTATCAGGCAGTTCCAGACAAGGTTTTTATTGGCACAGTTGTTTGAACTGTAAGAGTTATTTTTGGCATGTACAATGTTTGCATTGAAATTTTTGTCAAATCTGTTCAATTCAAGTAAATATACTTTAATTAAGCAGAGTTTTGACAAAATGGGATTTCAGGACTTAAATTGACATCTACCTAGCACGTGTGCTAGGTTGTTTGTACTACTTGTTTATATCTGCGGGTAAGTAAGTGGATGGCTAAGTGTTTCATTTTGCTGCTTGTGTTTTCTTATTATATTCTTAATGGTTCCTGATTAGCCAGAATGGTCACCCTAATGGGGTAGGGTTCATTGCTTATGAGGTTGTCCAAGTTCTGTCAAATACATACATTTTGTGGACCTGGCTGTTGTTGGTGTTTAAGCAAGGTGTAATACTATTCACCAATGTTGATATGTGGTGGTAATGTGGGAGTAGTTGGAAGCTGTTCCAATGTGAGGTTGTGGCTTTGCTGCATGTGCAGTGTTGGCCTGTTGGTGCTGTAGCTGGTCTACTTGTGGAAAGTACCGTTATCCCTTTGTGACACGGCATGTACAATTGTGCAGGTGACTTTTAAGAGCATTTTTGTGCGTTACAATAGTCGTCATCCCAACTTGAACCGCTCAGCCAGCATTTGCATTTCCCCCTCTACGGAACGTCGTTCGCATTTGCCGCTGCCATCTCGTGAATGCTGCGCCAAATGCTTCACCAAAACAAGAGAGCAAGATGGATGCCTCGGTGTTCTACGGCGTGTCAAGTAGGTGTTCTTGGTTTTACCTTTTCTGTCTAGTTTATTAAAGCAAAACTGAAGCTGTTTCCCTAGTATGTAAAGGCTACACATCACAATAATGTGTGTACGTTTTCTACTGTAGCAATGGTTAGGAAACGGTGGTCATGTTTGCCCATATGAGGACGTTACCTAATTTATTAACTACTTATGAGATCGAGTTAAGGTTTTTAAGTGAAATTTTGTTATCAAAAGCATACACAGGCAGTTACAGATTTTTCTGACGGCTACATCCTAATGCATGTTGCAAAGGGAGTATGCTAGTAGGAGGGAGGAGTCCAACTAATCTTTTTCTTTGCAATCGATGGCTGCTCCGATACTTGGAATAGTAAAAGTACTACACTATTCTGCGAAGTTCACTTTGTGCTCTTTTCCCCTTTAGTTACCCTCCACCCATCCCTCCTTTGTTAGGGCCATTTTCAGCCGTGATGATTATGGCTACCTTGGCATCCAGCCCCAGTTCAAGTTGCATACACATTCCTGCAGAGCTCCCTGAGCAACTTTAATGATGGGAAGGTAATGATAGGAACCGTGCAGTCTCGGACAGTCCAGGACTCGTCAAAAATGAAACTTTTGCTGGAATCGTATCTTGATCGCCGAGTCTCATTCTCTCGTTTAAAGGTCTATTATTTGAACACTGTCTACTGCAAAATATTTACGAGGCACACTCTTGTAAATAGTTCTCCTGATATTTTGAATTGATATGCCAGGGAAGCACGTGGGCTGTTGATGTGTATGCAAACAGGGTGATTGCATAGCAAAAGGTGTTGTTTGTTTGTTTTCAAGGCACTGGAATATTTAAAGGTGATTTGAGATTTTGACAAAGAGAAGGGAGGTGTGCATTGGGTGCAGGTGGTGCTAACAATTTGGGTGCAACCTCTTTGGCCTACACGAGATGGAGACATTTCTTGTTCTTTCGAATTCTTTTCTGTTCATGGATATTCGTGGGTATTTTGGCAATTGACGCTATGGCCATGTGCACAGTGCAAGGCAAGTGATTCCAAGTTGCAATGCAAAATAACTTAAGCCTTTACCACAAAGTCCCCCGCTAATGCGAATGAATGGAACTGACGGGTTTGAAAAAGCAATCGCAGCGGTTTCTTTAATGGGGGCCATGCAGACAAAACACATTTGTTTTATTCGAAAGATTTGGCCCCGAGCGCTTGTCTGGCTACAAATGCTTTCTTTACTGAGAACTTAAACAATTTGAGCCAAAACTTTGATTCTCCCGCTAAACAATGTGTTTCACGACGTCTGCGATGGCATATCCAGAGCAGGTGTTCAAGCGAGCATTAGTGCGCTGTTTAGTATGCAGCGAACTTTGAAATGCCTTGTTTACCATCAGCCCTCCTAAGTGGTGCCACCATACCATTCAGGACTGCTGTCCACACTTGCTTTGTTTCTGACCGTATTTGCACCTGGCTTGTTTTTGCTACAGTTGGTAGTTATCGTTTCGTGACACATAGGGTATTGCTCGACAAACAGGGTCACGTAAGGCAATGTCGCTTGCGCCGATCGGCCAGTGCCGTGTGAGACAACCCCAAGTGCCAGACTGCTGTGCAACTATAACAAGCATATAGTGCATGCAGTACCAACAGCAGTATGCACTGGTACTTCTATGGTTACATACTTTCGTAACTTCCATTGTTCACCCCACCATTCTTACTGCTATAAAATTAATATGCATTATATTTTGTGCAAATAGCTTGTTCTGCAAGCTTATAAGCCCTGCTTAACTTGCGTTAGCTTTTGCTGGCCTCAGCCAATCGCACAGCTGGGCACATATGACATCATAGGTTCTGTTGTGGGAAATGAGCTAGTGGGTCGCATGGTTATTCTCTTTTAGGGTGCAACCCTTTTGCAGCCGTCTCTGTGTGAGCCACATTGTCGGCGTAACCGGGTGAACGACGGCAAGACCAAGGAGTGAAAAAAAAAGTGAACGATGAAAGAAAGCAAAGGAGAAGAGTGTGGCGAAATCAGGAGGGGAGGGCGGTTTGCCGTGGTGGTGCGAGCCAGCGCTCTCTGAAAGTGTGTGGTGGGGGAGGGGAGGAGGCAGTATTCTGTGCCCGCACGAGGTGCTCGACGGTGCGACGCTTGGCGAAAATGTGAGGGGGGCGTGCACGTGACTATGATGTGTGTTTGCGGTCCCCTTCCTGAGACGCACTTTGCGCCGCTGATGCAGAGGCTCATCATCACTGCCGTCCAGAGAACCCACGAGTGAGAGCTGCCTCAGCGCATTGCTGCTGCGCCTAAATATTGCATTAGGGAGTATCGTAATCGCCAGCCAATTTCTTTTTCCTATTTGAATGAAGTTTGTATTAAAAGTGGTGTCAGTGTTATTTTAACGAGCTCAATCTTTTGAATCAACCAAACTTGTATTTTGCCTGCATGGACCCTTTAATGTTGCTTCAACATGGACGCCTGTCATTTCAGGTTGCCTTGCACACTCTATACTGCTGTTCATCACCCTGTTGAGGTAGATGTCAAGGCTATGTACTTTTCTTTAACTTTAATGGGGACCTGCATTGCCACAGTGAGTACTATGCACGTGCAAGTGTTGATAGGACAACTCAGAACATGCTGATTTCACTTAAAGGCCAACTGCACTCAAAATTTCGACTTCTTGAAAACCCTATTTCCGTGTAGTCTGCTTATAAAGAAAGCAACATGCAAAATACAACAGCTGAAATACGCACGTGGACGCCGCAAGCGGCCAGCAAAAATCGGCGATTTTGAAACCGAAACCGAGGAGAGCGCGGCCATTACAGTGACGTTGCAGCCGTCCAGCGAGCGGCCGGATGGTCACCAGTTCGGGAGAATGTCTGCGCGCAAGCTCTACGCGCGCACGGGGCAGCAGAGCTCGACCGGTTCTCCCGCTGCGTGGCTGGCCAGAGGAAAAAGCCACCGTCGGCTGGAACGTCACAGGCGCGTCATGGCTGTTTACGCGATCCGCCGGCAGGTGCAGAGTGGTCTGCGGCGGAGCCTTTAGGTGTCTTCGATTTTGCTGAACTCGCTGCACTCATTCAGGTAGTGCAGCACTCGCCTCTTCGATTTTCGAGTGCAGCGCGCGGCGCCTGCACTTTTCTCTTCGATTTACCGACGGTGCAGAGAGTGCAGGATGAGTTCACGCTTTCCCTGCACCTCCCAGGGAGGAGGTGCAGAAGCAGACGACAAAAGTGCAGGACCGGTTCTGCAGTGGCGGCGCCTGCGCTGAACTGGCTGAACTCATCCTGAACTCGTGCAGAAAGTGCAGGCCAAATCGAAGAGACCTTTTTTAAACGCTTCTGACTGATTAACGAGGCGTTTCACGGGGCTACCACTTGTGTCTCAGCTTATTTGGGGGTACTTACTACGCATTAAAAACAAATTTGGCCGAGGTGAAATTTGAGTGCAGTTGGCCTTTAAAGGGGCACTGACACAAAATTTTGAAGGTGAGATAACTTCGGAGATAGATTGGTGGGAACACATATACATCATCTGCAAAATATCAGCGGTGAATACAGCCTAGAACATATTTAAAATCAATTTTGAAGTGTGCGAAACGCAACCGAGCGGCCAGCAGAGGACCACGCGCAAGTGTAAATAAACAACATCCAAACACGTCACGAGTTTGTGTTTGCCGCTTCCGCACTGCCGGCTCGCCGCTCCAATCGGAGGGCCGGAGGGCGGAGCTTCTGCTCTCGAGAACGAACGACCCGATCGTTGGCGGCGCAGGCGCCGTGATTTCGTCAGCTCATCGGGCAGCTGGCCGCGACCAAAGTTCTACAGCGATTCCAGGCACTCTGTTTCTATTACTGTTTATTACCATTGGATGCGGAAACGCGCGGAGGCACGAAAAGGCCACTGAGCAAGCCGCACGGTCGCTGTGCAGGCGGCGGCCACGGCCGCGAAGTGGCCCACGCCGGCGCAGGTAGCTCGAGTGATAGGTTACCGCTGCACGAAATTGTCCCCAAGTCCCGACCATGGTGGCTTACATGAGAAAGGAGTTAATGATGCCATGGCGAGTTGCATTAAAAATTGTCATCTGCACCGCTTACGAGAGCGGCACTCGAATATCCGCCGCAGTGCTAAGCCGAACACACCTGTAGGCGGACCTGTAGGCAGACCGGCCGGCTGCTCCCAGCGCGCGTCTTGCCACCCACCGTCTCGAGCGTCGCGCGTCGCTCGTTAGCCGCGGTAGCATTTGCACTCGCAGCGCCTGCGTCACATCCACGGTCGCTTTTTAATTAGGCGCCTCACGAGATCAGTACGGGGGGGCATTCGCAGAAACTGCCGTCGATGCGGATTCGACAGTGCTACGGCGGCTCTGCTCTGTAACTGTGATATCCCTCCCACGGTCACGTGGTCAGCTTTGTTCACACAAAATCCACAAAATCCATCGTTTCGCGGCACTCGCTGAAACCGAAACTGCGACTGGCCGCATTGAAAATGCCTCTAATTAAACAACCGTCGCACGCTGAAGCAAATGAGGTTTCTACAGGTTATAAGTAGGTCACTAGCTACTTATCGCAACAAAAAAAACAAGATGCAAAATTTTTGTGTCAGTGCCCCTTTAAGTCGTAACTTGTATTGGGTAAAGACCACAAAAAACCTGAAACGCGTAATATTCAGAACACCTCTTAATTAATAGTGCCACATTACGCAGGAAGGTATGTAAATTAATGAATTATAAATGTAACTATTCCTGACGCTAAACTTCTTTCCTCCTTTGTGCTAGCGCCAGTGGGAGATGTGCTGTGAAAATATGGCCAATAAAATGTTCACTCTCTCCCCCTCTCTGCGCTTACTACAGGTACAATGCCATGGGCCATAAAGTTGCATCTCTCTCTCTCTCTCTCTGCACCATAGAGTTTCATACTAGTATATATTAGTATGAAACTCTATGGTCTGCACTTACCATAGGCACCATAGGTACAGTATCATCACAAAATTCACCATCGGCCATAGAGTTGCATGACCTCCTGTTTTTTTTTTCTTCTTTTCTTTCTTCTCTCTCTCTCTCTTTCTCTCTCTCTCTCTCTCTCTCTTTCTCTCTCAGAGATACAGGAGGCGACTATGGTCCCTAGAAATACTTGCTAGTCTGCCGTCCGGCGGCCGCGAAGGGGGCTCCTCCGTGATGCATGCAGCGGCGGCGCTGCACGCAGTCGGAGCGCGGCCGGCCAGTGTCGGCGTGGGGAGCAGTGCAGCGGACGGCGCTTCGCTGTGCTGCATTCGTAGGTATGGGCGCTTTCAGCCGATTTTAAGGGCGCATTTTCGTCCTCTATAAAACAGATTAGCCAAATAAATTGGTTCCTACGAATACGAAGAGTTTGTTACCGAAGCATGAATTAATGCCAGTACGTTTTTTGCGAATTAAGAAAGATCGAGCCGCCAAACCATGGAATCGTGTCACTGCGCTCTATCCTCGATATCCTCTTCAAGGGAAAAGGTTTCGACACATTCTGGGGGGCATCGGAAACACTGTCGGCACGGAATCTTTTGCTAGCTGGGGCACATCACGCGGTATTACGACTAAGTTACTTAACAAAGAAGCGTTTTTGTGTATGCCCCCACCGTACACTGCCGTGGATATATAATTTATTGATTGTAGGGTTTAACGCGCCGACGCAACGCACGCGATGAGGCGCGCCGCAGTGGAGGGCTCCGGATTAATTTTTACCACCTGGGGATCTTTAATATGCACCGAAATCACGTACACACGGGCGTTTTTGCTTTTCGCCTCCATCAGAAAAGCGGCCGCCACGGCCCAGAATCGAACCCGCGACCTCATGGATATATAGCGCGTGAAAATATTTGTGTTGTGTGTGGGCGCTTCATTTTTTTTTTTTTTTTTTTTTTTTTGAGGCGCTTTGGAACCACCCTCACTTCTCTTTGCTTGGGAGTCAAATACCCTCGTTATAACGAGATCGCTTTATTCGAAATTTCTTCTGGTCCCAACCCAAACGCATGATTTTTAGGCCGCATTATTCGAAGCGCTCGAAGAGCCTGACCCGCTTAGAGCAGTGTCGAGCGGAGGCGTCGCCCATTGGCGGCGACCCATCGGCAAGTCAGGAGGTCAACATGGCCGGTCAACGCAAGCTGGTCTTTCCCCGGACGATTTTCTGGAGTCAGTTCATGCTCGATTTGCGTCAACCGAATTTAGACAAATGGTCCAACTGCGTGGTACGGTCCTTAAATTTTGTTCCTAGACATTGGTGTGGGCGCGACGGTGTGCGAACACCGACACTCGAACCGTAGAATTAGCAGTGTCGTTGACGAGGGAACGCCGAAAAGCGCTTGTTTTGCAAACTTCACGGCTGCACACCGCGAGGAAAATTTGCCCAGTGATCATGCTAAGCCTCTAGAGCGAAAACCGTCAGTTTTCGTGATTGCGCTGTGTACCCAGAGTGAGCGGGTAATCGTTTTTTGAGCGCAACAAGCACAACCCTAGACTTTATAGCCACGGCATTTGCGGCGGTTTCCAGCGCGAAATTCGCGTATCATTCCGTGACGCCCGCACGCCTCCCTATAAATTGGCCACAGCCACTGACACTTTTATGGGCGACGACCACGGCCTCATGCATTGCTGGTCAAATCGGAGATGGGGTTGCTCGTGCCCGACAAAAACTTGAAACAGCCAAAACTCACTTCGCTTTTTGCACCCGAATAAAGTTGTTCTTCTCTGAATACATTCCGCTTTGGTTCCTTGCAGTTGTGGTGCAATTAAAGCTCGATTGCTCAAGCTCTTCTCGAGCGGTTGCTTATATCGAAATACCGCTTATAACAAATTTTTCCGCCGTCCTGCTGACTTCGTTATAACGAGGGATTACTTATATGCTTTGAAGCTTGAACGGAATCTGACCAATTTGCATCGTTCATTAACTAGGCCCCATCGCACGTCGAACGCTGCCTTCCTCAGTTGGGAATATCTGTTAAATGTAAATGCCGAATAAAAGTAATAGGAATGTACGCACGCATATGATGTTTTTGGCACTTTCAATCAACAGACAGAAACTGTGGTACTAGCTTCTATTTTGCTCTCCTGTAATTTTTGTGAATTCCACGATTTGGAAAATTCGCTACCTTGAAGAGTGCGGGAAACTTTTTCATAGAATCAGGCTGCCAAACAGTAACTGCGCTTGCATTCTTCATTACACAGGGCTTTCTTTTTTTCTTTTTTTATCGCCCGCATACTCGGAGTGAATCACGAGACGCACGCAGGGAAAGCAACAAGGGAGAACATCTGTGTTATGGCCAATCATTTTACTTGCGGCTGTTTGAAATGAAAAACATAAGCTCTTAAGACTTATTTATTTCAATGACCATATGCCTTGGGGAAGTAGGACGGCTCGGCCAGAAGTATTTAGGAATGGGTTTTTTGGTAAAGCATTTCACTGCAGCTTTTTTTTTTTTTTATCGAGTCAGCCAGACCTCCTTAATACATGACGTTCGGGGATAACCACGTAGTTTTCACAATTAGCACAAACACTGCGTGTGGCGCCGCCGGGCTCTCCTGGAACGGATCTCACTGTCTCAACAATGCGCGAAATAATGGTTCCAGCGGTGGTAGCGAAACGGCTAATCTCGTTGCTGCGGTTTCATCCTTCTGTCTCACTCGCGAAGGTAAGCGTCCGCAAATAGCCTAGGCTCCGCAGCCCGATTCGCGAAAAATTTGGGCCGCCGAAATTAAAAGGTCCTATAGTAGTTCTATCGCAGCTTCAATTGTGAGCTGATGTACCCCGCGCCGCTGAATTTCACCGCTCTAACTGGCCGTCAAAGCGTCAAAGCCCCATGCGCGCCCGCTCTCCGCAGCAGTAGCGCGCGGCACAGGCCGGCCGGCGGCCGCTCTCGCTCCCGCCGCTCGGGCGCTCCGATTGCTGGCAGCGCCCTCTGCGCAGCTCTGCGCGTGCATCAGCGGCGCGGACACGCCTCCCCATAGAGAAGGCGCGCGGACGGCAGACTAGCAAGATTTCTAGGGACCCTAAGGCGACGATGCCATGGAGGAGGAGAGATTGTTCCGTAGGGGGCGCTAACGTCGCTTTGTTTACATGTTCCGTATCATCTGCTGCGATGCCGCTGCGCGATGACTGAAGCATACAACATATAATTAGTCTCATAGCAAGCAAATCCTTTTGTAATTCAGGTGAAGCGAACAGTGTGGCTTGGTGAGGTCACCATGAACAGGTTTGTGTGGTCCAGCGATAACCTGTCCAGCGGCGAAGTGATCTTGCGGCAGCAGGCGGGCGTTGCTCTGTACGACGGTGAGCGAAAGGCGAGTTCATTAACCATGCAGCTAAGTAGAACTTTCTGGTGGGCTGGCTGTTGTTAATGAGGCGTGGCTCATTGTGCAATCCGTCGCATTGCCCGTAATGGTTTTGACATGTCTTCACTTTAGACACCTTTTGTTGGCGGCGAGTTGATGCTGACGTCGCATCAAGTGTATTGGACTGGTTCCGAGGTAGGTAAACTTGAGCGAAAGCGACGGGAATTCCGTCGCTTTGTCGCGCGACGACCGTTTTTGGCGAATGGTCAGGACCAATTCTTGTCGTCGCGCGACAAAGCGACAGAATTCACGTCGCTTTCGTCGCAGTGTGAACGGACGAAACAACTTTTCGCGCTCCTGCACTGTTTTGTTTCAGAAACAGCGAATAAGCTTGCATCTGGGCCTCGTCGTACTTATCGAAGAGCAAAGCGGAAGCTGGAGCAAAAGGTACGGCACCTGCGGAAGCATTTCCTGCGATCTAATAACAGTTTCTGCACACCACAGTGCGAAGATAGTGGCCCATGTCTCCCCGCCCAGCGACGAGAAGCATGCCGGCGTCGTCCAGAGCAGCTCGTTCGATTACGTTCGCTTTTCATTCCGGAGCGGAGGCGCGTCAGAGGTGAGACGCGCGCACTTCCTGAGGCCTCGTATCATATGCGTGAATCTGTGCTATTTTCAGTTCTACCAGGAAATGCAGGGTGCGTTACAGAAGAAGGATTGGCTGAAGATGCCCACCGTAGATTCGCGGGTGAGTTCACCTAAGGTCCTTGTTTGTGGTCCTTTAAATGTGACCGTAACAAATGTGCCTTCCTTCTCATGACAGGGCAAGAGGATACGTGCGGGCATAGTCGGCATCGAGCGACAGATCCAGGCAAAGCATGACGAAGCGGACAAGAATATATCTGCGGCCTTTGAGGACCTCAGCAAGCTGATGGACATGGCAAGTTTACTAATTAAGAGTGATTTCCATTGTTTGATATGAAGAATGCATCTGAATGTGCACGGGGTCAAGCAATTCCAGCGAGCAGAACAATTGGTTCCAGCTGAATTGGAAACTTCTCAGGGGACCCACAGAACAAGCCGATCCAAGATCACTAGTGTAATCTTGGCTACCCTCCGTGGAGCCCGAAAATTCTCCCTAGGTCACTTGAAGTTTTTCATAATGTATAACACATCACCTCCTGTATTTTTACAAGCCAAATGCATTGTCCACTTAACAATGAGAGTGCTGGGGATGCCTGTTTCTCTCACATGGTGGACCCGCCGCGGCGGCTCAGTGGCTAAGGCAGGGGTTCTCAAGCATGTTGGTCCCAGGGAACCCTGCTAAGCTCCGTGAAGTGCCAAGGAACCCCCCCCTGCCATTTTTCATTCAGTTCACGCTACATTCACGTGCAATAAATTAAAAAGGAAGCAAGCTTGCTTGCTTTTGAATTTATTGCACGTGAATGTCGACTTTACGAGTGGCACCTATCTCGAAACAGGAGAAATGCGCATGTGGGTAATACAAGGCCGAGATTCAAGTGCAATAGTTTAACCACGCGGCCCGTTTTCGGAGTCTGGCTGGCTACAAGCTGCTGGCAGGATTTATTGCGCAGCTCGCGCCTTTCTGTTACGCACTGAGATGTGCTTACTGACACTCGGGCATGAGTAATGGAGGTTCCTTAGATTGATCGCACCTAGGGTTTTCCATCTAAGTTACTTGTCGAGTGCGGAACCAGAGAAAATTTATCAGTGGCCCGCGGAACCCAGAGGAGGGGGCTGTGGAACCCCTAGGTTCCGCGGAACCCACTTTGAGAAACCATGGGCTAAGGCATTGCACTGCTGAGCACGGGGTCGCGGGTTCGTTTCCCGGCCGCGGCGGCCGCTTTTCTGATGGAGGCGAAAAGCAAAAACGCCTGTGTGCATGAGGTTTCGGCGCATGTTAAAGATCCCCAGGTGGTCAAAATTAATCCGGAGCCCTCCACTACGGCGCGTTAAACCCTGCAATCAATCATTCTCTCACATGGTGCAAGTTCGGGCCAGAAGATTGACCATGCTCAACTGACCATCCATGAATTCAAGAGCGGCTTGTGCCAGGTTGGCAAGGCAACCGATGCTCGAGACCACCGAAGTAGTGGCGCTCTGGTTAGCAATAGAAAAATAAGTGCTGCAGCAGAGCGCTTTTGTGGAGAGTGGGGGCACAGTGCTCGTCAGGCTTGTCCACGAGTGTGCGGCTTCGGAGCATGCTGGCGACATCTGCTGGTAGCTTCTGGCTTGGAGATAGCTTGCCAGTGCACATGCACAGATCTCGGACAGAGTTGGACGGGTCGTCGTTTCGCATGGGCCACTCTAATTTGCAGACGCCACCACCTACGGGGGCGCTTGCCTTCCACAGTGGCAGTTGTGAGGGGCGATGGGCTAGATAGATGCATAGTTTGACACCGTGTGCAGTATTACTGTAGGCAGTTACGTAATTGCACAAAACGACCTGCGCTAATTGAAAAGTATGCGACAAGAATGTACTGCAGCACTTTCGGTCGAACTTTTTGAGCGGTTATGTTACTGCCTGCGCATCGCGCCAAATAACGTGCCTGTCTCCCATGTCACTGCTTACAGCCGGCACTGTGGAACAAAAGTGCCCCTTGCGGGTGGTGGAAAATTTGAGTGGTCTACGCTAAACGCCGACCAGGCCGACAAGCATGCCCAAGATCCGCGCAATATCAAGCTATCTCCAACCCAGCCACTATCAGCTGATGTCGCCAGTATGCTCTAAAGCCACGTGCACTGTACTTTGCACATACGTTTTTCACCAGGCACCACCCAAACTAATCACATGACTAAAGCACTGGGAAGGCTAGCGATTGGGGGAGAGTGGCAGGAGTAGCAGAAAATGGCTTGGTTGGGAGATCGGGGCTGTTGCATGTGGCATTGAAAAGCACAGGAGGCGATTGTATAGCTAATTAAGAGAACCATCAAAACCTTGACATGACGTGAGGATCATTAACAAATAATAAAACAAGGTGTGCACATAGGTGTTTTTTCCAAGCTGTAATTAGCAAGAACTCTATGATTTTATGCACAAACAGGGTGATTTAGGACCTGATGTTAACATATGGGGGAACCAAACTTGTATTTACCCTGCATGGCCCCTTTAATGACACAAACTTAAGCCTGTGAACAGCATCTCTCACTGTTGCTGGCAGTAAACTTTGTTTCAATGTTCATTTAGTATTTTGCGTTGCTATTAATATATAGGCAGGAGAGGTGTCATTACTGCTTACTGCTGGAATCTGTATTTACGGCAAGCAGTTACAAGTAAGAGATTATAGGTGTAATCAGCTTTGGGGCCAATTTGGCCATCACCAAAAGGGTTCTCCCTGTGCCCTCTGCCATGTCATCAATGCTATCACATTTTAAACTACAAAGAGCTTTCCAGAGGGTGGTGCAGGATGTTTAGTTGGCTCAGTCTGACAAAACAAGGTGACATGGCAGCTACATGTAGAAAGTTGGTTTACCGCACACTAGAGTTAATATAGTGTGCTTGGTGTCTTTCTGCACACAACGTTCACAATTATCTCCTCTAGTGCTATGATCACCAAGCCACCAACTTTGAAGGTCTATTGGAGAACTATGCAGAATTTATCTCTTAAGCATTTGTGCGAGTTACCTTTAGATACAGGGACCATTTAAAGATTTTGAAGGGATCACAAAAATGTTTTATATCCTTTTTCCATGCCCTAAGGGTTGAGATTTTGAAAAACACTGGGCCAGTATATTGCGACAGGAATATGCCGCCCAAATTTCACGTCTCTCGGCGTGTGGTTTGTGCTGGGCGATGTTGCGCTTACGGATGTACCTTGTTGCAGGCTAAGGAGATGGTGGCATTGTCCAAAAGTATTTCGCAGAAGCTGAAGGAGAAAGGGAGCAGCTTGACTGATGACGAGGTAAGTGTGGGATCGTTTCAATACATAGTGCTACTACTCTACACAAATTGCTGCTGCAGCGCTTTGCTTCACTTTGTGTGGCAATTTTCTGTACTCGGCTTGATTGGAGTGAAAAAAGCAGTGTTAGTATTTTTTCTTTAACGATATACTGCACAGTCACTAGAGTGTATAAAACTCGAGATTGAGGCATTCAATTCGAACTATTTTGGTGCAATTTACGTTGCACGAGGTCAGTGTTTAGCCCTCTGATTTGGCACTTATTTATTGGTGTTACACATGGCACCACTTCAGAAAACGTTCGGGAAGCAACTAGACAAAAATCGCCCTGCTTGCTGGTTAAGTGCAGTGCTCCGAACTGGTGGCGAAGGAAAGCGCTGCAGCTGACGGTCTGTGTAGGACAGCAGAAGCAGCGTGCCGGCCTGGACATTCACATTCAAAGCTTGCGCTCTAAGGAAACAACACCTTGTGCGAGCAGAATACCTGCTGCTGCTGCTGCTAGCACACAGGGAAAGATGCATAAGGAAACTTGCTGTAGTTAGTAGCTTAAAGTAATGCATGCTTAGGGCAATGCCCACGACGTCAGTAATGGGCATCAGTTCTTTGAAGACAAAAGTTTGTGTTTTCAATAATAAAACACTAATGGTTGTCATTAAAGCTTTATACCACAACATACCTATGCAGGGCCTTTTGTTATGGTGTTTTATAATCTTTGAAATGGTCAGCGGATAAAAACCGGGCCTATTTTGAAAGCTGGTAACCGTAAAACAATACTGTTTTTTTCCAACGTCTTTCTGAAATTTGAGTGGTTTTTGTAATAGATATTAAGATGTAATAAGCGTTGACATGGAAACATACAAAAAAGAAAAGAAGAAAGCAGGTATCAGAGTGAATAACATCCAAAGATTGCATGTATAATGCAGTTCAGTAATCGAAAAACCTCAAGAAAGAAGTTGAGGCACGAATAAACACTAATTTTGCTCTGAAATGCAACTCCACTGCAATGTACAGTGTGCTGTGATGCATGCATCATCACCATCCATCATTGCAGTCTTGCTCCTGCTCTTCTAGCCAGCTTTTTGCCAAATTGTCAGAATTTGATAATGCTTCATTGTCAAAGGTTCATAAAATGAAGGCTTTAAGTTCAGTTTTAAACCCACGTCATCCTGTGTTTATTTTGAGTGCACTTGCCATTCAAAGATCAGGTGATACCATGTGATGTCAAGGAGGACAAGAACAGGGGCCACCCCTTGCACTTGGCAGAACCAGGCCAGCCTAGCAGCCATCTCAAGTAAAGGCCCGTTCACATTGCGACAAAAGTGACGGGAATTCTGTCGCGTTGTTGCACGGTGACAAAAATTGGTCCCGACCATTCGGCAAAAATGATCGTCATGCGACAAAGCAACAGAATTCTCGTCACAATTAACTCGTTTTCGTCACATGTGTGAACGGGCCTTATTAAGCTTGACAGGTGTGCCCTATGGGTTTCTTGGCTGCATTTTTTCCTCCACTTATGCACTCTTTATGTAAAGTTTGGGAAGAACTTTGACAATCACATTCATTATCTTTAAAAACATGGTGTAATTGCACCGTACCCATGGTGCAATTGCATGGTGTAATTGCACATGTACATGGTGTACATGGTACATGGTGTAATTGCACAGCAGCATTATGCTGCTAATGGTGCGGGTAATGTGCAGGGGTATTTTATTGCTTTTCTAGGGGAGCAACATGGAGATGTGGATTACATGCTGGGCAGGTTATACAGGGGAATATGCGGCATGAGGTTGTTGACCTTTGCCATGCTTTGACAGATAGCCGCTTAAACTTGTAATAAAAAATGCTGTCATCCGTGTGTTCACCGGGGCCTGGCACTAGGAGGTTTGGTAATCCGTTCTGGCATATGCACCCGGGTTCTGATAATTGTGTTAAAATATGCATAGTGAAAGATTACTTTGGAGTAAGTTTTCATAGTTGGTTATGCAAGCAAAAACAGGTTTATTGTCCAAATAAAATTTCCACTGACATTTCTTTTTGTTGGGAATTACTGCTTAGCTGTGTATCAATTTATAGCTGTTTTCTTTTGCCAGAAGCTTCAGAAACTTGCCCAGTTTAGTTGCTAGTGATATGTGCGTTGATGGCGAATGTTCAAGCAGAAATCAATTTTCACCTGGTTTTCACATAGGTAAGTTTTTGGGGTAGCGAGAGAAGAGGCACTATTAGGCAGCATCGGGTTTCATTTGAAAATGAATTTTCAGCACAGCACAGTGGTTGTGTTAAACAAGTTATGCAGGCTGCACTAGTTTTCCACAGCTTATGATGATGTTGTTGAGGAAAGACGAAGATGAGCTGGTATAATACAGTATCACCATCATTGGCTATAGGAGAGGAAGAAGTGGTAATAAATAGCGTTCTGAGTGGTGCCATGGCCTGGGGTCCAGTTCCTCAACGGATGTGTTCTGCAGTGTGCACTGATGTGTGGAGTGGCATTGTGCTTACGATTGCCCTGCTATGCCTATGTCGGCGACTGAGCATGTTTGTGGCTTCTCTCGACTGTTTGGCGATTGTTGCTCGTGCAGACAATCATGTTCAAGTCCCACCTGCTGTCCCTGGGTATCAGCGATCCCGTCACCAAGAGTGCCTACGGATCGAGCAACACCTACCACCGGGAGCTGGCCAAGCAGCTGGCTGAAGTCCTAGAGCAACCCGTTCGGGTGTGTCCTTGTTCTTACATCCACAGCTTTTGAGCTTTCCCAGTCATGGCTGGGGAGATTTGAATGTATTGCATGCATCTGCCACTTCTTCCACTGACTGTGTAACAATGAGAAAAAAAACCTGCAAAACACGAATAATAAATGGAAAGTTCTAAAAAGAGCCACTGCAAAGCGGTGCCAGAGGGACATCATAGTCGTGTGGTCACCTTTGCCTGGGTATGCGAGTTGCACAGTGCCCAGGGAGCGTTTTTGCACCATGAGAGGTGCAGGTGCAGTGGGAATCGCACTTGTGCATCTTCAGCCGATTTAATTTGATTGAAGAAGGGAGAAGTAAAAGAACCCTCTATATTTGCAGTGCCTTGCAGAACCCTACACAGGCCCTTCTGCAAAGGAGTTCAGTACCCTTACACCCTCCTACGGGCAAGCCAGTCCCAACTGATACTGTGGGGGAGATTGATTTTAGGGGGTGAGCCTCTCCACACAGTTATTTCAGCTGCCAAAATTGCTGGGAAACTGGCTGAAACACTATTCCAGTGACATGCAGAACAAACATAGGAACATCAATGACCTGGCATTGAGGAGGTTCACGGTCCTAATATGCTTCTTAGCTCCTGAGAAAGATTGCATGGTTTGTCACCAGTTACTGCGGCCTATCCCCAGCATCTACAACATTTAGCACTCTACTCCTTTAGAGGGAACTGGAGCCAATGAAAATCCTTGCCCTTTCAGGGTGGGTTCATGCATACTTAATAATTAACATGCTTGTTCTGATTTTATCATCAAATAACATGTACCTGGCTCCAAGTGGAGATTAGTCCATGCAGATGGTCACAAAGCATCATTATCATGACTTTCTTCTCTGCATCTTGTCCTATGAGGAGTGTGCGTTTTGTGTTTGCACCTGCATACCCATCACCGATCATCATATCCAAAATGTTCTTACCAATTCCTTCAACGGTAGTATCTATCATGCAGTTTTTGTACGTTTCAGCTGGCGAATTTTCTACGCTAGGTTAATTCTCCTGCCATTGAAACCTTTGCCCACCTCGCCATTTGCCCCCGCGTGCATGTTTAGGATGCCAGTAGTGAGAAGATGAAACTAGCTAGTGGCTGCAGGAAATATTTTCCAAACTTTTGCTGCAATCGGTATGACTCAAAGCCAGGAGCATCACCAAGGCACGAAGTGCTTGTAATGATAATGAGTTTGTCTGATTTTGGTGGGGACTACATTGAGGTACCTCTTTCTAAGAGGTATGGTAATCCAACTAGCAAAAGCATTGAACTTGGGCATTTTACTATATTAGAAGGTACTTTTATAGGAATTTTTTTGTGTCGGTAATTTAAAGGGGCCATGCAGACAAAATACAAGCTTGTTTTATTCAAAAAATTTCGTGTTTTATAGTGCCTCCAGCGCTTGTCTGGGAGCAAATGATGCTTTATTCACTGAGAAATTAATCAATTTAAGTTAATAGGTTGAATCTCTTGCCAAATCGTGTGTTTCATGATGTCTGCAATGACATCACAAGAACGGGTCTTCAAGCTAAACTTGGTGTGCTGTGGAGCCTTATTTACCGTTAGTCAACGTCTGCAGCGGGCTGTTTTCTCCCCTTGCTTTGTTTTTGACCGTAGTTGTACCTGGCTTGTTTTTGTAAAGGTAGAAAATAATCGTTTCGTGAAACATGGTGTTCGCTCGACAAATGTAATAACGTAAGACACTCACTTACGCCAATCGGCCAGTGTCGTCTGAGACGACCCCAAAGCGCTGCAGGTCTGTGCAACTAAAACAAGCATAGTGCGCGCAGTACCAACAGCAGTACGCATCGGTACTTCTATCTTTACGTCTATTTCCGTAACTTTCATTGTTTATCCCACCATTCTTACTGCTGCAAAACGAATATGCATTACATTTAAGCTCGTTCGGCAAGCTTGTAAGCACTCCCTAATTTGCGTTTGCTTTTGCCAACCTCAGCCAATCGCAGAGCTGGCACATTTGACATCATAGATTCTGTTGCAGGAACTGAGCTATTGGGTCGCATAGCCATTCCTTTTTTTCCTAATTATGCAGCTTATTTGAGTGAAGTTTATGTTAAAAGTGGTGTCAGTATGATTCTAACAAGGCAATCTTTTGAATGAACCAAACTTGTGTTTTGTCTGCATGGCCCCTTTAAAGGGCATGTCGTTTAGTCTGCACTGTGCTATGAATTTTGGGCAGTGTGATGATAGCCAAGCTGACTGGGCATGAAATTGACTTTCTTGGTGCTCTGTTTCGCAAGGACGCTGGAGGAATTCTAGCCATGACTGATGTCTACTGCAGAATAAACAGAGCAAGGGGCCTTGAGGTGAGTTGGCTCTTGTGCAGGTTCGTTCATAGAGCTGTCTCATGCACAGTCATTAACAAGCCTTGATTGGGCGATTTCACCATACGCTGTGCTGGTGTGATTTCTAAGGCAACTAAATGTCCAGCAGTCTTGCCCAAGTGTGTGACCATTGTGTTTTCGCAGATATCTAGTGATGCTTTACAGCTGGTGGATTGAAACCACCTTATTCACCACTTGGCTAGTGTACGTCGAAGAATGTGTAATTGTGAGAACTCATAGTAGGCTGACTTTGAACATTTTTTAGGTGCTGTAAGCCTCAGAACTATTTCCACATTCAATGAAAATTCAAGGAAATGTGTTTGAAAAGACTTCGTGCATTACTGTCTCACATAAAAAGTGTTACCGACTTTTAAATACTTTGCAAGCAACAAGTGAATAACTCGCACAACAAAACTTAAGCATCTCAATGTCACCATTTCAAATAACTTGAGTAGGAAAGATCGTGCAATTAATATATGTATATCTGCTCTACAAAAACTTTTTTTTTTTTAAAGGAAATTGGCACATGGAATGCCAGTAGTCAAGCTCAAAGCATATATTGTACATCCTTCCTTGGAATGTGGTAGTATCTCGGATCCTTACCGGCAAAATTAGATCAACCAACTTGAATGGAATTCAGGCTTAGAGTACGGCTTATATTTTCAGCGTACATGTTGTAAAGCGCAGTCAGTAGCTGCTTTGCTTGCTATGTCAAATTTACCAACACTGGCAACACGCTGAAAAATCTCCTAACTAAAGTTTCTGTGAAATTCAGTGTAGATCAGTCGCGCTATTTGTTTTGTCCTAGAAGCATCTCACACAAAGTAAGTCACCACAATGTATATGAATATTCCTTGCTTGTTCAGACAATAAAAGAACCGAATAACTTGATGTACAAATTTTTGTCCTTCGCAAAGTCTGTCCAATTGTTTGTAGAGAAGCTAGAAATGTAGTTTTTGGGGTATGTTTGCTTGTTTTATTTGCTTGGTACCTAATAAAATAATTTTAGGAATTCGCCCACCCTGTACCAGCCCCCAAAATGGCTGCAAGTTTTGAAAATAAATAAAAAAAAATTAAAGAGGTAATTGCAGGAAATGAGAGCAGAGTTGTTGTATAACTTTCTGTAAAATATTCTCTAAGGCATGCATACTTTTCCTTTATCTGTTTATGTGCAGCTTTTATCACCGGAAGATCTTCTAAATGCATGCAAGGTAATGGAATCATTGCAGCTTCCACTAAGGTAAGTGCCATTTTGTGTCTGTATTTTCTGGAAATTTCTTCTTTGAGATCAGTTGTTGTGAAAACAATGATATGAAAATGAGAGAGTGAGAGAGAGGTGATTGATTGATTGCGGGACTTAACGCGTCGACACTACACAGGCGATTAGGCACGCCGTAGTGGAGGGCTCTGGATTAATGTTGACCACCTGGGGGTCTTTGACAACCGCCGAAATCTTGAAAGGCCTGTGTGTTCGAGATTTTGCCGCATGTTAAAGATCCCCAGGTGGTCAAAATTAATCCAGAGCCCTCCACTATGGCATGCCTCATCGCCCGTGTAACATCGGCGCGTTAAGCCCCGCAATCAATCAATAGCCACTGAGCCACTGTGGTGGTTGAGAAAGAGAGGGAGAGGGGGGAGTATAAGCTTTTATTCAATGACCAAGCTTTTATGAGCTTGGTCATTGTATAAGCTTTTATTCAATGGCTGTTGGTTCTGAAGTGCTTTAAGGAGGCATCCTCAGTCCAAGGTGCAGTGAGTGTGGACGGCGTGGACAGCCGTTGGCCAGCAGAAGCTGGTCGTCCAGTCTGCAGCTCTCCAAGGCTCACTCCCTAAGCTCGGCTGTGGAAATGTGAAGGTTGGGGGCTGTTAGTGGGGATAGATTGCAGCCACCTACCACATGTCTCAGCATTCCAGGTTCCTTGTCAGATTGTCAAAGCAGGGAGTGCTGCTTAGGATAAAGTAGTAAGCGGAGCCGGGTAGGTTTGGGGAAGTATAGGTCAGGGGTGCGCATAAATTCCGTCCATGCTCACAAGTCTGGGGTTTGTGTGCGAGGGAAGGTGGTGCTTTTCACAAGTCTACAGTGATGCGGGATGTCTGCATGGGGGTCTGCGCTTGGTTTGGCGACACTGCTCTAGGCTCCCATTTGTAGGGATGCCGTGATGTGCCAAAGCCCAGACAAGCTTGACTGGCCTTTTGGAGACTTGAGGCAAGACAATGTTGATATTAATGTGCAGTACAATGTTGATATTAATGTGCAGTGTAGTAGTGTGCGGGCGTCCCCTAGCAAAATTCCAGCAGGCCTGATGCGAGTTGTTGATGGTGCGTCAGTTTTCACTAGGGCGATATTCTCGTCCTCTGCTTGAGTAGGGTTGTTGCCGGCAAGAGAAAGACCGTGGTGATGTCCGCTTCTGACGGCTACAGTGGACATTGTTCATTCAGGCCTTCAGTAAATGTCTGGTACACTTACAGCCTAGAGGAGAAGCCTTGAGGCTAAGCTGTATTAAAAAAAGTGTAGAACACACCAGTTCACTACATGGTCCTTCAACACATGCGCTGAAAAAACTAAATGAAACAAAATGTTGGTGTCCAGTATCTGCTGTGCAGGCATGATGAGCTGGCCTGTAGAGCTTTTCTGATGCTCTAAGGGGAGAGGTGACGCACCATGAAAGTAGCTATTAGGCAGCACTGGCATTGGGTGTCCACATATTAGCGAGGGAAGAGAGAGTTGGTGGGTCCCTCTGATTTACAGTCTCGCACTCACCGTGGACAGTTTGCACGTAGTCCAGGGATTTCCCACGCCATAGATGGGGAAAACAAATGTGGGACTGCTTCTTGGGGAGTCGGACGTTGAGTCTGAGACGGATAATCGCAGAGACCCGCGTCGCCCTGATGTGCTTAAAATTTACTAGGAGCAGCCAGTAGCTTGACATGCGATCTTGCTGGGGCTTTTGAGCCTTGCACTAGTGGTGAACTGATGTAAATGGGCTCTTAGGTGCATTGCATGCGAGAGCCAAATGGCCGAGTTATAGCTACTACATGCACAAAAACGCAGTAAGGCCTAAAGAGCATAAATGCTGTTCATGTTATGCACGCATCTCAAATGGATTTTCATGGAAAACTGGGCACAATTGTTGTAGTCAGTGTGATTTGCCAAAGGTGTTGCTGTGGTGTGTAAGCCTGTGTAAACAATATTGTCAACAGCTGTATCTGGTCTTAGCTAGTGTCACTAAATAAGACGCAGAGTACCGTCACTGAGGCACGCAAGTGAGCAGCGGAGGCCATTTTGGTGTTTATCAATGTTTCAAGATTGCCTGCCGCTTCTGCACCCTCACCGCCAACTTTGACAACATCATTTGTAAATAACACTGCCGAAGACGCAGCAACACGGCACCTTCGGACACACTTCTTCAGCTGAAATGCTGCGAAGTGTGTTATCTTTTATTCACGCTCGGAACGACGGAACGAGGGAGGACAAGTTGAGACTACCACATTTGACTGACAGAAAATGCATAAACAACAAAATGTCGGTGCCGATGGACCGCTGCAGTTAAAAAAAAAAAAAAAAAACAAACAAATGTCACGTGATGCAAAATGACCAATGATCACGGTGGGGGCACGGAACAATAGGAGAAAAGAGTGCAGTGCAGCATGTTATATTACTTTCGATCCACATAGTCAGCCAGCATATTCGCGGGTGCTTCAAGTAACTAGGTTTGTCAGTGCAGTGAATTGTCATTATTTTTTTTTGTATATTGGAGAGAAAATTAACCTTATTAATTAAAATTTATTTCTTTTTTTTTTTTTTTTTTGTTCTGCCTCCTCTATGTGACTGCTTTACCGGTTGTTTGAGGGAGCGTTTGCCTTTTGCAGCTGAGTTCAGTCCTGTACTGCGAGGATTTACTGTTGTGTAACTGCTTGCCTTACAGGTTGCACGTGTTTGAAAGTGGTGTCACAGTGCTTAAATTGGCGACCCAAAATGATGAAAACATGGCCACAGAAACACGGCAATTGGCAAGTGTTTGTTCTTACTTCCCTTTTTTTAATAACAGGCTGCTTGGACTTGTGCTGCCGCTGTTTTCATGAAAAGTTGAAACTGTGACTGTTGTCTATTGAAACGCGTAGTTCCCTCTGTATGCAGCCCGTAAGGCTCGTCCAATGAGTAATGAAAGTATGGGAAGTAGCTTGTTCCCATCCAAAAGGCTGTGTGTTTTGCACTGCTGTACCACCCCTGCTAGGGCTGGAGAGTGGTTGAGGATGGGTCAGTGTCTGAGCTAGGCTTTGTCAAACTCTGCTCCAAGGAAAGGATTGGCCTGGAAGAATAACGGATATACTGAGTTACCGTAAAGTGCACCTAAAGAGGGATGACACACATAGGGATGCATGCGTGGAGGCATTTCCCGCACACTGAATGATGTTGCCCGGCAGTGCCACTCACCGGCTTCTACTGAGTCGCTCGTGCTGCTAGAAAACACGCACAGCATTGACAATGGGGTGCCATCTCCGCAGGGATCATAGAACGACATGGAAGTGCCACTTTGTCACATTGGCTCCTATAAGGGCGGCTTGGGCAACAAGGGTGTTAGCCAGAATTTGAAATGCGACGTCTTGAGGCAACAGTAACCAGTGCGCCACTAGCTGTGAGTGCTGTGCTAGGCTATGTGAAGGCATCAAACCGATTCACATTGCAGTGCTTTGCCACACCATAGCCATCCAAGTAAATACAGCTTACGGAGATAGTGTCGAAGATTTTCAGGGTCGAGGAGTTGCAATCAGCTCCACGTTGCACGTCAGCTTCGCAATGCTGGTCTGTGTCACACATGTGGCGCAATTCAGACTGATAGCACTACGCCGCGGTTGCCTCAAAAATGCTTTCGCACTCGCCAACCACACATTCTTGGGGAGTTCTGTCAGTGCTCAACATAAGTGACTAATCTCCAATGCACACAAGCGGGGAATCTCAACCAAGGGAGCGGTCATAGTAGCAGGACAACGGAAGCCAGCCAGGGCGAACAGTGGCTGCTTTTAAAACGAGCGGCTGGGGGGCTTTCATTGTGGGCAGCTCCCGTGGCCGCTAGTATGGCTGTCTGCACACTGATTTGCTACGCACCTTCCAAATGCTACTGAAACGCAGGGGAAGAAAAACTTGTGAATTTGAAGTGGCAAAGGACACTGCTGTGATAGTTGAAACCTTTCTTTCAGATTGATGAGCATGGATCACTGTCAGCTGAGCAGCTGTCGCCCCTTGTGCACATTCCAGTAATACTGGCCAAGGAGAGGTGAGTCCCCGGAGTGCACCCTTCACTGTGCATCAATAAGACCTGGCCACATCGCATACTGGTCCAGGGTAGTATTGTACGTCAGTGGAACTTGGGAGCACTTGCATCCAGGAACCCTGGCTGCATGCACTTGATGCTCCATAGGGGCTGGGCCCTGTACTCCCCATCATGTTGGCCCTGGCTTCCGTGTAAAGAAAACCTGAAGGGGGCACCCCCGTGCTGTGTGACATGCCACCCATATCGGGGGGGAAGAAGAGGTTAATTGTCGGTGAAACTAGAACTCAACCTTCTCAGTCAGCTGGGCCAGTTTTAAGCTATTGTTCCTTGTATCGCTCTTTGCAGGGTTGGGGATCGACCTATTGACAACTTAAGGCCAACCTCCATGCAATGAAAAATTAGTAAAAAAGTGGCAGACGACACCCAGAGGTGGCCGTTGAGCCATCGGCGTAGAGAAAGACCTCTCGCTGGCGATCTATCCGAGCTAGGTATTGGGTGGCCGGCAGCAAACACCAACTGGAAGCAGCCAATCACAGCTTTGTATTTCCAGTCTGCACTGTGCACTTGTGCGTTCACCAGCCAAAAAATGGACAATCCTTTCACGCTTCGCGTGGACAGACTTCACATCCCTGTACAGAAACTGTTGCCAGAAGTTTGGAGTGAAGCTTCACTGCATGGAGGTTGGCTTTTACTGGGCACTGCAAGCAAAGGACAGTGATGTCCTTATCATACGCTTGTGTGTGTTGGACTTTTTTTCCTGCACTCATAACATTTTAGAACATCTTCTTCATAAGCGCTGATTTGTTGCATAAATGCACAGGTTTGCCTGCACTCAAAATGAGGTGGCGTGTGTAACTAGCGATTTTTGCCTTCAGGGTGAACCAAAGGATTTGCTTCAAATAACTTCCAAATGATTAATTTGAATAGTTTTACCTTGCAGCCTTATTTATGTGCCACTGAAAAGTTGCTGTTATAACCAATGATTGTAATACAGTCGAGCCCACTTATAATGATACCGTTTACAACAATATATCACATATAACGATGAACAACTATGGCACCGCCCACTTTTGTATGTGTTCTATGCTAAAATAAACTAATTATTACAATGCTCCAGTGCCGCACTATTGGATATAACTATTGAATCCAGTTAGAGCGTGGTCATTTTTTTGTGGTAATTTTTCGGTAGAGCGTGGAAATTTTTACTAATTAAAGGAAGCGCACACCAACGCGTGGCATCTCAACTTTCCTCCGTCTCTGCCACCGATCTTGTCACCTTCGTCGGCTGCGGCAGAGACGCTCAAGAAGTCAGATCGCCTAACACCGGGTTTCAGCTTCCCTTCATACAAAAAAAAGAGTTTCCACTCATGTGCTTCACCAATACAACTCAACCAACTACCATTCATGGATCATGCATTGATTTAACCATAGCAAAGAATATCAGGATCCTTGAAGTAATAAAGGGTGAGGCTAAGTGCATTTCACTTGTTTCTGGTCTCACTTTTTGTTGAGCCATGTGTGTGAATTCAAGTGGAATCGCATGGGTAATTGTTGTGGGTGTTATTTACAGCTTCGCTTTCCAGCCACCTCCACAGGGTGGATTGGTGCATATTTTTTTGTTAATTGATTTGGTGGGTTTAATAGTGTGAAATCGGCATATCTTTTTAACCTCAGTAATTAACAGAAGCCTAGAGAATGTGGTTTATCTCACCGTAATGACCCAGTGCTGTGGCTGTCTTTTTATGTAGAAGGTGTTGAATAAGTGCTGCTTGCATTTCTTATCTCCTGTGCTTACCTGGCAGCAGCAAATAAAAGGAGAAGTGGCGAAGTTGCTCCCTTTATGACTAGCATGGCTTACATAGAAGGCAGCAGTCAGCTAGCTTTTCTGAGGGATGGAAAGTTAGAATGTGTGGCACAGATAATGAGCATGTGTTGGTGCGACTTGTGTTTAGAAACCAATGCCGTCACACATGTGAAGCACCCATGATCTCTCACAAATCTCCAGGGACTGGCGTTTGAAGTTGACTGATACGGTCAGGCTCAATTGTTATAAGTGAAAATGAGTAACATGACCATTGTGATAAACAGTTTATTTTGCCACCTAGCATATGCAAAAGTGGATGGTGTTGTGACTGTTCATGCTTAATCCTATGCATTGTAAGTGGTATTGTTGTGAGTGGTTTGGACTGCAGTTGTGAAAAGAAATGTAACCAGCAGCTGAAAGATTACAATGAAAATTAAATTGGTCAATTTTTTTTATGCAGCACATGAAACGGTCAAGGAACTTCGCCAAATGTGAACTAATTTCAAGGATTTTTGTTGGTGTCTTGGGAATCGCTGTGCATTTAATGATTCGAGCGGTAATCACCGGCAGGTTTTTTTTTTTTATTATCAGTTGTCCCAAATGGGGGCCCTAATGCATGGGCACAGAAAATCAACTCAGTTTGGAATTCCTTCAGTTTTTCAGTGTACCAACCACAATGCAGTTTATTTTTGTTAGGCTCATGTAGGGGCCCCAAAAAGTGGCTCCAGGCCATGCACACAAAAACGGAAACTATGGCATTTAAAATTCCTCTTCTATTCCCTATCAGCCATGTTGTTATCATCATATTTTAATGCCTGAGTGGTCCAGTGTTTACCGTAGATATAAAATTAGCAAGCCTCTGTGTTATCTATTGTACAGCATGTGCTGGTATGTGAGTGTATTAAAATGCATTCTTTCTGCTGCTCATTAAAACCTGTTCATTTTCCCCGTCTGCCTGTGCAGGTTGATTTGTGCGGAGCAGAGAGGGCTGGCCTGCCGAGATGACACCGTTGAAGGCCTCCGGTTCTACCCCAACTTGTTCCTGGAGAAGCTAGACTGATGTACTCGGTGAATAAACTAAATGCACCAATGTGGATGATAAAGCGTTCTGGTTTGTGGCAGGCTTTTTTTTTGTTTTCTGTGTGTGTGTGTGTGTGTGTCTAGCTGTCTCATCACGGTTTCTAGTGTCTTGGAATTGTGAAAGAAAAAATCTGAGGACACCTAAGCACTTCCGTGTTGTGAATGGGAGAGCATTGATGGCCAACTGGATGCTGCTGGAGTCCTGGCTCACTGATGACTGCTGTGCTGCTGGGTGCGAGAAGAGACGTGACCAGAGTGCGCAGGTCAGCATGTCGAAATCAAGCCGGTTTAAGAGGCACCTTCCACTTCTGGTGCATGCTCCTTTTCTTTGTGTTTTATCTCTGAAACGCACATTATGGAATGCGTCACAGCCAGCGGGACTTTAGATTCCGCTTAAGGGTGCCGATGCCAGCTTTTTCACTCAAATAGGACATTTAGTTCTCTCGTTTTAGAGGGAAGGTGAAGAGGTATTGAGCTAAAAGAAAAGTTGACCAGCAGCGAGTATGCACTGAATAGTTCCCGTGAACGAATTATTTTCACAATACCTGCCATAGGAGCGGCACAATTTGCGAACAAAAGTGGCCTGATGCCCCGCACCAATCTGGGCACGCGATGCTAGAAGAGCGGAGGCAAAAATTGGCCAGGAAATGTCATGGCTGGACTTCCAGCTGGAGTGGCCTCCTGTGCCATGCTCTTGTCGTCGTGTTTCCTCGAGGCTTGCCACAAAGGGAATGCTACTCCTGTTTGCTGCTGCTGCTGTTGACGATGATAGTACTCATTTGCATAATATTTATGGTAAAAGAAATTGCAGAAATTCAGAGAGTTGTCTACTAATGCGTAGCATTGTTTTGCCGCTTGCCTAGAGTGAGGGTTTTTTACAGCCTAATGTGGCTGTACCGAAACCAAGAGACGAATTTTTGTTTCTTTTCACCCGTGATGTAAATTTATACCGTTAGAGCAATGAAATGACTTTACTTCGCTAATTTTTTTTTTTTGCAAAGATGCAAGGCATACTGCAGAGTTGGCCCATTTATACTGTTTTCTATACCTATTTCCAGTGTCCTTTTGCTGAACATTTTTGCTTATTCTTCAGTTTTGGGGGATATGTATAAGATGCATATTTTTTACTTTATCATATCAATTTTTTGAAAGTTCAATTTTTTTTGTATGCTTCATATTTTTCTGGTTTTCCAAAATTCTCTGTGACCAATTATCTCCATTTATGCTATCATAACGATTACAAAATTCTCTCTGACCAATTATCTCCAGTTATACTATCATAACGATTACAGGTGTTACTTTCGCGAATTCTGCATTTTCGTGGAGATGCAGGAAACATGGTCCTGGATGTGGGAATACTTAGCAAAGAATGCTACGCATTAAAAAGTATGCACGAGCGTCAAACTAGTCTGAATTACCTTGCGGTGTTCCTAAGTAAGATAGTACCATGGCGGGCAGCTTTATAGCATACCTAAAGAGACAGCTTTTTAATGGGAACTGGTGAAGTCAGCCCTGCTAGCTAGTGACAGGGCTTGCTACGCCAGATGGGGGATGACTACAGTAATGAGTGGTGAATGTTGGACATCACAGGTAGAACAGCGAGAAGGCGAGCCAGAAACGTTGAAAACGCGATACAAGGAAATGCTGCTAGCAATTAAATTTTGGAGAGAAAGTAAATTTGAAAAGGATATCGAGGTAAACTCTGAATCCAAATAAAACGGCGCAAAGAATGGGAAGAACACCAACCCGAGAGAAAAAAAAATAAACACCACAGCGCGAAAGAGTACATATTTCGCAACACTTGCGCTGATTATGATCTGAAGAAATATTTCCAGTTCAGTCGTGTAAGAAGCGGATCTCTAAATTTTACTCATGTCAGTTCTTGTATTTACCATCTGAGCAGCTTGGTCAAGTCCCAATAAAAAGAGGAGTGAAATACCACGTTACCATCTAAAGCGGAACAGAACGAGAAAATACGCACCTGTCTTCTTAAAAAGACACAGGCTGAATGAAATTTTGTTTTGACTGAAAGATCATACGTTTCATAGCCCTTTCGGCTTTTGTTCGACGAGCAACTAGGCATTATTTGCTGAGAAATGAGCAAACAAAGCTGGCATTGCTCTCACCCGCTTCCCATTCATTTTTTCGGGACGTAGCCATTGAGTCACAAACTAGGGGCGAGGCACTCATGCGATGGTGGTCGAGGCGCTCTCACGCTGGCCACGGTAATGGCCTTCGATTTGGCCTGCACTTTCTGCATGAGTTCAGAATTAGTTCAACCAACTAGTTCAGCGCAGGCGCCGCCACTGCAGAACCGGCCCTGCACTTTTGTCGTCTGCTTCTGCACCTCCTCCCCGGGAGGTGGAGGGAAAGCCGTGAACTCATCCTGCGCTTTCTGCACAGTCGGCAGATCGAAGAGAAAAGTGCACGCGCCGGGCGCTGCACTCGAAAATCGAAGAGGCGAGTGCTGCATTACCTGAATGAGTGCAGCCAAATCGAAGGCGCCTAACGTTTCGTGAGGCTGAGGTAGCATGGCTTGGTATTTTCCGATTTGCCCCAGCCGGACTCCTGTTTTGAAGTCCGTGGTTCGAATCCTGAAAAAGCCCCCCCCCCCCCCCTTTTTTTTTTTTTTTGCGGCGAGGGTTTGATCGGTTTTTTTTTTTTTTACAGGGTACACTCAGGGTGCCAGAGTACCTTGCCTTTTAACCTACAAATGACGTTCGACGGTAACCTCAGTATCAAGGCAGCGCTGAAATTTGTTTTGCTTACACTTTGAATTCATGAACCTGCAGTCGGTACATAACATGAATGTTAAATCAAGAAGCAACTGAAGCAGTTCTGCGAGGTGCGTCTTCGTTTATCATCCTATCTTATTTTGTTCAGATTTGACGGTGATGACTCGAGATACATTTCGCAGCATTTGAATATTTGCCCGCCAGCATACTTAGCAATTAATAAAGATGCCAAGTGATTTTATTTTCTGCTAAAGTTAAAGTCTTGATAATTGCAGTTCAAGAATCCTGGACCAGGACGAATTTTTCTTCAACTGCGAAGTTTCTGAGAAAGCTGTATAGCTTTCCTTTGTAGCCGTATGGCGGCATTTAGGTGGATGTCAAACTTTCCTTCACAGAAACTTACTCCACCTTGGGGATTTCCCCTAAATCTGGTCGAGTTCAAGAATCGATAATAACTGCTCATAAACGACTTCAACAGGATGGCAACGTCCAGCAACGCCCGCCGACGCAGCGACTGGCGCGCGACTTCGCCGGTCTCATGCGGTTGCTCGCCCCCTCCCGAGGGCCCGCGCGTTGACGCCGAACGACGCCGACGCTCGCGCGACGCGTGATTTCGCGTCCATGTGGTTAGGGCTCTACTGTGTCTGCTTTATTTGTATTGATTCTCTTTTAGTTTTGTCATTGGTGCTTCACCTGTTCGCCTGCTGCCACGATGTGGGTAGGTGTGGAGTTTGGTTTCAGCTTTTTTTCTCACCTACAATTTGGTTTTTAAGTGCAATGCACTTCTTAAGCGACCGTGAACCTGCGTCCACCGGCGATGTCCGCGCACGTGGAGATGGGCGCGCGCAGCCTGGCCGCTGACATGGCACATACCCACGTGGGGGATTGGCCAGGAATCTCCTCGTCTTCCTTGGCAACGGGGGGAGATGGGCGCTCGCTGCCTGGCCGCTGACATGGCACATACCCACGTGGGGGATTGGCCAAGAATCGGGCGTGAGAAGGGCTAATGCACCTGCTTAAAGGAGTACTGACACGAAATTTCAAAGCTGAGATCCGCTCTAGCAATCAAGTACAACGACAACACAAATAGGTGTCTGTGAATAAATGCATCTTTCTTTCTTTGTAGTTGTGTGTGTGTGTGTGATCTCTCTTTCGCGAACATTACCGAACCGCGCAAATTCAACTCGTGCATTCGCACTTTCACATTCTTCTCCTCGGGGAAATGCGGGGAATTTTTTATGGAAAGACACTTCTTGGGCGTTCGCACCTTTTTATTTTTTTATTGGCTGTTATAACAGGCTCTATTCCAGTTCACGAGTTGCGGTGTCGGGTTTAGGGCGCTGTGTTTTATTTTGTTAGTCGTCGTGTTACAGCGAGCAAAAATAGTAAACTGCTCCCGCGTCCCCGGTGTTAAAATTGTAAGTTTCATTTCGTCGTTGATTGTGTGAGCAGGAAAGTGGTAAAAATATTCTCTTTCATCGCAAGAAACACATAACAGCTTTGCAACTGCAGTTGCAAAGCTGTCCTCACGACAGAATTATCTTGTTCGACTGTTGTCTGTTGTGTAGACAAATTCATGTATCGCGACATATTTTGCCACGGCAGCCGCATCTGTAGTGACGACAAGAATCTGTCGCCACGACAGCCGGCTTTGCTACTACAGCATTTTTGTCGTGGTCCTGTTGCAACGGCAGACGTCACGACAGCATTTATGCCTCTGTAGTGACTACAGTCGAACACGGATATATCGAACACGGATATATCGAATTATTGTCTATATCGAACTCATAAATTATCCCCTTGAAAATGCTGTGTAAAAGTATAGGAATTCGTACGTTTATATCGAACCGTATTTTTCACGACATTGCGTATATCGAACGCCGCGCGAGCCAGAAGGTGCTTTTCGGCGGTCGCTGCACCCCCGATTGAGGTTGAGGAGGATGTGGAGGAATGCGCGGGCATGGCGAAGACTGGCTAGCGGAACTAATTCCTTCTACTGGAACGAATTTTCGCTTGCCAGGTCGGGCCCCGCTACCGGCCGCCGTTGCGTTAGCGAACGGAGCCCGGTATGGTAAATCTCTCTAGGCACACAGGCCTGAACGCTCGGAAAAGGTGACAGTGCGAGGTAGGGATGCCCCGACTGCGCACGTCCTTTTTTTTCGGCTGCGTACGTTCCCCGATTTGCCGAAAAATAGTTTTTTTTTTCTCTCTCTCTCTGGGTCTGTCTTCCCCCGGTGTCGTCTCAGGAAAGGGAAGAGGTAACGAAGGCGCTGACGGCTGCCTCCTTCTTTTGCATTTTGCTGCTGTTGCTGCCGTTTGGCGAGTTGTCCCGCACTTTCGGAGATCACTGTTTCTCTCGGAGATGACCATCGCGAGCGCTTTGTTGGAGTCCGTTCAGAGAGCCTTGGAATTTGTTACCTTCAATGTTCTGGTGGTACGTGCGCCCTGTTCTTCTTTTGCGTGCGTGTTGTGCATGGTGTGCGAAGGCGCAGCGTACTGCTGGAATTTTCTAGTTGTGCAGCCTCGAGAAGAGCGAGACCAGCGTCTTTAATTTCATTTCCAGGACGAAGAAGCAGGCCAAGATCAGCGATTTTTTTTTCACGGAAAGAAAGCGTCCTGTTGCGTCGTGAGTGCGGAATTAGTTGTCATTCTTGAATGCGACGATCGGTAAGTGATCGTCCGCCATAGGTGAGGTCTCAGAGCACATATTTTTTATATCGAATTTTTCATATATCGAACTATTTCGCGATCCCCTTGGAGTTCGATATATCCGTGTTCGACTGTACAAGATTCTGTCGTCACGACAGCCAGCTTTGCTACTACAGCATTTTTGTCGTAGTCTTGTAGTAACGACAGACGTCACGACAGCATGATGGCTGTCGTGACAACAGGTAGTTCTGTTGTGACTACAGGAATGTTTGTCGTTGAGAAAATTGACTCTGTCGTTACGACAGAAATGTGTCTTAACAACAGATGGCTTTGTCGTAACGACAGGACTTCTGTCGTAACTACAAAAATTGTGTCGTACGACAGGAATTCTTGTTGGGTTTCTGTCGTATTCCTGTTGACATTTTCGACTGGGCAGTGATGCCCATGCCAAAAACACCGCCTTAACCGCTCTCCAAGGCAGCGTTTAGGTGTGCGCCAGTGAAATACAGTGAGTTTCCACCGCGCTCCACGCTTCCACCAGTCGAACCCAATAAGCTGGCATTGAAGATGTCTTTTTTTACACTCCGTGAATAAACCGCCGGCCACATAGTATTACGGCCTGCGAACATTACAAGTGACTCCTGCCCGGCTCCCCCGGGCCCAAACCTGGAGCTTTGCGGTGTTTACGGATTATCAACAGCGGCTTGCCGCGAACGGATGATCACAAGGTAACCTTTCGCGGGCGATAAGGTTCTAACCGGGCGTCGACACGCATTACCGATACCAACATCGACATGCGAAGAGTGGAAGATCAGGAGCTCAAGCGGCCGGGTCGCTTAGACAACTTGTTCCTTTTGCCACTTCCTGCCGGGGTTATTGTTTGCGGAAGCTTGGGCGCTCACCATCGTAGATTTTTTTACTTCTCTAATTGCGCACCAGTGTAGAGCACGTCTTTTCCAAAACGAAACTGAAAACATTGTGGCCGGCTCTGGAGCGTTAGGGATTGAAGCAGCCTGTCTCGCAATCTATAAAAGCTGTCGTCTGTGTTTTTAACTCGACAGTGTTTTATTCCTTCACACACGAAAATTTCACTGACGTCATTTGCGTCACGGAAATGACGCGTCAGTACTACGAAGCAAGCGGCCTGTAAAGGGTGCACCCCTGCACACAGGGTCTCCTTGCGGGGAAGCAACCTTTGGTACTAAAGAGTACGTTATACTTAGGGTTGTTCGTTTTCGGGTTTTATATTTTAACGCGAAAGTGTTTTATGTCGGGATACACCAAGATTTCACCAAAGTCATATCCGTCACGGAAATGACGCCAGTACACCTTTGCCGAAGCAACCCGCCAGCAGGATGTCGCTCGCCAAGCGCACCCACGAGACAGCTGCCGACCCGCAAATCATGCTCAGCTGCAGATTTAGCTGCACATTTCATTTTCGTGTTTGACTGATTCCTGTGACAGAGTAATCAACCACAGGTTTTTTTAAGTACCAAGGTGCTCAATTCAGCTATGGCAGTTGAGAAAGGAAAACAGGCCCGTGGCATGGAGAGTGCTTAAAAAGCCGGAACGCCGCTTCCGGCAGGGCGCCAGCAGGACGCCGCTCGCCAAGCGAACCCACAAGACAGCCGCCGACCCGAAAATCATGCTCAGCTGTAGATTTCGCTGCACATTTCAGTGCACATTTCACCTTCGTGTTTTACCGATTCTGATGACAAGAATCAACCACGGTTTTTTAAAATAAAATGAGCTCACGTGGAGTTTTGATTTACATTTATTTTACATGCTCAACCACCTGAGAACAGTTTATCAAGAAAACATTTATAAATGTTTCTCCAGTGCGCTCTTGCCGTTCTCAACTTCTGTGACGTCACAAATCGTGGTACCCAAAAGCGTACGGGGCGTCGATACCCGTTTTCAAGTTCCTGGCGTTTTGTGCCTTATTAAACTACTATTCGCGAGAATGGTGTATTTACATTCCCGGCACCGCAATCTATCGATAGAAGCCAACTTGTTTTCACCATTTAGTGTCCCTCTAAACTAAGGGGCTTTAAAACCGCTTAGATTACTTCCAACCAGTTTCTCTCAAAATATGAAGCCACATAAGAAGCTTTAGCTGTGGTGGGATTAACATTGGGTTAATAGGCGTCTATTATTTAACTATTGGACTAAAAAAAAGAATCAGTTTGTATAGTTGATCTGTATGTATGCTTTACCAGTATGCTACAAGATTTCAAGAATAAATGCAAGTAAAACCGGAAGACGACACGGATCGAACGACAACACGCAGAGACCGAAAAGGCATCGTAGCGCCGCTTCCAAGATCGCGTGCGAGCGTGCGTGAGTGCGCGCGTGTGTAGGGGGGAGTGACGGGGGGACGGATGAACAAAGGAAATTGGGCAGCAGTGTCCGTTTGTTGGTTTGTGCACGTATTTAACATAAGTACTGTCCTGCAACGTCACGCTGCTCGACGAGCAGTAATTACCAATCAAGTTTTATTTGCGCACTGAGGAGGAAAAGCCGTTCATTTGCTGCTTGACGGGGCTCCGGGCACCCATCGGCAGTGGGGTGCAATCCACAAGAAGGAGGAGGGGCGACAACGTTTATTGGAGCCAATAATAAAAAAAAGTGGGTAGCATCTTTTCAGAATTTTTTTTTTTGCTGAGGCAGTAACACAGAACAAAGGTTGTTATACAGATTAATAAACATACATAAGCAAATTTAAAATGACACTTCATAAAATTGGTTTGAGGGAAATCGTTCCCCTTAGACTTCATTTGTGAAGCGAACCTTTTTATCTTCATCTGATCATACACTTTCGTCTATACCCCCCCCCCCTCCCCTCGATGAATCTGGTACTATTGGTACGGTAAATTAATACTTGGTACGAAAAATGGGATGTTATTGGGCAAACGTTATATGGGATGTTATTGAGCTAAGCGAGGTTACAAGAACAGGAGAAGGCTTTATAAGACTGACTAGCCGGCATCCTGTGTTATCGGAGGCCTCACGAAAAGAGAGCACGGAGTGGGATTTTTGATCCACAGGGAAATAGCAGGAAACGTGGAAGAATTCTTCAGTATTAACGAGAGGGTCGGAGTCGTCGTAATCAAGCTTAACAAGGAATACAGATTAAAGATAATACAAGCCTATGCACCAAAACCTAACTACGAGGATGGGGCCGTAGATAGTTCCTGCTTAGACATCGAGTCAGCAATGAATAAGGGAGTTCACAATTATAATGGGAGGCTTTAACGCAAAAATAGGTGCAAAGAGAATAGGAGAAATGTCAGTGGTAAATTTTGGAATAGGCACACGTAAGAGTCGAGGAGATGCACTGGCTGGATCTGCAGAGTGAAATAACCTGAAACTATTGAACACGTTCTTCCGCAAACGCAAAAGTAGGAAACGGACATGGCAAAGTCCTGCCGGGATGACAAAAAATTAAAAAGCTTCATTATAAGTGACAACCCAGACTGGCCCTGTAGCACGACGAACTGACAACAGGTGGACCACGAGGGCAACAAAATAGACACCGAGAGACGGGACTCGACGAAGAGGAAGGCCATTAACTCGATGGAGAGACGAAATAACGAAGTTCGGAGGTAAAGAATGGACGCGGGCAGCGCGGGACATAAGCGGGTGGACGGGTGGACGTCAATATGGGGGACGCCTTCGTCCTGCAGTGGACCCAAATAGGCTGTTGTTGTTGATGATGATGATAGTGATGACGGCAAAATGGAACCTACCGAGGCAACTGGTGCCGGGAAGTATTGTATCTGTGGTTTGCTCGAGACGAGGTAAGTTTAAAAACATACCCAAATGACCCTTTACAGCACTTTGGTAATTCCATTCCATTTTGTAATCATACATCTCTCTCGTTTTTTGGAATTTTGTGCTTTTGGTAGAGGGGTTCCGTGTGTTCTAAGAAATGTAGATTTTTAATAATGCGGGACGCCGTTTTTTTGTAATACAGTAATTACGTTGCTTGGCATTTCGTAAGACTAACCTTGAATGTTACCTAACGTTAGGCCTAAACGTGGGACGTTAGGCCTAACGTCACGCTTTGTATTCTGAGGACGTCAACCGGTACTCATTAGCAAAAGTACTCATTCTACTGGGCCTCTTGGCTAAGATTATCGTACCCAACGTGCTTCAAGCGGCGAGTTCCAGTTCAGGCCAGCAGCTTTCCAATTCAAAATGAGCCTATCCCCACCACCGTTGATCAGTTCGTCATGTGCGGTATTAGGAAATTACAGAACTGCTTAAGGGTGATTTCAGATAAGATCGACCAAAGTGTGGCTGGTCACCCTCTTCAATTTTTTTGAAAATTTTATGTGCGCCCTAATTCTTCTAATGTCCCTATGCATCAACATTTTCTCTGGAAAATTTTTTTTTTGTCTAAGTGCGAAATATTTTGGAACGCGACAAGGTGGACCCCTGCTGCTACCTGCTCGTGCGCCTCTGCCAACTTTAGCGGCGTCCATCCACGAAAATATGCCTGAGGGGCAATTCGTAAATTTTATGCTCAATTTACGCTTGCTTTACATTTCTCTCAAAAAAAGTTTTGTTTCTTACAATAATATAACTCTTTCGCAATAAATAGTCAAATGTGGCTCAGAGCTTAATTCGTTTAGAACTTCGAGATAGAAAATAAAAAAAAATACACACGTTGCAGCTTTCAAATTTTAGTCACATGTGCTTCTTGCATTTATAAACAAACGCACTTAATATTATAACTGTAAATTACTGTTAAGATGTAACGGGCACGCAAGTTTGAAGAAAAAACGGGAAAATACAAAGTTCAGACGCTAATATAAAAAAAAATCGATTTTTCTCTAATTGCCCCCAGATTCAGGCCTTAAAACATGTACTTGCATTATCATCAAAAACATGTTGCATCATTTTGTTCCTGGAGCGCATACAGCGCGAAATAGGAGCCCTATCCGCCTGGCTTTCCGCGATGAACTGTAGTGATTGTGACTTCCCCAAGATTCGTATAAATTATATATGTTTTATGTAAACGGCAAATGATCTTTCCATGGATACAAGAACTGAGAATAAAACAGGAAAAGGGGCATATTTATTGTCCACGTTGGCAACACAACAAACAATACGCGCCCATTTTAATGTGCTAGTTTGGGGGAAAAAGCTTTAAAAAAGCACTGTTTCCACTTTTGTGACACTCTCCAAAGATGTTGGCGGCTAAATATACTTTGGCTGGAAGAAAAAAAAAATCACCATCTTCCCGTAGGGGAACCCAGAGTAGTATGCGAAGCAGCCATGGGGTCGACTCAAGTCGACTGCGTTTAGGTTGTCCGCAGACACATCTCACGTTGCTGAAGGCCACGCGGAAGGTGTTCAACTTGCTGGCGCTGAGGCCTCCGTCCTTGTTGGGGCCGGTGGTCTTCCGAGAGAGCTTGAAAGCCGCGTGCACCGTGGTTCCTCCCACTGCCACAGCCGCCTTTCCGGTGCTCGCGCAGATGACGAACGCGTTGTAGGTGGTGTTGTTGCCGGTGTTGCTGTACCGGTTGTAGAGGTCCATGGCAAGCCGGAGGACGAACGTCTTGCCGCAACCGGCCGGTGGATGATCTCGCGCAGTAGATCATGTTGTTCCGCGTTTGTCATCCTCATCAAGTTGTAGTATTCGTCCCGGTCCATGATGTCCTGGCGCTTGCGCACGGCCGCGCACGGAGTCGCGTGTTTGATCAGGCGCACCACGTCTTGGCTCGGGATGAGGTCGGCGCCTTCGTGTTCCGGGTTGTTGTTGTTGTTGGTCCAAAAAAAATGGCTCGTACCCACTCAGGGGGATTGGCCAGGAAATGGGCGCTAACTGAGAGAAGAGAAAAAACTAATTTGGATTAAAAGAAGAAAAGTGAATAAATACAGAAAAAAGGTGAATGTAAACGGGAGTAAAAAGAAAATAAGTAAACTGCCAGAAAATAAGGTGCGGTAGCAGATAGAGCTCACCAACTACAAAACCAGCACGAATGAATAAGGAAAGGATTGGCCGAAGGACAATCGGGGAAATTATGTAAGAAAATTAAAGAAAGAAGATTCGGCAGCGAAGGGAAGGCAGTGAGCGGGAAGGCAGAGGATACAGGCGCAGACATGTTTTTAAGAGTAGCCCGCCATCTTGAATTGGCGGCTAGCACGGTAGACGGCGTGATTCAAAGATGAATGAATGTAAAGCGCGGCAAAGATCCCCGCGGCAAAAACCCAGTACTGTCGCTCCGAATGATAATATTAGAGGAAGAGTGATTGGGTGGGCCAATTGATTAAAAGGGTTTTCCAAATATCTTTTACGTATGGAGGCAAACCGTCGGCAGGAGAGGAGAAAATGTTCTATAGTCTCTAATTCATTGCAAAATACACAAAGGGGTGAAGGGGCCAGATCACAGCGGTACAAATAATAATTTAAATTTGGCACGCCACAGCGAAAGTTAGTTAGGCTAACTTCGCATTCGCGTGATTGGCTTATCCGGCACTTCCAGGAGAACCGGAGGTGCTCGAACTCTGAACCTACGCACGCAGATTCAGCCATGCTTTTTAGGAGGCCTAATCTGCGAAAACGTGCCGAGGTGAGGAACTGTATGTGCGGCAAGATTTCCACCACTGGGCCGTCCAGTGCAAGTCCCGCCAACGTATCTGCCGATTCGTTAATCCAGATGCCAGCGTGTCCAGGCACCCACACCAAACGCAGCTCTCGTAGTGATGTAGGCAATAAATAATTGAGGGCTCTACGTAGAGGAGAGCTATTTGGGGACGAAAGAGCAGTACAAACTGAGAGAGAGTCGGTGATTACCATTACATGTTGTTTAGTAGAATCTAACTTTCGAAGGGCTAAGATAATTGCCAAGTATTCTGCATGAAAAGAGCTAGTGTAATCAGGTAGCCGGAGGGAAAAAGACCAATCTAAACAGGGAGAAACAATACCTACGCCTGCCTTCTCATTACGGACGGAGGCGTCAGTGCCGATAATGACATGACCTGGAAAACCTGTAAGGTGATCCTGCAAAATACCGGATAAGAGATTAGACGGGAGCAATTTAGCATTCTTGGGGAAAATTTCATCGAAAGCTACATCTAAGGATGATACGTGACGATTAGGTACGGTAACAGATAATAGAGCCACGCGTAACGGGTCTAGTAGGGATTGTGCCACTATCACTTGTGGGCGTTTGAATCTGGGCCATGTGCTGCTGAAAAACAACGACGGCCATGTTACAAAGGCAGTCTGCGGTCTGGATATGGACGACGCCATTATTCTTAGGAATGCATCAACAGTGAGGGCGTGCAGGCGGGAGACTAGTGTGGGAATTCGAGCTTCCATTTATAAAACGTTTATTGGCACGTAACGTGGGAGACCCAGACATAGTCTGAGAGCTTGTCGTTCTAGCATTACCAGCGGCCGAAGTTTGTAATGTGCGCTTCCTGAGAACAGCACACATCCAAATTCAAGCATTGGTCGTACATACATGCGGTAAATCATTAATAAGGTGTCACGGCGCATACCAAATTTCTTGTGGCTAAGGCGTCGCAATAGCGAAACAGACCGCGCACCCTTAGAAGCAATATATTCAATGTGCGGACGCCAATTTAAAGTGTAATTGTATATTATTCCTGGGTATTTCAGAGAATTGACCTGGGGAATTGTTTGCTGGCGGTAATTAAGAGAAATGGAGACTGGGCCACCCACCGAAAAGACAAGGAGAGCACATTTGTTCACATTTAAGTTCAAGTATAGACCATCTAGCCAAGCCTCTAGAGCGCATAGATAGGTCTGAAGGCATTGGTACAATATGTGAATGTCTTTGGCTGACGCAAAGAAAGCGATGTCGTCAGCGTAAACGTACAGCTGAACGTCAGGGTGTACTGGAATGGAGCTCATCAGAACGTTAAAAAGCACTGGAGACAAAACAGAGCCCTGAGGAACACCGCGGGTTTGACTGAATACTGGGGAGGACAGACATTGCTGTGAACAAAAAAAATTTCTATTGGTCAGAAAACTGATAATCCATGAGATGATGTATTTCGGGAAATGATGACGCTTAAGCGAATTGGAAAGAATTTGGTACTCAACGCTGTCGTAAGCCTTGGCAACATCCAGGGTGACCAGGACGGCCACTTCTCTTCGTGAGCGGGCCAAATGAATGCGGCTCTCCAAATCAATGTGGGCAGACCAAATTGAACAGCCCGGCCTGAAACCTATCTGTTTGGGGCTTAAGATGTTGTGGGATTCCAGGATATTTTCTATTCGAGTGAGCAAAATTCTTTCAACCAGTTTTACTAAGTTCGACGTGAGAGCGATGGGTCTAATATTATCAATTGTAGAACCCAAACCTTGTTTTTAAGGAGGGGAACAATCTGAGCCAGCCGCCACTCAGGTGGAACCCACGAATGCCGTAAAGAGTGGTTAACCACGTGTGGACGATCATAGCAGGAGGAGGAGCTGCTTCTTCTTCTTGTTCTTCTTGTTGTGCCCTCTTCTCCGCGGCGTTGTCCGCGGCGCTGACACTGGCGTTGACGCTGGCGTTGCAGGTGGCTTTACCGGCGGCGTTGCCCGTGGCACTCATCGCGGCGTTGCGGGAGGAGGTTCCCCTACGAGAAGATGACGACGGTGGTTGAACGCGAAGCTATCTCGTGAGTCGTGACGGATTCTTTGGTTGGCCAATCCCTAGGGGCATCCTGCCACAATCATCATCAGCGGTGCCTGGCTAGGCATGCGCAGGGGGGGGGGGGGGGTGTGGACGCTGCACAACGGTGCCCACACAACGGCGGAGGGAACAGGCGCCACCACAAGCTGCTTCGCATCTAAAACACCTTGGATCGTATCGAAAATGGCGAAAATACAGCGCCCCTTTTCTACAAAGGCGGCTCAGCTGGTACGTACTCAGAATATGCGCGCAGTTATCAACAAGAGAGAACAGTATTACTCGGTTTTAATTTTAATTATAAGATATTCCTCTGGATTCCTTAAAGCACTGACGCTCGTATGTGCTAATTTGCCTTTCCAAGCGAATTCATGTCGACAGTATCCTGGATCCGTGCACACACCGCAATTCTAAATGCGCTGTATTCGCTCTATAAAATCAAATATTTATTTTTGCTGTTTAAGTCGTGAGGCGCTCAGAGCAAACTAGGACTGCAAATCGGCCGGTGCGGGAATACTTCACAAATGATGAGCAGGAGTTCTCAACGCAAAGCCAGACAAAACATCATTTGGGTTGTGTGTGATGGCGAGAAAACACTTGTTGAGAAACACTTCAAGACAAAGTCGATTCGGGAAGAATTCCGCATGTACAAGCAAAACTACCTTTAGTACGGCACTAGGATAACCAAGTTTAATACCTTTGCTACCTGGATGAGTCAAATGTAATTGACAGCAAGAAATGTGCTCTTGCGCATAGTGTGCAAACCTGGAAGGGTTATGTTGCACACACGGAAAATACCAGGAACTCAAGTATAGACGCCAGTGAACTGAACTCTGCATTTCAGCCCGACTTCAAATCATTGTTTGAGGGAACGTGACAAGCGCACAAAAGGCGAGCCTCTCATGCTCGAAGGAATGAATATTCCTGAAGAAGGTTGGGGTGGCAGGAGAGAGGAGACGGGGATTGTAGTTCTCACGTGGGAGCCAGGCGACTTTATAAAAAAGGCCCTTCACCGTTTAGAATTTCTTACAGTACTCTGGATTGAATGCGCAAAGAATGCATGCGACGTAGTTGGAGGAATCATTAAACTGCAGGCTACATTTTATAACCCGAGGAAGATCTCAAGAATCGCAATTCATACGACAAGAAACAGCAACTGCGTTGTCTAAAAAAAGGCTAGGGCGCGCACTTCCCATACGTGGGGCGAAATGAATTTTCCAACAATCATGGCAGAAAAAAAAACAAACGAATAGGGATGACCAGTGCATGCGTTCCCAGGCATTCAGTCGTGACACATGTGGCGCAAACAAACAAAGAAATCAAACAGTTAAGGGATCAGCAGTGATGTACATGCAGAAGTGCCTGTGTGTACACCTTATGGAAACTTTAAATACTGATATGGCAAGCAACTTCAGCTAGACAGCTGGCTAGACAGCTAGATACTGTCTAGCTGGACAGCTCGACATTACACAATTTCGATGGGATGCCGATTGTTTATTGCGTCAAAAGTTACTTTGAAACTGCCGTTTTTCTACTGTGTTCTGTGCAATATCACCTCATCTGGGATCGTTTCCCTTCTGACCAAAAAAGCCGCCCACATCTTCCCACGGGGGGAACTCGAGTAAATGCGTCGCATCTACTCGAGTCAAGCAAAGCGTCACGTTAAGCGAAAGCCAAGCAAAGACGCCCTTGACTGAATTCCGAACGCGCGCTCCGCCGCTCGGCGTACTTGTAAAGCAGCGTGGACTCTAGGTGTTTGAGCCAAGCGTGGATGTTGCTTCGCCGGAGAACGGCACACCCGTTATATGCGCAGCGCGCCCGAAGGAGAGGAAACCGCGGAAGAGAGAGTACTGCACATGCGCCGGCCCCAGTGCGTCTGCCGCGGCTATGACGCAACAAAATCCAACACAATCCACTTTAATCCAATCCAATCGAATCCAATCCAATGCCCCTCGCGAGAGAGTGTTCGCTATCGCCTCGACTCGACGCGCATGCGCAGTGAGCGTGCGGACTACGGACGTCAACGCGGGTGACATTGTGAGTTACTGAAATGCTCTGCATTTAAAAAGTCAAGTATATGCAAATGTTAAAGACGTCGCTACCCCACTGCTTCCCGCCTGAGCATCCAGCGCGGAGCATGGCTGACAGGGCTCTATTCTCGCGCTGTAAACACTTGGGTATCAATATGACGCAGAGTTATTTTACTTTCAACCAAAGTATATTCACACTCAAACATTTTGGGAGAGTTTCACAAAAATGTAAAGTTTTTTCTAATATGGGGCTAAATTTAATGGTCAGTCGTCCCACCCTCCCCAAATTAGCGAATTAAATTGCGCGCACATTGTTGTGGTGCCAACGTGGATATAAAAATGTCATTTTTTCTGTTACATTCTCAGTTATTGTATCCGTGGAGGGACCATTTGTCTTTAATACAGTAAAGCCCGCTTATATCGAACAGAGCGATGAATGCAAAATAGTTCGATATAGCAAAAATTTGATATAGAAAGTGAAGCAAAAAAACTTATATAAGAGCAATTTTGCCGACAGAGTAACGAGCTAACGCTGAGCTCTTACCACCCTGCAGTTCACTATTGATACGACACATTCTCGCAAAGAAAACGTTAATTTATTGGGGCGGAAGAACTGCGTGAGTGTAGCCTGCTTCTTGGAGCACAACGTGTTGCTGGTGACTGCTTGCTCCACTCTAAACAGTCCACAAGCACAAGACCGCTGCCCTCAATGGCGCTGCAGTATCGCTGTAGTAGGGCCACGGCAGTGACGGCTTCGCTCGTGCTCGGAAGCGGTACGGAGTCCTCGGCGTCTTCGACAGAGCGGAGACAAGTATGGATACAAGCGAATAACGGCGAACCCAGCGAACCGAGCAAGTGCTCGCAGCGAGTGGCGCGGACTTGAAGTTCGGTGACACCGCATCCCGCCGCGCCCAATGTGGCGCTTTCGGCTCCAACGGCATGCATGCGTGTAGCTGGTCCACTCTGCCACGGTTGGTTTGGACGCGCCCGAGCTCGTGCGGGAGTCGCAAGCGATACCCGCGGTACCGCTGCGCATCGGCGCATCGATGTATTGCGAGGAAAGCCTGCCGCATGCCTAAGGAGAGCGAAAAATCCCGCGCGAGAGAATTCGATATATCCATTGTGAGCAAAATCGCGTTCGACATAAACAGTTTTAAATGCATGTAAATTTTACCACAATTATACAAGGGTTCGATATAGGCAATAATTCGATATATCTGTGTTCGATATAAGCGGGCTTTACTACAAAACAACTATAATTTATGCGAATCTTAGGGACGTCGCTATCCCTAAAGTATGTCGTGGAGAGCCGTGCTCCTCTCTCGCGCTGTACGCGCTCTAGGAACAAAACGATGCAACATGTTTTTGATGATAATGCAAGTACATGTAAATGCCTCAATCTGGGGAGAATTTGAGAAAAATCGATGTGTTTTTATTTATATTAGCGTCTGAATTTTGCGTTTTTCAGCTTTTTCTTCAGACTTGTGGGCTCGTTGTATTTTAAACGTATTTTACACAATTATAATATTCGGTACGTTTGTTTATACATGCAAGAGGCACACGTGAGTAAGATTTAATGTTGTAACTTTACTACTTTTTGAAATATTCTGAGCCAAATTAGACCATTTGTTGCGAAAAATTTGTTTAGTTGTCAGCAACAAAACTTTGTTAGAGAAATTTACACCACGCGTAAATTGAGCATAAAAAATTCACCCGCATTTCCCCGAAGGGGAGCATGGGGAAGTGCGAATGCACGGGTGATGCTATGAGGGGGAGTTATGTTGAACTGTGTTGGCATTCGCCCGTTAGTTGCATTTAACACCCCCGCGTGATCAAGTGGGGATTCACACACCCCGTTAGTCGTTCTCTGGAAATCTTGGTGAATTAAAGTGTATGTTCGAGGAGATCACACACACAGACAGTATCAGACAGTTCCTCGCAAAGGCCAGGTAGATGTAGCTGCCGTTGATGGTGGTGGGAGCCTCTAGCGGTAGGCACGTCATGGAGTGGTTGGCGAGCATGTATTCCATCAACCACTCGCCGCCCTTTCGCACGTCCACGTTAAAGTCCCCAACAACCACGACCGGGTCCGAGGGCTTTACGCGCCTGGCCACACTCTCCATCGCCGCGTCCACGTATTCGACGACGTCGTCGCGCGAGATGTTTGGCGCGAGGTAGAGGGTGACGACCACGATTCCGTCGCCCGAGTACGCGTCGGTGTAGACGGCACTGTACGGCGACTCGTCCCTGACCGGCGAGGTGGACACGGCGTGCGACACGAGGTTCGCGTAGACGTGACCGACGAGGTAGACGCCGCAGTACTCGCCCCGACTTCCGCTCCTGGCGAAGCAGCAGTCGTCGATGGCGTCGGTGGCCTGGGGGCAGGCTCGGGGCGGGGCGGCGGGCGCGGTGGCGCGCTGGAGGACTAGGCCAATCGCCCTAAGTGGGTATGTGCTAAAGAAATTAGGAACTCTTCTTGACCAATCGCCCTCAGTGGGTATGTGGTGCGGATGGACGGACGGCGGTGGACGCGTGATTCAGGGTCGCTTAAGAAGTGCATTCGCACTTAATATTTATGAATTGCCCCTCATGCATATTTTCGTAGATAGACGTTTCTAAGGTTGGTCCAGGCGCGCGCTCAGGTAGCGGCGGGGGTCCACCTGGTCGCGTTCCAAAATTTTTTGCAGTTAGGCAAAATTTCTTCCAGAAAAAAAATATTGGTGAATCGGGACATTAGAATAATCAGGGCGCGACATTTAAAAATTTCAAGCAAATTGAAGAGGTCGACTAGCTACACTTTGTTCGATCTTATCTGAAATCACGTTTTCAGTGTTTCCAAGAGCATGATGGCCTTGTTAGCTGCCACGCAGTAAAAAAACATCTCTGTAGACCTCGTCTTTTCGTAGGGCCGCTAGACGTAGTAGAGAAGAGTGTCCCGTTTTAAAAGCGGAGCTGGTTAGGGGCTCGCAATGTCCGTCGATGATGCCCGTTGCGCTGAGCGAAGGTGCCCCGATGGGCCTACAGATGGCGCCAGGATGACGAAAAACGTTTGGAAAACCGATTCCTGTCCCCTCAGCTTTCCTTTAAGGCCTCAAGGAAAAAAAAGCTTCCTGTGGTCGAAATCGAACATGAGTCCCCTGTTATGAAGCTGACGTCTATCCGATTCGCCATTCGGAAACAGACATTAGAGAAAAGCTTTCTTATCATACCGCACAAGCAGCGTGAAAGAGACGAGGCATAAAAAGGATGATCGACGGCGTCGTTCATTCTTCTTATATTCCGTTTCTTTCGCGGTGCTTGTTCGATATGATCATATATGAACCACTATGAACTAGACCAACTTGCCATCCTTCTAAAGCTTTCTTAGCTTGACTGATGGCTAGTGCCGTTCCGGGAACGCACTGCAGGAAAGGCAACTCGTTGATAATGATGAAAATTCAAAACATTTGTAGAACATGATTCATGTCCACTCAGCTTTTCTTTCAGGCCTCAAAAAAAAAAAAAAAATCTAAGCCCATTCCTTTAAGAATGCGAATCTCTCTTTCATGCAAACTAATGCAAACTAAATGCAAGCTAATGCATTTCCCCGTAGGCCGGTTGGTCGAAAAGCTATGTTAACTTCCAATGTGTCAAAACGGTTCTTAAAAATCTCGAAAAAAAACTGTGGTTGATTTCTCTGTCATAGGCATCAGTAAAACACGAAAGTGAAATGTGCAGTGAAATCTGCAGCTGAGCATGATTTTTTGGGTAGGCGGCTGTCTTGTAGGTGTACTTGGCGAGCGACGTCCTGCTGCCGGGTCGTTTCTGCAAATGTGTACTGGCGTCATTTCCGTGACGGATATGACGTAAGTAAAATCTTAGTGGATACCGGCATAAAACACTTTCAAGTTAAAATATAAAACCCGAAAGCGAACAACCCGAAGTATAACGTACTCCTTAGTGCTAAGGGTTGCTTCTCCGCAGACAGACCCTGTGTACAGGGGTGCACCCTTTACAGGCCTCTTGCTATGTTGTACTGGCGTCACTTCCGTGACGGATATGACGTAAGCGAAATCTTTGTGTATCCGGGAATAAGCCACTTTCGTGTTAAAAGGAACGGTTCTAGATAAGGCAATACACGTATCGATCATGAAGAAGGAGTACAATAGGATGCCTTTATCTCATAAACCATGTATACGTATACATTCAGGTCATTCGTAGATGCGTTTACTAAGTCAGAAAAAAATCGTCTCATGGGCTCGTTCTTCGTTCACGATTTGTTTCTTTGAAGGTTCGCCGATCAACTGAACGCACGTTCAGCGAAGGCTGTACGCACTTTTAGCGAATGTTTTGACGCACTTTTGACGCACTTTTGACGCAATTTTGATGCTAGAAAGCTTTCAGGCTTCTCTCAACTACCTTTAGGAAAGGATGTTAAAGTTTTTTCAATTGTAAGTTCGTCTCGTTCAATGACTTTCATCCCTTCTCAGTACGCTTGGGGTGTTGACCCCCAGTTTTCCTTGAAAACTTCGCAGATAGAAATGTTCTCAGTGAGAATGTTAAATGCACAAATGATAAAGGAAGTCAGCAAACTCTGTGATCCCGAATGCACTACACCCAAGGCACGCTTATGTACACCCGGTCATGGTCTGCGTGTCCGGGTAAACAAATCCAAAAGATCAAGCGACACGTGTTCCTAGGCACGGATACAGGTGCCGAACACCGTCGTACTCGGCAGCCTTTCGGCCGCTTGCGAGCTCGCCGTAACTCAATGCGGGACAACATCAGCGCGCTGGCCGCTTTCACGTTCCGGGCTTGGCAGGCAAGTACAAGAGGGGCCGTTAATCAGGTACAACGATGCCGTAACCGGCTTTTCCGATCCAATCAAGGCGGCCCGCTCGGCGTGCTACCGGCGCCGCGGGCAGATGGCGCTGCGACCCGTTCTGCATCGGATCACCGGCTTGCATGCGCTGCATCAGGGACCGGGCGCATGCATCATTTATCCCCGCTGGCCCAAGCGCGGACGTGCTGGCGAACGGGCAAATTTATGGTCCGCGGGTTGTTTGTGCAAGCGGGGAAATTGTGGTCGAGTGCGAGAGCGTCCTACGACGCTGGCGTGAATCTTTAATCGACGGACCGGTTAATAGTCTCTTAACGCCTTCGTTTCGCGGCCAATTACGACCGTCATGCACACCGCGCCAGTCCACGCGCCCCTGGGCTCGCGGAGAACAGCTCGGTCAGCGCGGGAGGCTTGCTTGAAAGCTACTTTGCAAACTACCGAGGTCGGCTTTAGCCATGCGGTTTCACTTTGCTCTTTTTTTGTCATGCATAGCGTTAGCCGAGTATGCCGGCTGTGAGTTAAAGCAGCTCGAAACGGGTAGCACTTTGTCCGAAGTTCTGGTGCCGAAGCGGGACCAACTAATTTTTCTGGCTGGTGCCTCGGACACGTGGCACTTTAATTCATCACGGTATAAAAATCTTACGAAAGTTGTTGAAGAAGCAAATGAACTTTTTCTCTTTTTTGTGGCAGCGTGAGCTACCCAAAGAATGCGAAGCTTTAAGTGGTGCTGCAAGTAAGATTGGAAAAACAAACTAAAGGCAACCTGGTGATGCGATGCAAGCTTATGGATGAACACCGACAGGCAGTCGGGAAGACTGGACCAGGCGACAGGCTTCAGGTCAGCTGCGATACATGGTTTGTTTTAAACTGATGTATGCTGGCTATTTGCACTATTTGAAAGAACAACTTCGAGGAACATGACATCCAGTGAAGAACATACAAGTAAGATAAAGTGGGGATTACAAACTGAATACTTCCTCGGACTAGAGATTGGACTAGCCGAGAGCTCTATCATTTCTTTTGCTGCTGGTCAAAACAAACCAAATTTAAGAGAAGCGACTCCGCCTCCAACATGCCCATGATCCCCTTCCGGAGATCATTAGTGCACGCGTCGTTCAATACCCTCGAGTGCTTCGAACTCTGCCGTTACGATATTTAATTAGGAAACCCCGGTAGACACAGATGATTACGTGGAAGAAGTTTGTAATTTCTCCAACGTGCAACAGAGACGACGTGTCGCTCGTATCATCATCATCACCAGCGGAGCGTGGCTCCGACAGGCCGGCCGAGCCACGAACAGCGGACCAGCCATGGCTGCGTGCCTGGCCGATCGCGGGCTGTCCCCGCTCCCTGGTTTAGCCCGGCCACGGCGCTTTCACTCCTAGAAGAAATTGAGGAGGTCACAAACCCGAATCGGGCCCGTTACTACGCTGCTAATCGTTTTTGCAGCTCAATTGCAGGCAAATTTAAAAACAGTTGTTCAGCTTTTGTGCGTTCAGCTTTGCCACACAAAGCGTTATAGCAAGGAGAAGCCACCTCTAACGGGACTCGAAAGGAAGAAAGAAAAGCAAACTGTCCAGCCTGTCAGGTTAGCCTGTTTCTTCCTTCCATTTATTAAAATTCCTAGAAAAGACGTTGAATTGGAGAGCGGTGCACACTGCTATTTTAGAAGAGAGGCTGTCCTGACACGCGAAATCAGGGAGCGCGTTAGCGTTTTTCGTACGGACGAGTGGTTTGTACTTATAACGTTCAGTGAGAACGACGACTGGTAAGTAAGGAGTTACGACTGCGTGTCCTTTGGTTACGTACCAAGACATAACGGGGTACTATAAGTGCCAAAGAATGATCTATCCCCCCGGTCATGAATCCCTAACCAAAGAGCAGGAGCACTGCCTCCGGCTCCTCCAAACAAATACGTTTCCTCATCCGTCAAAACTTCACTTGCTCCATCCCCCTCAGTACTTCCAGCTGTGCAAATTTTGCGCTTCCCCGGGCACCCTGTACCATATGGTATGGGAGTGTTCGGCAAACCCCAAAATTCCAAGAATCGCGCACCCTTCCCGTGAGCAGTGGGAGAAGGAGCTGTCCAGTTCCGGTCTCGATTCCCAGCTTAGGCTGGTGGAAAGGGCCGTAGCGGCAGGGGTCTCCAATGGAGTCCTGGATTGAGGGCCCCACACCACATTACGATGCTCCCAATAAAGTTTATCCTCCTGCAAGTTCTGAAAGGGAAACGCAAGACACTGTATTGTAAAGCGGGTATTATGAAGCAGAACTGTCGCGGACTGGGATCGTATGACTGAGCTGGTCGACCGGTCAAGAGAGTTTTATTTTCTTCATCAGTGTTTTTATGTTATATTTTATACCGAGACCATAAAGGGTCTCAGTATGAAGCGCTTCAGAGCGGTACATGATGTCGTATGTAGGTTAAAGAATCCTGGGACCTTCCTATCTTGATATCAAACTGCTTATACGGCGCCTGAAAAAATATGTCTTCTAAACAATGCATATGTGTCCAGTAGTGAAGCCGCCATTGAATGAAATCGGTGTAAAGGCTAGCAGAGTGGCACGATCATATATTCGACAGGGCCCACTTGGAAGTTTCCCAATTTTTTTCTTGTTCTGGCTGCGTACACAGAGCACGGCCATTGAAAGCGACTGATAGCCGTATTATGAACCTTCCCTCCACTCCATGTGTTCCCTTGACTCGGATGAGTGGAGGACACCACAATACTTTTTCATGTGAAAATCTCTTTCACGGATCTCCTCGACTGAAGGCTTGAGTGGAAAAGTGATTCAGAATACCAGGGTAAGTAGCGCCGGAGACAAGTGCATAGCAGTACAGGTGTTCTTCTTTCGCTCTACTGCCAGCGGGTCAACTACTAGTCCGATGTCGCGCGATCCAGCACCAGTCCGTTGCACTGGTGGCGGGTGTTGTATCTTCTCGCTTTGTTTAAGTGCCTACTAGCGCGTCTAGGAAATGTGAGGGAACCTGTTCAGCGCGGCCGTGAGATGCCATCCGAGACCTAGGCGCAGTGCTTGCCTGACAGCCAGGCGTCAAGAAAGGACACGCGCGGTCGGGCATAGCTCAAATGGCTGCAATAGTGGCGAGGGACGCCTGATGACAGGCTCTGGCGCGTTCGGTCGCGATGACGAATGCCCGGCGAGCAGCGCTGTCGGCAGCCGGCGGCGGCGGCGGCGGCGGCGGCGAGCCTTTGGGCCCGGGCCTGCACAAATCAAGATGGGTGGCTCCCCGAGGCGCCATAGCGGCCGATTGCGAGCGGCGGCCCTCTTCTTTCCCCGAACAAGCGAGCATTCGTCGCGGACCTACGCAGCGCGCCCTTCATATTTGTTCATCCCGCATGAATTCTTTACAAGGTGAGGAGGCTGCCACCGCGACGGGGTTGCACAGGCAGCAGCAGTGGTGGTGGTTGCCGCGGGTGGCTCGCCGGTTTCGCGGGAGACGTTTGGTCGGGGGAGCGAGCCTGCAGACGACACGCCGCCGCGGTGGTGTCGTCTGCTGGCTTCTGCACGCGGGCCCCTTCGGCGCTATATTGGCCGTGATGCTTGTTGAACGGCACCGCGAATTGAGTGGGATGGATTGGGGCCGCCGAGCGGGTGGTGTTCGCAGGAGGGCCGGGATTTGCGGCGGGCTCTCGTCCACGCTTATTGAGATTAGTCTCGCCCCTCCGTCGTCTACAGTCCCACTTTTATTGTGCCCGCTTATTTCGAGGAATCACCGCGTATGAAGCGAAAGACACCCACGTCTGACGCACACCTCGCGCACGATTATTTTGTCTTTTCGTTCTTAATGCGGGCTTGGGGGTTGGCGACGCGAGCGCCTCATCAAAGTGCGATGCGAAGGGTCGTTCGCAAGGCGCCCTTTGTGGCTTTGCGACGCCAAGGGGCAGAGCGCAAAGGAAGACGCATTTTGTGGGCAGAGAAACCTACGATGAATGTGCCTTTTGGGGTACGTCTCCGGGAATGAAGTGGTGCTCTCGCTATACCACCTGTGGCAGAGGACATAGAAGAAACGGGGCTACAAATTGCGGTTTTGGGGATGGGGATTCGACTACAACGCAGCAAACCTGAAATAGACATTTATTTTTGTACTCGCGTTTGGCAAGGAGGACTTTTTTGAAAACGGAGGCCCTTTCGTGGTCGGTAGCTATTTATGTTAAAAGCCAAAGAATCGATAAAAAAAAAGTGAGATCGCCTTTTTCATTTTTTGTGTTCTTCTACACGTGCCAGCTAGACAAAATGTCTTATTTTGCTTCACATTAAAGGAACGTACTTATTGCATTGTTTAAGACAGTGTTGTGTTAACCTTGATTAGCCCTACACAGACAACTATATTTTCGCGAATGAGGTAATGTTACGAAAACTATACACGGGTGAAAATTCTTCGTTGTGATAAGAGCCCTCGCGCATTATACAAAGCACAACGGATGTACTGTGCCAGACGCTTGTTAAAGGAAGTGCTCTTCAATATCAAGGGAGGTTGCTGGAGGGGGGGTGGGGGGGGGGAGAGGGGCGTTAACTTTTAAAATTCTCAACCTCCCTCTGCCATCAACTCCAGATATAAATTTGTTTAAACAAAATCACTGATGTTCCCCCGAAGGTGATACGACATACAGAGATAGCTGCTGACGTGTAGCTACGTTATTGCGATTATTCTCCAAGGACAGTGTCGCACGCTGTATGGCCTAAAGGAGTAGCCTGACACGAGAACAACAACAACAAAAAACAAAACACGGAGCGTGGTGTGTATTTGTCTATATATTGGCCCGGGTCAGAGCCCACATGCTCCCGTGCGGGCATGTGTGCGTAGGCATGAGTCGGAGCGTAGCCTTGGGTCTGCATGTGTGCGCGTGCGCTGGGTTGAGCTGCCGCCCTACGCTCCCTCGTCGCCCAGCCGACCAACCACTGGCGGGGCGCTGCGCCTACACTGTGCGTGCACATATGACGTCAGGCATTCTCTGTCTATGTTGGGAGATATTACACGCAAACACGATGCCAGGGTCAGAATTAGGGGCTCGGTGCCGCGAAGTGCGGCCTCCGCGATCAGCAAAAGCGCCACGACGGAGCTGATCGTGGAGGCCGTGGCTTGTATGTGTGTGTATGAAGCCGCAAGGCTCGAGTGGCGTTGTCAGGGTTAGTCCTCGTCTCGGCGCGTTGGACCAAGGGGCATAAACATGCTCAAGCGCCTATAACGGATCTGCAACGATCTTACAGTAATTTTCAAGAAAATTCATTTTACGCGGGTTAATAGATACGTTTATTTACATTTGCAGACGCTTATCCTTTAGAATCCCTTAAAAGAGCGCAGCTGATCTGTTTCCGTCTTTCAAGGTTTCTGACTTGCAACAAGTCATCGATTCTAATATATAATGAAACCGCGCATGTTGCCACGTTTTTTGGCACTTTCTGCCGTACCTGATTGGTGACTATAAGGGTGTGTTGGTTATTACTGCACTGTAATCTACCACCACGAGTAGACTAGCTTTCACACTTTAGTGCCCCATTTGAACAGTATTATAAAGAAAACGCGCATACGCATTATTAGAAACAAAGTTCTCAGTATAACATGACATGCACAAAAGGGAAGGCGGGGCGGGGTCACTAATATGCGTAGAAGTTTCCTCACTTATGAGCCTCCCATTGCATGATGGTGCAGGAGTATGTATCTTTAGTGCATCGAGAAAGGGCTGCAAACCTACGTGAGAGTTGCGCACAACTTTTTTAGAGTGCAGCTCTTAAGCGGCCGCTACTGAGGTTTCGCGGCGTCCCTCGCTGTCGTCCCTCGATGTAACCGAGATAACGGGGAGGGCACCGAAGAGGGAGAGAGGAGGACACAAAAAGAGAGAGCGAATAGGAAAGCGGAGGAGGAGAGAACGGCGAATATTTGAGGAGGAAAGCGGTATGCCGTGGTTGTATGGCGAAGGGTGCTCCGCGGTGGCGACCCGCTACGAGATAACGCCAGAGTACTAAAGCGCGCCCAGTCTTGCGTTCGCCGACGACGCGATCACTTCCTGATACGAAGGAAGTCCTTCGCCTACCGCTGCAGCTAAACGAGCTGCCCATGCTCAGCGCCGCCGAAGCAGCAGCTATGCGCCGTCGCCGAGAAGACTGCAGTTCGCTCTGCTCTCAAATTTCTCATTGGGAGTATCGCAATCGTAAGCCAATTTTTTACGGTGGCTGTTGAGGTGCCACATCTGCAATGTCTGCGTGCCTCTTCAGACCGCTTAGATGATCAGTGAAGAGGTTGGTCGCACCCTGGAAATGTTGTACATGTCAGGCCAGCAATCACAATGAAGCGGGGCGCAAGCCGTACAAATTCCAATCCACAAACTCAACGTTATCGACGGGCCCTGAAGTGCTGTTCAAGGCGATCACTCTCGCTTCGACTCGCGCGCTAGGCTGTCGCTCGTTATCGCGCACATTACAAGTCACAGGAAAGCAACCAATATTTCTTTTTTTCACGTTCTGCAGATAGATTATTTGCTGTAGTATACCCTAAAATGCTTGTCCAGCTACCGATAACAAACTCCGCCACCACAAACCCCATCGCATTTGTTGACAGTACGAAAGCTTCTTGCTAAAAAAAAAAGAAAAAAAATTCACAGCATATCCACGGGGTGAATGATGATGAGTGGGCGAAGCTCCTGATGGGAAATCATCGGTAAAACCGTGACTCTTCAGTGAAAGTTCGCCCACTACATCTGTGTCCGAACGTAACGTCTAGAAAGTCTCTCTTAAACCGCGCGTCGGCACCTTGGGGCTGAGCTCGCCTGATGCGTTTTGCAGACGCCTCACGAGCTCTCACTGCATCGGGGTCTGCCTGCCGATACGCGCGCTTTCTCGCCGCTTCCCGTTCTCTGACGTTTTGGAGATCCTCTTCGCGCCGCAGCCGTGCCGCTTCGCGTACGGCAGGGTCCTCGCGCCGTTGCCGTGACGCTTGGGCCTCTCGTTCTCGAACGCTGGGATCTTGGCGGCGTCGTCGCGCAGCCAGACGACACGCTTCGGCCTCCCGCTCTCGTACGGCAGGATCTTGGCGGCGGCGTCGCGCAGCTTCACGGAGCGCTTCTGCCTCGCGGGCTCGCACATCTGCAGCCTTATCCATCGGGCGACTCCGAGCGCACGCCAACAGCGAACGGATTTTATTACAACGCTCCCCGCCATCTAGTAAACAATCCAAGAACTAAACTAGAGGTAGCCACGCCATCTAGCAAACAATCCAAGCGCATCTTTTCATCATATACAAGTACCGCCATCTAGTAAACAATCCAAGAACTAAACTAGAGGTAGCCACGCCATCTAGTAAACAATCCAAGAACTAAACTAGAGGTGGCTACATACATACGTCGAGGATGGACAGACCCACGCCCTAAGGAGCTTCGCCCCTAAAAAATTGGCCGCGCATCTGCTCACTTCGTTTCAAATATCGTCGAAAGACAATTGTCCTTTGCCACCCCTGCCACGTAAATTCCTCTTCTCTTTCCCGCCTACTTCTCACGCTGTTCCCCTGCCGTACCACTCCTCCAGCGATAAACGCAGTGGAGGTTTGCTCAAGTCAATTCAATTTTCCCGCGTTCCAATGCTCGCGCGCCATCTACTGGAACCTTTAGTTAATTTCTGACTTCTTTGAATGCTGCCTTGCGGTCTAGACACGCGCGCGAGTACTTTGTTTTATTTTTGAGTCAGAACATCCTTTTCAACGCGCATAAAATCAGGCAGCCATGCATTTTTAATCAAAATGACATTGCAAATACCAGTTATGTATTGGTGTTTTGCCTCGAATATGCCTAATGTTGTCTTATTGCTGAACGATGTTGACAAGTATGAAGCGTGTTTTCAGATTTAGTGTTTTCGAAAAGTTTTGCCTATAAACGACTCGTTCAAGAATTTGGTAAAGTTTTGACTGAATGAGCGGACATACATACATACTGTGGGAATCGTGGAGAACCTTGGCCCGCGATCCCGAGCCGGCGCGCGCCTCGGGGAGAGACGCGTTGCGCTGAAACCGGTCCGGCGCCCGCTGGTTCGTCGGTGCCCCCCGAGAGATGGCACCACCGGTCCGTGCGTGGCATTGCCAAGCTGGCTGCGCAAACCGGGACGCGTGGAAAAGACGGAGAGAGTCAGTTCGGAGGTAGCATCGGGGTAACATCGGCGGAACAGCGCGGCTGTGACGGCGTACATATATCTCAGGGGGTGACTTCGTCGCGCACCGTAAGTGCCTGCCTCCCGTTCGCGATCACGACCCGGACGGCGTGATTCGTGAGCGCCGTCGAGCTTTGTGCTCGCATGCTTTGGGAGGTCCCAAATAAACAGCTGTACTTCGGCGCTACTGTCTACTGTGTTCTCGTATCGGCGAACCTCGCTGGGCTGCCGTAGGTGCGGGAGCCCGCGTGGTTGACACGCCGTGAGCTAGCGTGGTGGCCTACGCCGGAGTAGGGGCTAGGTCGCCCCCGAGAACCCCACATATCCCCCAATACATACATACGTACATACACTCATACATACATACACACCCACCCACCCATACATACATACATACATACCTACACACATACATACATACAAACATACATGCAAGCATACATACACACATACCCATACACATACATGCACATATACATGCGTACATACTTACGTACATACATACATACATACGTACATACATACATACATACATACATACATACATACATACATACATACATACATACATACATACATACATACATACATACATACATACGTTCGTACGTACATACATACACACGTACAGACGGAACAAATGTTCGTGTTTAAGTAGCCAAAGAAAGACCATCGACTTCAAAAGGATAGGTCCAGCGTCTGCATGCCGTAAGGAAACGATTGTGTAGTATAAACACTCGTGTTCCAATATTATCAGAGGGAGCTTTACTACACAACTTTCGTTTTACTTTCTGGTTTGTTTTTCGATTTGCGATGCCTTGAGCTGGGACTATACCATTCCCGCATTGGCTCAAGAGATTTGGCATTTTACTATTCGGCGCTATAGCGCGCACTCATGTCGTAAGTAAAACTTTTGCTAACTTTGCTCATAATTCTACCATTATACAAGATGTCATTTTAATCGTGAAAAGATAGAGCGCACAAGAAAACGATTGAGCGTGGGTGAAGCCTTGCTGCAAACGTTTGCTTTTTGTGTATTAACCTGCCTTAATTAGGGGTAATTGGGACGCCGCTGCTTGCGTCGCGTGGTCATTAGTTCATCGCCTGCTGTGTCCGTGCCACCAACACAACTTTGCAGCAGATAATGGCGCCACCAGGAAAGGCAAAAATGCGCCGGCGAGGCAGATTGGATCGGCGGCGTAGACGCCTCTAACGAAGCCACGGGATTAGTGCACGCAAAAATCCAGTTTACTCGCCGCCTACATGTCCCGCAATACCCCGCGGTGTAGCTGTGGATCGTGAATACGCCATGTCTTTGCGAAAAACAAGAAGAGAGAGGCAAAGCCAGAAGCAACGACATGCCTGTTATACCTGGATCGCGCGCCGCTGGGGCTCGCGACGCAGAGATTACGACGTTCATAAATACCTCGATGGCACCGTTCCTTCTTTTTTTTCTCGATTTGAGCGTTCTTTGTTGCATTTCGTTGTTTGTGTTCTTCCAGCACCGGGGATCCGAAAGGGCTGAAATAGCGGAGTCGAGGCGCATCGGCTATTTTCTTTCGTTTTGTGGTTGTTTGCGGGAAGGGTTCACCCGACTGACGTCGTTTGGGCGCGGCATGCTGCCACGGGATTAAAGTGAACCACGCGACCCGGCATACCTCGTGTTATATTCGACAAGGACCACATACCGCTCTTGATAACCACGCTCTGAGTTTGCCCCCGCTTTTGCATTTTTTTTTGTGTGGGAGGGAGGGGGGGGGGCACAGCAAGGGGCAGTGTTTAACCCTTCCGATTGCTGCAGAAATAAGGAAAGTTTATGGGTTGAATTCAGTAAGCGATGGCAAAATTGGATCTTTGTCAGATGTTTGAAGGCAGCTGCTCGTTTAAAGGGGTCTTTATCAAGCTTTCTCATACTTGACAATGAGTGTTACACAAAAAAAAAGCAAATCAGCTGTGCTCATGTTTTTATTTATGTAGGTATTTATTTATTCATTAAAAAAAGTAAAATGCGTTCCGAGGTACATTTCGTGCAAGCGGAAGAATTTAAGTGGGGACGACAAGACGGGATATTTAAGCTTGCCGTTATCAAGATCGTTGTATAAGCGCGTGACACGCGAACTTGAAAAAAATTTCAATTTTATAGCCCTCTTTGACATGATATTTCTTGATGTCGTGGGTGTGCTATTACAATGAAAAGTCTGCAAGCAGCGCGTGCAAAGAGACAAAAACGAGACAAATACACCAAGCCCTGACATTTTTTATTACACCTCTCACCCGACCCCCCCCCTCCCCCGCACACACGCACATACACACACACACTCTTACGCGTGAATACATTTTCGATAACGCGTAGGCTACAGATGATGATGATGATGAATAAACTTTTTTGATCCGAGGAGCTCGTATTAAGGCACCCACATGGTGGGATGGGCTGCAGAAAGAAAAAAAATACGTACAAAGGGATGAGAAGAGCGCCTATTACTAACCATGGTAGGAGAGGTGCACAATCTTATTAAACAAGTATGGGGGGAACGCTAAATCTTACACCAACTGTTATAGAAAAAATGGCGCCTACAACAGAAGTTTCAAACACGATAAACCGAAATATCACTACTTTTTTGAATGTGCACCTGAGGCATGCACTGATGCAGCTCTCACCACAGGGAATGAAATTCTTCAGCTTCTGGTATTTCTCTTGTATTTCTCGCCAGCAACCCGATCTGGTGGAAAAACAGGCGGCAACCACATTCGCGGCACTGAATTCTGAGATGGATGGCCGCTGATCTACACATGCTCACGAAGCCTCCTATAGTTAACACAACGTCCACTCTGCCCAACGTGTTATTTTTTGCCGGATAGTCGAGTCACGTACACAACTGACTCGGGGCACAAACTGGTCACGGTGCTGCGTAAGGCACCTGCTTTGTTGTATGATGCTGGAATTGACTTCGCGGCACAATTCTGACAATTTTCGGAGATGGTAAACACCCACATCGACACCCGCGCGTGAAACAAGTGGCTTGACAATGTGGCTTACCTTATGCACGCAACCTCGGAATAACCACCGCGTTCTCTTCATGGAGGGCTGATGATGATGAAACCTTTATCATCATCCCAGTTCATACGGAGTCACTGCTTGGGAGTGGCAGTGTCCTGGTCTCTTCAGACGGCGTGGTAACCAGTGATCCCTGGTGGCGTCTTCCTCCAGCCGGACGACTGCTGTTTGGACGTAGGATGGGGAGCTAAGCAGCGCAGCCTCCCATCGCTCGTGTCTTGCGATGTGTACACCTGATGTGGGGGCTTACTGGGACAAGCCTAAACCAAATGCGGTAAGGAGGCGTCTGCTGCGCCGCATCTTGATTGATTGTGGGGTTTAACGCGCCGACGCAACGCAGGCGATGAGGCGCGCCGTAGTGGAGGGCTCCGGATTAATTTTGACCACCTGGGGATCTTTAACGTGCGCCGAAATCTCGTACACACGGGCGTTTTTGCTTTTCGCCTCCATCAGAAAAGCGGATCGAACCCGCGACCTTGTGCTCAGCAGCGCAACGCCTTAGCCACTGAGCCACCGCGGCGGGTTGCTGCGCCGCATCTATATATGTATCTGGAAAGCTGCAGTGACACGAGGCGATGTGTGGAAGCGGGTTCGATTGTATCCTGCGCCATGCGACGGATTGCCTTCTGTTAAGTGTAAGGTATGACTCTCTCTCTCTCTCTCTTTCTCTCTCTCTCTCTCTCTCTCTCTCTCTCTCCGACGACGACGACGACGACGACGACGACGACGACGACGACGACGACATCGACGACATCACGTTGCTTGCAGTTTCTAAGTCGTCCCGGTATCTGAATCCCTGGAGCTGCTTCCTGTGCCATCTCATTGCCCGGGATGGAGTAGTGTCCATATCAAATGGTTGCGTCGGGAAGGTATAGCACTGGTTTGCCTGGAGTAATTTCGGCTGCTGTGTTGGATATTAGTCGTTGTGCATAATTGCGCCCACCGCGCCTTACAACACTCTGAATGCGCAGACGTTAAATGCCGGGAGGCCGAGATATAATGGCTTGAAGTACGGCCCTCATTTTTTGCAACCCATAATCGCATCGTCATGTTAGCAGCATGAAAAAAAAAAAAAAAAAGGAAACAGGCCAGCAATCATGACAAGCGTCCGCACGTTCTTTCACCGCAGTGGCAGCCCGACCGAGATTGCGGTAGTTAGAGGACTCCATCGCTATTTTCCCCAACTTTGGTCAAGCTCGTTTAGGACTGTGCAACACCTCCCTGACCATGGGCGTCTATTGGGTCTGCACACGTGTGCACGGTACATCGGCATCCCACAGGAGCTGTCCGTGAGTGGGAGGCCTCATTCTGTGGAGTGCACTAGCCGAGCGCGAGAATTTAATTGAACACATCGGATTACCGAGGCGTTGAAACATTCATGAGAGCTCTGTAATGAGGTTTCCGCGTGAACCCATACGTGGCCGCAGCAGAAGTAAAATAAAGGTAGCGCGTTGCCTGGCGAAACAATTCGGGCGACATTTTTCAAGGAGAATTGTGGCGGGCTATCAAAATCACGGGAACACGAATTTAATGAAGGGTACAATTGCACTGTGCGAAGCTTTGGAAATAGATTATAGAAAAGGGGGCTTGGCACGCTAGAAATGAAAAAAGGCACCGAGGGGCAATTTAACGAAAAACTCGGCGGAGTTGTGAATGCACTGTTTAAGGCAAATTTCATCCGGAGATTTAATGCAATAAAATGCTTCTTCTTCTTTTTTTTTTTTTTTGCTCGTATCGAAGGTGCCAGCACACGCGGCGCTTTTTTGAGCCAGACGAACTTTCAGCTGCGTTCTCTGAGGCGCTGAGCAGTCCCATTGCTGAAACCTCATTGGTTGATTCACCTTAACTTTTCCACATTATGTGCCGTTTCACGTTAGCTACACGTTTTCGGAAACTTCTAATCTTGCCTGTAATTTGGGAGTAATTGATCATTGCAAAATTCCTCGGGGGAGCTTCAGTCTGCTTACGTGCTTTGGAGGCGGAAGCCTGGCGATACCTATCAACTACGTATTTGCTGCTACATCGCATTTGCTCGCCTCTCTTGGCTTTTGCTTCTGCATCTTTTGGTGCGAATGACTTTCACAGGCTTTTTGCTACACCCTGCCTGCGTCTTCCTTTGCTTTAATTGATTCGCGTTTCGGTGCGAAATACCTTAGCAGGTGACACATGTAGGCCACAGTTCCCCAGAAACAGAGTCCTGCGCGTCGTGGGTGCTCGTGGTATACTCACGTGCCGTCACGTTCACGTGTCACGTGAACGTGATGGCAGGCACTCGCGCACGCACACACCGCACATGCGCACACGCACGCGCACACACGCACGCAGGTAGAGCCTTTTCTTGCAAATTCCCGCATAGCCTTTTCTTGCAAATTCCTGCACAGTGCGCACTTATCTTCTACAAATTCCTGTATTTGTTGTGCGATTATTCTGATCAACATATCTTTTTTTCTCCAAAACTGTTTCCTAAATCGGGCACATTAGCCCCAATAAAGCTCTCTATCCTGGCCAACCCCCTAGTGGGTATGCGCCACAAAAAAAAAAAAAAAAAAGGGAACAACAACAACAGCACAGCGATAACGCCCTGGGCTCCTGTCCTGCAAAACCACGTCCAAATCGCATGAACTCGCAAGTGTTTTTTCAAATTACTCTTTGCACCAGCGGCCATTTTCTCTACCAGACAACTACAACAACGACGGTTTTATCGCACGTGCACTTAACGCTTTCGCTCTAAAATGTGCTAGCGGTGGCTCAGTGGCTAAGGCGTTGCGCTGCTGAGCACGAGGACGCGTGTTCGATTCCCGGTCGCGGCTGCTGATTTTTTGATGCAGGCGAAAAGCAAAACCACCCGTGTGTACGAGATTTCGGCGCCCGTTAAAGATCCCGAGGAGGTCAAAATCAATCCGGAGCCCTCCACTACAGCGTGCCTCATCGCCTGCGTTGCGTCGGCGCGTTAAACCCTACAATCAATCAATCTAAAATGTGCTAGCACTGCGCTGCTGCAGCTGAGGCGCTCCGACGTGGCATATGGAGTGAGATGAAAGCAGTCAAATGGCGTTGCAGCGAACTGCGTTCCGCAGAAGCGACGTTAGTCAAGGCCGCTAATGCCGTTATCAGGGATCGAACGTCGGTGCAGCGGTTGCGGTCGTACTAACACCGCTGGCACTTCTGTTGCGCAATTCTTCTCGATACGCTCCCAACTCTTTCCAGGTGGGATGACACCCTGCCGGTGGTCCTACATAAAATATTTTTTCTGCGAATGAAATGGTAAATGCACAAACACAAAATGCAGAAACTTCGCGATGCGATGATGCTGATGATGTTAAAAAATGTGCTGTTTGAATCGGGGTGGTGGGAAAGGCTTCTAGGCTGTGAACGCTGCTTTTATTGCCTTTCTAAACTAAAGTTCACTTATCTAGTTCAATAATAAATTGATGGCAGCAGGCCTAAATTTGCAGCAAGACACGCATTACCATCGGTGGCTCCATGGTCCTGCCTACCGTTTCCTACTGGACTATATCCGGGAGGCCAACCTAGTTTCCTGGATATAGATCGGACCCGCTTGGTGTCTACTAAGCCTTGAGGCTATTAAATAAACGAACAAACAACAACAACAATAATAAATTTAGACTAAATAAGCCGTGACGTGCTTGTCACCATCCCTGCTTTTGTTTTCACAGAGACGTCGATCTCTTTCTAATACACTCCCTTAAAGGCCAGTTCCAGTTAACTCTGCCGTCATTGGTAGGACGCAGTGCTTCAGGAATGGGGACGTTGCTTATATGTCGGTCCTCATGAGCATTTCATTACAAAAGTTTCAATTGTCTTCATAACTCTGCCACAACATGCAGAAGTCTTAATATGTTGCAACTATCTGCTTGTATAAATCATTGTTAGCAGTCTCAGGGTGGCCAGCTCGGGACTGAATAACAACCACGACAAAAAACGCAGACATATGCGTTGTAAAGGTTTTCTTTCTTCATACCTCTCTTGCCGACTTTATAGAAATCCATCGACCCCGTCGATCTATCGCTGCCATATTATGCGCCAGCCAAACAACCTATGTTTCCTTTTTGTTTTGGTGTCCCCCGACAGCGCATTTCCACTTATAATGTCAATCTTCACTGTTAACTTTCCAGTCCTCTTTCGCCATTGAGTATGCACACTTCTACCGTACAGGTAGCGCCTACGTGCTCTGCTTCTCCCTTCCGTGTCATACACGTTTCCTTATCACATAAGCGCAATAAAAAATAGCATCTTTTGTTTCCTAGTCTACTTCGCGTTTGTTCCCGCCTGTGTACTTGAGGGAAATGAACTACACCGGGCTCGAGCCGTTCTGGGCCCTCAATCGGCGTCATGCAGATCGCACTATTACGCGTTAAATGACGTACCATTGATTGTAGGGTTTTAACGCGCCGACGCAGCGCAGGCGATGAGGCGCGCCGCAGTGGAGGGCTCCTGATTAATTTTGACCACCTGGGGATCTTTAACGTCCGCCGAAATCTCGTACGCACGGGCATTTTGGCTTTTCGCCTCCATCAGAAAAGCGACCGCCGCGGCCGGGAATCGAACCCGCGACCTCATGCTTAAAACCTCATGCCGTACCATTAAAAGAACAACTGTATGCGTTATGCAAGTATAGGATATCAATATGTTGAGTCGCTGCGGTGGCTCAGTGGCGAAGGCGTTGTGCTGCTGAGCCCAAGGACTCGGGTTCGATTCCGACCACGGTGGCTGCTTTTCTGGTGAAGGCGAAAAGGGAAAACACTCGCGTGTCGAGATTCCGGCGCACGTTGAAGATCCCCTGCAGGTGGTGGGAATGAATCCTAATCCCTCCACTACGGCGCGATTCATACCCCAGACGAAGCTTCGGCGCATTAAACCCCACGATCAATCGATCTAATATTGATACGTGCGTACTGGTGATGTTTACCTTTTCCACAGCGGGGTTCATGGCCTGGAAAACATACGAGCAAAAAAACAACGACTCCGAGCTTGGTGTTTCCGCTGTCAAGAATACGACTGACTGTAGACACCGGTCTACAGGACAGGAGACACAGACAAGTCCCCAGCGTGGCGATGGACTGGTTAGAAAGGCGTTTCACGTACGCGTTACGACAAGAAGACCCAGATTTTCTTCATGTCATGGAAAGTAATGGACATACAGTAATGGAGGAGGAGGAGGAGGAGGAGGAGGAGGAGAGGAGGAGGAGGAGGAGGAGAGAAACGTTTATTGGGGCCGGAATCGCTGTTGTGGATAGCCTTATACAGGTGCAAAATTGTAATTCTGGGTTTTGTAATTTTGATGCACATCTGTAATTTCGTTATTTTGAAAATTTGTAGCTTCGTAATTTTGCAAATTTGGCTAATTTTTCATCTGTCCATGCGCTAATCGTGCGTAATATCAATGACTCTGGTAGTATCTACATGCTCGTATGCTTCCTGCAGCACGTAGGCTCGGCTTCTTTGCTAGGTGACACTTGCCGTGGCAAAGACAGCTTTACAGAGGAAAGAAACGTAAAATGACTTGTTTCGGTGACTCGCTCTTTTTCCCGAAACAAGTAGCTCTGAGACTTCAGATGCGCTATTCACAATAATATTTATTCAAATCACAGTGGTTTTTAATGAAAGCATCGGACATATTTTAGTTCAGGGAAAGGGAAAGTTAGACGGTCTGGAGCGAACACGTGTTCGAGGTCATAAAATAGCAAGTTGGGCCATGGTTTTTTATGCTTACAAAGATTATTGTTACTTACACGCCAATCACACTGGTCAAGTGTCCATTAAGCGCGCTGTTCAGTGTGGGTAAGAGAATCGCTTTACGGGAGAAATCAAGCGTTTTCCGTCTGGCACTAACTTCGCGCTTGTGCCTCCACAGAGCAAGAGATCGTGCTGTCTGCTGGAGCCGGGGCTCGGCTGAACTGCGCGTCCGTCAAGTACGTCCCTCTAGCGGCACAGCTTCGCATCGCCAAGCGCCAAACAGAAGCGCCTTACTTCTTTCACGGAGAGATATGGAGGAGGAGATAGCAGCCTCGCTCTCACCAGCCAACGAAGGAAAAAGAAAAGGCGAAAAGCAACGAACAAAGGCCGGGCCGCTGAGGCGCAGACGGAAGGGAAAGAACAAGATCGAATCGAGCGGGGGCGAGGGAGATAGGCGTGGCAACCGGAAGCGGAATTGGAGGCCAGCCGTCTAATTGGCTACCAGTGTCCGGCGCCAGCCAACCAGCGTCCTCGGCGCCCACTCCCTCCGCACCGGCGCGCTGAATATTTTATGTAACACTGCTCTTGGCCGTTATCCGTAACGCATCTCTGTTGCCTCCCGGCGCCGCTCTTTCCTTGTTCCCTCCCGGGCTTCCTCGGCTCGGGACAAGACAACCCTCGTCCCCTCCGCTCCCTCCGCCTGCTGCTGCTGCTGCTTTATCCCTCGCTTTTGGCCGATCCTCCCGGGCTGCTGCTTTTTCCCTTGCGCGCACTTGTGACGGTTCCTCGATGCGTGTTCTTCTTTAGAGCTGCCCCTTCGTCTCCCCGCGGCGTCCTTCTTCAACGTGCGGTGAAACTTTAATACTTACATATCTTGCCGGACCTCACCTTTTCTGCCTCTTCCATCCTCCCGCCGGCGGCCAGAGAAGAGGCTCCACTTTTTCTCTGTAATGCGAGCGCACACAATCTTCTCTCTCTTGTTCCCTGCAAGCTGGCCGCCGCGCGCAGATCTTGGCCGTGTCTCCTGCGCACTGACGGCGTAGCAGGGAGGCCAACAATCGGCGGGGGCTGTCAGCGGCTTCGCTAACGCGCTATTGACAGACGGAATGCATAACGTGTGCATCGACGTGAAACACGGCTTCATCATTTATTAGCTTCGCGTCGTACATAGGAGGGGATATTTTGTTTTTGCTATTTCAGATGTTATGGATGACGCAAAAATGGTCTTTGCTTTTGCTGTTATACCTGTGGAGATCCGCAAGTTTCATGTGACAAGGAAATGCATCAAGCTGCCTTGCAAATTAGCGTCGCCTATTGTGTTTATTATTAGTAATATTGCGTAAAAAGTTAAGGAGGGGTTCTGTAAAATTTCCAGAGTAATTTGCGTGTGAAAATAAAAAGAAGTAATGTAAGTAAAACTTTATGAACACACTGCGATATCACTAAACCCAACTTGAGCAAGCCATAGTGGCTTCATGCCGTTGGCATCATCTCATGTGACCGGACGAAGCATCGTATTTTTCCTCTCAATGTAGCAAATAAAAATCTTTTTACATTATATTCTTATCTTCGTTGCTGCCTTACCAACATTTTGGATAAAGAATTCTCGGGAAAATCGCAATCTGCTTTTTTATATGATTTTAGGAGGGGCGAATCAATTTTTTTGCGTTCGGCCACCGAAGCTTCGCCTCCCGCGGGATTACGCGTTGCCGAGGTTCTAGGTCTGGGCGAATTCTCCAGGCCCGCCCTCCCTGGGCTGTGCGCCTCGAAGGACGCTGTCTGCTGTCCGTACGGATGTGATTAGCGGCCATTTCGGGCATGCTTCTTTTCTTGGCTTTGCAGCGAGACAGCCTCTCCGGAGGATCTTGCCCCAGCGTTCCTTGGCGCTTTTTTACCCTGCAACGCCTGTATTTTCATTCAGAAAATTTTTTTGGTCAATTCCCCCAGTGACGTTGCCGTGTTGCATGAACTGCGTTCCTTGTCGCTACGTTTGTAATGGAGTTGATGGCTGCAGCTCCTTTTGTCGAAGAAAGGCGAGATCCGCAGTTTTGTCTAACTTTAGGAAGTTTCTCCTTTTTTTCTCTGGCTGGATGGGGTCGGGTGAAAGGTACCCAGAAAAGTGCGCGTTGCTGCAGCCTGTCGTTTACTAAGGAGATAAAAAGAAACCGTTGTCTGGGACGCGTAGACAGAAATTGTTTCATTACGTCCGACAGGATTGGTGCCTGAATATTGCATGACCCTCGCCCGCCTTCTTCTCACCACCGTCTCATGCTGCGCTGTGGCGCACTGCTACGCACCCCCCAGCTTCGGTTTCAGCGCCCCTCGCATTTTCAGTACCCGTTCTTTTCGCGCGCTTTTTCTTGTCATGCCTCATTGTCGCGCACGCTTAGTTCGAACTATTCTTTTTTTGCCTTACAAACTCCGCATGTAGTTTTCTCACTCCGAGAAATTTTACTTTATTTTAGTTTTCCGCCAACATGGTACTTACGTGCTCTCGCAGTGGACATTGTAGTCGATACAGAAAGTTGGTATACTTTTTCGTGGCAATGCCCGGACGTATTAGCTTGCGAAAAAAATAGGGTGTAGACACGGAGGACGCGTTAACGATGTTTTTTTTTCTGCAGATTCCTCTTTGTGGTCCTGGGGCACGGTGCGATTAAAGTCAAGACACCAGTTGTAATCCCGTGCTGTTCGAGACGAAGATTCCTTAGGTACAACAGCTGGTGGTGGCAATAAACTTGGTGGAAGCAAAACAGGCAGCTGAAATATAAAGCTGCGAAAAAAACAAGACCAACAGATGTTAGAAAAAAGCGTGGTTCAGATACGTAGACAAGGTATTTGCGTTTTTATTACACAGACCTAGGGCAAAATACAGTTATACAAATGTCAAACGAAGGAAAAAAGAAAAGAAAAACAATGTTAGTACTGCGCTGTCGCTTGTGCGTTCTCTATTTAGGTGGCTCCATTCAGTGATAGCCAACACTTTTTCACCCGGACTTAGGCGTTCGTTGAGAGGTTCTTTTTTCGCGCTGTAATATTGTTTTCTGTTAGCGTTTATCCTTCACTCCTTTTAGCGAAGAGTACATAATGTTTTACGTGTCGGGATACAGCGCCCATTTTACCGGGTCTACACTGTAACGGGGGCGACAACTCGGAACACAATTCGGGCAGTGCTGCTTTTATCATATCCCCAGAGGGAACGTTTCGAGAGTGACACAAGGGGTGTCTCATGCGGTCTTACTTTACAAGAAAAAAAACTTTGAAAAAGAGAAAATCGTTTTCTTTGTGTTATAAAAATTGAAAAATGTGAAAATAGCTTGTAGCTGCTTACAATGGGAAGCTTGACGCCCGCGCATTAAAAATGATTAGGACTGCCCGCGCATTAAAAATCGTTATCGGGTTTAATCAGTTGTATTAAAACGCAGGTCACAATACAAAGGGGCACGCAACCAAAACCCTCGCATTCACCGCCGGTAAATTGACGTCCCGAGCTGCACCGGCCGAGCCAGGAATATAACGCTGCATGGCCTCCCCCGGGTGCCTGTGGGGTCAAACCGCTCCTTTTAGAGAAACACTGAAGTGATTTGTACGCGTCGTCTATGACGACGCGTACAAATCATTATACCAGACTAAGGTTACCTCACCAGATCAAAGTGTAGAACGTAAAGGTCGTATTCTAAGCTTTTTGGACCAATCACTCGACAAAAAGTCCATTCTAAAGCGCTGTTTCCTTCCAGCCATACTCGAAAGAAACAGTGACGTCGACATGACGACGCACTGGCAAGTCAGCAAGGCTAAATTTGGTGGTTTGCTGACGTGTTTGACCTGTAAAGCCGGCCCGTGAACAAACAAGAATTTCATATTGAGCACGACGTGGGTGAAGATGAAAATTTTTAATCCTGAGGTAGCATGAAAACACAGTACGAACAGCGAATGGTGCAGGGCGTTTTATCTTCGAGCGCCATATAACCATTCACTGCGCCAAATAGTAAATACTAATGGGCCACGCGGGTTAAACGGCACGCTGCCGCCACTGATATGACGTCGACTAGTTTATTTCACTGCCACTGTAAGCTCAGACGCTGTTGTTCTTGTGGTTTGACAGAAAAGAGAAGAGAAGGAAGGGGATATTATTTATTTATTGTTTGTTTGTTCGTTTGTTTGTTTGATTGATTGATGGGTTGATTGATTGATTGATTGATTGATTGATTGATTGATTGGTTGATTGATTGATTGGTTGGTTGATTGATTGATTGATTGATTGATTGATTGATTGATTGATTGATTGATTGATTGATTGATTGATTGATTGATTGGTTGATTGGTTGATTCTAGGGTTTACCGCACCGACGCAACGTTGTGGAGGGCTTCAGATTAATTTTGGCCACCTGGAGAGTTTTAACGTGCGCCGAAATCTCGTACACACGGACGTTTTTGCTTCTCGCCTCCATCAAAAAAGCGGCCGCTGCGGCAGGGAGTCGAACCCGCGTCCTCGTGCTCAGCAGCACAACGCCTTAGCCACTGAGCCACCGCGGCGGGTTTAAAAGTAAACAAATAAGGCCGTGACATGGCGATCACGGGTGGAGTTAAGCCCTGATAATTGAGACAAAAGGAGAAAGTATGGAAGCAAGCAGCTAGCCTGCCGAAGTAGAGGGGGCGCCAGTTAGACGAAAGGTGAGTTTATGCCAGCGAACCTACGGCAATCTCCCACTTCGCAGCATGGATATTGAAATGAGCCCCTAAATATCTTAACTTTATACTGAAACCGAAACAAACTTTTTTTTTTTGGTTTCATTGCTGAACGAAATAAATAACGCTTCGTTTCCAGCTTCGTTTCCGGTCAAAAAAAAATATCGTTTTTTTTTTCTTTTTTTCGATTGCGGTTTTCGTTTCTTTCCGACACCCCGCCAGTCCGGCCCGGTGCACGCTGTCTTACTTTTAATGTGTAACGACTGGAAATTCCCACATACGCTCGCAAAATATAGCGCTAAAACTGAACACACACAGTAATGAAGACAGAAAACAAATGCACTACTCACAACTATTTATTTGAAGGAAAGGAAGGCGTCTTAAGCAGGCTTCTACATGAATTCATCTAGATAAATAGTTGCGAGTATTGCATTTGTTTGTCCCCCTTAGTGTGTTTGTTCAGTTTTAGCGCGATATTTTGTGAACAGCAATACACCAACTAGCCAAATAGCGGATTTTACTGAAGTATCTTCCCACAGACGCATGGGATGTGCCAATTCTTGTTTTCTGGGTTTTGTTTTGTCCCTTTATTTTTTCTCCATCCACCAATATCCAGCGCGCTCGTCTCTCAGCGATGGCACCTACGATGTAAAGTAAATAAAGTTTTTTTTTTGTTTTCGCGAGGGTATTTCTAGCGACCGACGCCTTATGGTGGAAGGCCATGGGTAAATGGTGTTATTTCAGGCCTTTTAAAAATGAAACAAGAAATGATATGCCAGGATAAAACGTATAAGTAAAATAAATTAAATTAAAAATCTAACACGGCTTCAAATTTCTCCCCACGACGACACGGTACTGGCAACACGTGGGCGACTTCCCTTGAGGAACACCCCATCCCCCTTCCCCTCTGGCCTCCAAGCCTGCCTCTGTTGAACAGTAAAAGGGGCCCGCTCAATGACGAAGAAAGCGACGTAGAAAATAAAAGCGAAACACAGGCTACGGCGTATCGGCATCGGCGTGCGTATGCGAGCTTTGAGCTGCATTATGCATGCAGCCAGAATTCAGAATTTATTGAGTGACAAATTGATGTGTGCCAGGCGTTGACGTACTCGCGAAAAAAGAACAGCAACCGCGCAGCCCAACGATTGCCCGTGAGATGTGACCACGAGGAAAAAAAAAAAAAAAGCACAGCGCGAGCTGACCTCAGTGTATGTGACTGTATGCGACTCCCTCAAGTGCCCCGCTTAGGACAAGTTTAGGACAAATGAATTCCACAAGGAGTGCTGTCCTAAACAAAGCCTGCTTGTTTTCTTGTAAGACGAGGGGCAAGAAAATGTATCGCGTTTGCATTCACATATTTCACTTCATTTATCTATACTGTCAGCCCTGTTCGGGCTATTACATGCAGGAGCGGGGAATAATAATAATAATAAAAAAAAACAGAGAAAGAATTGCAACTAGTTACAATTCTTGGCTGGCAAGGCATGAGTCATGGTATACGGATGACGTGTGCGAATTAAAACGAACATGTCTCAATGCAATAGGGAAACAACGCACAATTGCAACGTTGTTCGTCATATGCACAGCGGCGGCGCAATACATCAGTATACAGGGTAACGTGCGACTGGTGGAAGAGAAACATGGAGTAAAGTGGCAAAACTGCCAACCGGTACCACCTAAGTACAACCGGTTAAAAAAAAAAAGGGAAACTAAAAGCAGTAAAAATAAAGAAGTTAAAAATAAATAAACAGAAATAAAAGTAATATGAAAGTGAAATAAAAATACTTGGAAAAGAAATAAATAAAACTGATAATTCCTGAAAGTCTCAACAGAGCGAAAGAGAAAGATTGAGAGGGAGAAAACGGAAAAGAAAATAAGCAAGAAGGGGAGAAGAGCGTCCCAAAAGTCCTAATTGGCGTAAAAAAAAACAAAAAAAAAACAGAAGGAATCATTCCGCTCGGAGCGTGAATTAGAAGAAGAGAATCTACTCTACCACGCGCACAGCCCCGAGAGGGGCTGTGCGCGTGGTAGGCACCGGCATTTATTTAAAATCCAATTGTGTATACAGGTGCAGGTGGACCGTGCCTGTTGAACCTTAAGAATTAGTGGGATCCACCCTACCGACATACTTTGCTGCACCGTTGATGTCGTTATATCGCGTTACTGCAAACATTGTGCCCAGGTACACTCGCCGAAAATATCACGCGCACAGAAACAGCGGCGCGCCCAGTCTATATGGTGCGGACGCCGTATGGTACTGCGCGGCGGCTCGGTATACCAGCTCTAGCACTTTTACGCAGCGGCGACTGCCTTGCGCGCATATTGTGGTCAGGAACGGTGGCTTGTGGAAACGTATTAAAATTGCGGATTTCGTGCTTAAAATTGCGGATTTCGTGTGGATTTTACCACACGTGAATTGCTTCAGGACCTTTTAGCCTTGTACGTTCCATGAAATGGTTTTTAAATATCTGGAACGCATTTCCAACAGGCTGAATCAATGCGTTCAGTGGTTAGGTTGTGTAGCTCGCAAACACCTGAGCCAGGCATCGTGGCTAGATCTCTATTCAGATTAAGAGAAGATAATAGTCTCATGCTAAATTAGGCCGTCACAGAGAATGTGCTATCTGCTATTAGCTGGCTACGGTTTAGTCGAAGCGATACAAGTATTTATTAAAAATCCTAAACCGCAGTGAAATAAAATAAAAACAGGTTTTTAGAGCATATGCCGGAGCCTGTGAATAACGCATAAGGGTATATACTTGAAGATATAGCTTGCTTAGGTGATACAGTCACGGGAGATTATGGAGCCATTCAAGTTTTTCATGGCTTCTTTTCTTCAAACAGCGCTGTCCTCTCTGTATTTTGGTAGTATATATTCGAAAATTTGTGATGTCACAAATTTCTTGGCGTTGTCATAGACAGGGTCAATTTATGGAGCTCACATGTGACTTCCTCAAAGAAGAAACTCACCGCCATTGCCCACATTTTCAGATTTCTTGCTGGAAAGGCGTCGGTCAACACTGGGCACCATTTGCAACTCATGTGGCTATTGAGACATGAGACACTACGCCTGTACATCAGGCTCCTCACAGGGCTAACATCTCACCAACTTGCACAGCTTCCTCGGTCAGCGTTCTTCGTTTGCAGCCATTGTCACAGCGCACAGGGCTAAAGTATTATCGAGGTACACGCCTGCGGTCACACCGTTCTCCCCGTTGTGGTGTCTGGCAACCCCCAAGATTCGTCTCCATGTTCCGGGCATTGGAAAGAAGGCCAACTTGCCACCACTGGCTGTGAAACAGCTTGCCATGCTGTTACTGAACGACTGACACACTGACCGGAAGCACATATACACAGATGGTTCTGCAACCTCTTCGGCAGGTACGGGGGCCATACCATCAGAATTAACCACAATTCGATTCTGTGTTGCCCATGCCACGAACTTGACGGCTCCTGAACTTGCAGCTATTCGTGGGGCTATTCGATACATTATTGAAGCTGCTCCCCAAAAGTTGTCCAGTTTTTTCTGATTCCAAATCACCCTGCAAAGTATGTGAGCAGCCCCGCACTACGGTCTTTTCTACAAACTGGTGACAAAAATTCCAGAGACATTTCACTAGGCCGTCGTAAATTGCCAAGACATTTCATCACAGTGGATGCCAACTCAACGGGAAATCGCCGGCAATGTTTTGGCTGATGCAGCGGCCCTGACAGGCCATCACAGTGAAAGCACCACTTGCTTTTGCTCTCGAGGAGCGATGCCGCTAGGGTGCTTCATTCTTTCGCGCTTATAGAACTGTTATTAACTTATGGCAATTAATTAACCTGGCGTCCTGCAGATCAACCCACTATCCGCCACCTCGTACTGGACTGCATTTGACTCATATTGAACGATGAAGGCGTTTACTTCCTCGCGTCACCACCCTACAAAAGTGCGTAACCGCCACCCGTGACGAGATCACCCAACAAACCCTTCGAAAATTTGCCCTCTGCTCGGACTTCGCGAAGTTGACTTTAAAAAGCGGTCCAGTGCGAGGCAGACAAGCGTCATGAGACTCATTCAACTCCACGGACACTCTCCCTCTCTCCTTCTTCCTCCGAAGGAAGTCCACTCATTCTCCTTGCTTGCATAGATTTATTAATTCGCTCAGAGTAATATTGTACTACGGCGATTTGTTGAACGAATCTCTCTTCTTGGGGCCATTCGTGGGCCTGCTCCTAGCAACTCTGCGCGCAGACGTGCGTTCAAGCGATAGGTAACCCCAAGTACAATATTACCAGGTGTCACCAATAAAAAAACGCGTACACTTTTCGTTTAAAAATTGGGAGACTTCTAATATATTGTATAAGGTTAAGGGAAGCATTTGACTTTCCATGAGCGCAAAGCGTGCCAATTCCGCTGATTTTATAGCGCTCCACACCTATTTTTTTTTAAACCATCACATACGGCGCACCTAGCAGGGGACAAGATTTGAGGGAATTTGAGATAGACCCGACGACGTCATCCACACCGGGTGTGGCCAGGCTTAGAGAAACTGCTGGTTTTATATGAATAAAAGGCTTTTTGGGCCACTGTCGTAAGTAAAAACTTCGACAGTATGGCGGCAGAAGTAACATCTTTTTGAGATGTTCGGTCGGAGGAACATGATTTGGCTATTTCGCTACACGCGCCGTCGACATCTTGCGAATCTGTCTCGCGGTCACTTCTTTACCATAAACCATGAAGCGACATGTACCACTTGTACCTTACTCTTCTGCCAAGCACAGAGTTTCTTCGAGTTATATTCAGATATTACGGTTGTAGGGAAGCGGAGAAGGCTCCACAGGTGGGAATCGAAGAAGGTTAAAGGTATGCCGGCACTGACAGGTAATAGCTGCATAGCCCTCGTATGTATGTATTAGTGCATCGACGCTTCTTAGCGACATTTACGGTATGTTACCCTACAGACTGTCTTTTTTTTTAAATAAGCGTGAACCGTGAAGCGTTTTTAAGGAAGTTATGGCCAGATTAAAAAAAATTTGTTTGCTCGAATATTCGAATATGAAGTTCACGAAAAGCACCCACCTGATGTGGCAGCTCAGACATCACAGACTTTGTCGTGTACAAACTTTTTTTGCATACCGACTTTGTTGACTTCTTTATGCTGTGTTTTTAAGCAATTCTTCCATTTTGTATTGCCCACTCCCCTCTATAATACTTCGGCCTTGAGGGTACCTATAAATAAATATACAACATTCCTGCCCTGTTTAATATTGAAAATTGCACCCGGCAAAGAACAGTCCGCCAAATGAAAAAAAAAATGCTTAAATAACCCCTTCAATGGTTAGAACAATCACTCGCTCAGCAGCGCTTCATTCTCCGCGCTGACTTCTGAGATAACAAACAAGCCCAGTTATTCCTGGAGAAACTTCTACGTTCTTTTTTCAAAGATATCCTACATAAGGAGGAGGACAGAGGACGCAAACGCGGCTATGCAGCGCTCGAAAAACAGAACTGGGAGAGGCGAGCGACAGTACTCCCCATTATCGCATTCTTTTTTTGTTGCCTGTAAAGATAATTCTGCCTCAAGCACACCATTTATGCAAGGAAGCCGAACGCTTAGATCCCTCCTTCGGAGCTCGTTGAACCCGCTTGCTCGAACAGTCGCGACAGTCAAGCGGTTTCAAGCGGACGCGCCAAACGGCCTCACGACATCTGTTGGTTCCCGCGCCGGTCTCGTGACGGGCTCGAATTCGACGAACACGGCTACCGTGTACGACCGCGTCGCCCCGTCGCGGCGCGCCGGCCGTGTTCTGATCCCTATCGACGCTTAGGGCATAAAACGACACAGAGAACACTTCTGTTCGCTTCGCTTACGGCTCAGAAAACGGGCTTTGTTCAAAACAGCATGGAACAATCAATCTAGCGCGCCGCTCGGAAAAAGTGTACTTTAGTCGTCGGGGCGGGCCGGGCAGGACAGGGTTCGTGGCGATCTGCGAGGCGTGATAGAAAACGCGCCGAGCGGACATTAATCACGCGATTCCTCCGAGGAATTTACTTGCCATTGATCGAGTTGACGCATGCTTTTTGCACACCTCGCTCCCGCGCATGAACAAAGCCAATGGGCTAACTCCTCTTGAATATATGTAAATAAAGTTACCTGCCCACTTGCCCTGTTAGCGCCACTGGTCTCATCTTATGTAAAAGCAGTGCCGCACCGAGTGCTCCTCTTTGGCCAGATGCGTGTAGACAGATACGCATGTGCATATACGCGGGCAAGTAAGCGCTGTTTCGATTCATTGGCGCTGATAACTTTTCACACTCATTTGCCTTGCTTTATCGACTGGCTAGCCGTGGCGGTTACTGACGGGGTCGGCTCACTAATTCAGGCGCTGTGTTAGCCGCACCTATAACCTCGACCTTAGTGCCCACAAACCGTGCAACTTAATGCGTGAGTGAAATATGTATGAAATGACTGATGTCCTTTTGTCACCAGCTAAACGAGGCCAGCGATGTCTAATTGAGCATTGGCGCCAAGCATGCTCTGCTAATGACGATGTCCCGAAGTCATGGACGACGCGATGTTTTTGTGCTCATTAGACCTTAATATAGGTAACTTGTGCTCCAAATTAAACTTCAAGTTGTCGATCAATTCGCTCTCGCGATACAAAGACTAGCCTCCTGGTTAGCTCAGTTGGTAAAGCGACTGCCCCGGTTAAGCGGTGGTCCCGGGTTCGAATCCTGGACCAGGACGAATTTTTCTTCAACTGCGAAGTTTCTGAGAAAGCTGTATAGCTTTCCTTTGAACCCGTATGGCTGCATTGAGGTGGATGTCAAATTTTCCTTCACAGACAAAATAACAGACGTGAACGAAGGGTTAGCCTAATTGAAAGCACAGTACTGGTCACAGTCCCGGTGAATGCCACGGCGTTGATTATCCTCCATTGCTGAGTTGGTCTGCTGAGCCCAAGGACGCGGGTTCGATTCCAGGCCGTGAACAGCATTTTTCTAATGTAGGCGAAAAGCGAAAAAGCCCGCGTGTTCGAGAATTCGGCTAACGTTAAAGATCCCTAGGTGGTCAATAAAAATCAGGAGCCCTCCGCTACGGCGCGCCTCATCACCTGTGCAGAGTTGGCGCATTAAATCTCATAATCAATCAATCATCCTCTGTTTGCGTTAAATTGTAATCATATCAAGAGAACGTTGCCGACCACGCCAGAGTGATCGAAATAAGTGACGAGTGCGTTAAGTTCTCTTGCTATCAAACAAGATAGCCAGACGCAGTTTGACGCTGACAGCACAATCAATCTGGCCATGGGCGTCCGGAAGGGGGGGCAATTGCCCCCCCTTGGAAATTCGGATATTTTTATGCCCTACAAAAAAGCTGCACAGCTTGGTTGGCCCATAATTAAAATAACTTTGCCCTGAAGGACGGAAGAGAGGAGAGAATGACACTGACGTTCTCTCCTTTGTCCCGTCCTTTAGCGCCAAGTTTTTTTAATTATGTACGTGAACCAACTAGCGCAACAATCCACGCTACTCAAATGATTAGCACACTCAGGTCCTGCGTATCCGTATGGAACGCCCTTCAGGACTGCGGTCAACATTGCACTTTAGACACTGACTAACATTGTCGGTCATATGACGGCTCCCCCCCCCCGCTAATGGATGCCCCCCCTTGCAAAAAGTTCTGCGGACGCCCTTGAATCTGGCACTCCGCTCTCAGTAGAAAACAAGATAGCAAAGCGCGTCTATCTCATCTGTGTGCGCCCAGCCGAGCGTGGCCAGGCGCTAGTAACGAAGCAAAAACAAACAGGACTTCAACAAGCAATGCTTAGCGGAACTGCGGTGTATATCTTGCACAGATGACGTGACGTTTCTATCTCCGTGTAATCAAGCACGAGGCCGTAAGTTCTATTATTGGCTGCCAGCTCGTTTTTTGTAACCTCGGCAAGTTTTTCTTTCTATCAATAAGTAAGTGAATAAGAGAGACATCGTCGCTTATATGCCGAAGAACACTGGAGACCGTGTATACACTTCTCGTTCATTGCCTTCTGCTAGCAGACAATAATTAAAAACAATATTTGCCTTATTGTAGGTAACGCGCAATAACCTATATTAAAATGGAATGTTTCGATTCGTTATTAGGTTTCGTAGTTTCTTCGTAGCGCTGGCACCTAAGTTTCGTAGGCAAAATAAGAAACTGGTTTAATTTCTATACGACTGGAAAAAACAAGGGACTATTTTGTGGAATATGTTATATTACGAGCGTACAATTCCGCGGAGCCTCAAAAAATCAGTAGAATGATTTAGAATATCGTGATCAGCAATCAGCTTTTGTGGGCCGGCCCTCCAGGCGACAGCCGCGCATGTGCTTCGCCACAGCCCGTGCAGACCATGCTATTGGGTCTCCGATACGCTATAATAAAAAGTTCTAGAAAATGAAATATCATACTCGAAATTGAATTTTCTTTGGTATAGGAAGAAAAAACACATGTAAAGCTGCTTTTTTTCTCCTATCAGCTTCTGTGCTCAGCCAAAGGACCTCCGGGCGTCAAAAACTGCAGGCATTTTTTTCGCCGCTGTATTTGTCGTCAAGCCACAGTGCCTCAAGAGCTGATTAGCAACGTCCTCCATTTTCAAAATATTTTTAGCTTCACCATTTCAAGGCTCGCTTCGCATGAGCGCACCTTCGACGCTGACTTATAGGTATCGTTGCTTGAGGTGGCACAATAGCGACATAAAATTCCGGGTGCAGGCAACGCGAAACATTCTGATCCAGTCGAAAATGACGACAAGAAAATTCCTGTATAGTTTGTCGTACCTTTGAGTTTCGTACTGTCGTCTTGTCGTATTCTCCCATCGTGATTTTGGCAGCTGGCTATGTCACGACAGCATGATATGGATGTCGTAGCGACAGGCAGCTCTGTTGTGACTACAACAATGTTTGTCATTGAGAAAATTGACGTTGTCGTTACAACAAAAATGTGTGCCGTTAACAACAGACGGCTTTGTCGTAACAACAGGCACTCTGTTGTCACAGCAAAGTTATTTGTCGTACGACAGAATTAATTCTTGTTAGGTTTCTGCGGTATTCCAGTTGTCACTTAATTTTGTTGTCATTCCTGTTGTCATTTTGCGTTACAATGGCATGTAGTTTTGGCCTTCTGTGCGGGGCCCGCAATCCGAATGTTTTCTCCTTTCAAGGCAAAGCCGGAAGGAGTCGCTTAGTTATTTAGGACCTATCGGCTTATCGCATGACCATGACAGTGCGTCCCGATACTAGAACTCGCGTTCCGCTAGTCTTACTCTGCATGTGGAAGACTGTTTTATTGTCCCATTTGTCGACATGTGTTCACCTGGCTTTTTTACCTGGCTTTTTTACCTGGCTTTTTTTGCTTGCATGGAGCAACAGCTGCAGTACGATCCGAACTTATTCATGAAGCGCAGGATTCAGGGTGGGTTCCGTAGACCGAGTTTAGCTGATCATAGCAAACCGGCGTTTCTGCTTTTATTTCTTCAGCATTTGTCTCTCCACGTTTGTTTCCATTCGTTCACTGACAGGCCGTAGTTTCCGGGACATTCCCACGTCCTTCATTCAGAGCATGAACACGTGAGTGTGGGCATGCCAAACGCGCGTGCGCATTTAAGGAGTGGTCTAGCTTGAGAAGTGCAGTTTTGGAATAATTTGCTATGGTTGTTTCCTAACAAGTTCACTGCGAAACTTTGACAACATTCACCCCGAAAAGAGAACACAGTGGAGCGCTGTGGCACGGAATGTTTCTTTTCCTTAAGCGCAGGGAAGATCAGCCTTTAAGTAGTCCGCATTAACGTCACAAGATAAGATACAGAGTACCGTCACTGAGGCCCGCAAGTGAGAAGCGGTGGCCATTTTTTTGTTTATCAGTGTTGCCAGCATCTTAAAAATCCAACTGCGCGCAAATTAACGAGGACGTGAACACACTGAAGACACCACAAGCGCTTGTGGTGTCTTCAGTGTGTTCACGTCCTCGTTAATTTGCGCGCAGTTGGATTTTTAAGATGCGTCAATACCAACTCGCCCAACTTTCGACCCTTTTACAGTGTTGCCAGATTGCCGCTTCTGCAGCCTCACCGCTACTTGGACGAGGTCATTTGTAAAAAAAGAAAAAAACACTGCAAATACGCAGCAACACGGCGTCTTGGAACACACTTCTGCAGCTGAAATGCTGCGAAGCGCGTTATCTTTGATTCGCATTCGGAACGACGCGAGTCGCACGCAGCCGCAGAGCAGGAACAACAAGCTGAGACTAGCACAGTTGACCTACAGAAAACGCATAAACAACAAAATGGCGCCGCCCATGAAGCGTCGCAGTGTAAACAAGTGTCACGCGAGGCGAACTGACCAATGATCACGGCGCGGCACGAAACAATAGGAGAAAAGAGTGTCGATACTCTGTAACCTTATCTAGTGACACTAGTCCGCATTAGTTTCTGTGGCAACTACAGTGCATGCAGCCATCTTGCCGGTTGTTCGGGCCGTGCGAAGCGCGTCATGTGTCAGGGAAGCGTGCGGCCAATCCACCGCTGATACCACAGCCGCAAAGCAACGAGTCGCCCAGCGATCATTGTTGGAAAGCCTCGGAGGTATTTTTTTTTTTGCGTTGTCTGGCACTTGGGAAACAACCACCGGCTGTAACGACAACTTCGCCTCCTATCACACGTTGTCATCTTAATGGAGCAGGCCACTGACGACGTTTCGATGCTAATGCGCGCGCTTAGCAGATTTTGGCTCGTATTGCGGTGCCTCAGCTTTTTTTTTTGTGTGTTGGTTGTGCCCCTGTAGACACTAAATAGTGTCAGCTTACTTTCTGCGTAGTATTTCCATAAAAATGAACTCATGCTAACCTGCAATTCGTGTTATTGCTTCTTCATAAAGCAGCCCTAGCCTGAAAACGAAGAACGCACGCCAGTATACTGCTGAAGCCATCTTTCTTGCAGATGGAGAAGATACCGCGGGATTTTAAACGGAGAAAACACCTGTTTTACAGCGAGGTTGTTTACCTCTGATCCCTCCCTCTCGCCGCGCATGTGGTCCTAGGGGGTATATCGGGAGACATGAATGACGACTGCTGACAAGGAAGGCACGGGAGAAAGAGAGAGCACGGGCAGAAGAGGAAAGAGCGGTCTTAGCGGTGCTGCAGCGCTTCGGGGAAGCTTTGAGGCCACGCCACGATCACATGTGCGTATAGCCAGGCGCCGATCCCACAAGACGCGCCCAGGCGTAGCTCGAAAAAGGAGTGGGAAGGTGGAAACCAAACAGCGCCACCTCAACGACAACTTTACAGGCATTACGCCTTCACGGAGTAGATGGGCCCATTTTTGTGAAGTCCCGGCAGCCCGAAATGCTGCACGCACTTCTTGAAAGTCTCAATAGTAGCTCCCCCCAGAGCCCGTATTTAGTCAAATGAAGCGAACTGCGGTCAATGCGGCTGCAGCTCGTGGTTTTGATGTTGTCAAGGTTTTTCGTACCAGGACACCGCAGACGACAGGGTGGGGAGTAGAAGTGGCGGCCGAAGACGACGAGCGCAATAGTTGAGGCGCTTTTGTAGGCTGCAGTTAGCGGTTTGGATGTAGTCGGGGTAAAATGCTTATTCGCTTCCTCATTCACCTTTCGTGTCGAGGTACGTTTATTTTTTGAAATGAGGGAAAGACATGTATCTCACACACACACACACACACACACACACACACACACACACACACACACACACACACACACACACACACACACACACACACACACACACACACACACACACACACACACACACACACACACACACACACACACACACACACACACACACACACACACACACACACACACACACACACACACACACACACACACACACACACACACACACACACACACACACACACACACACACACACACACACACACACACACACACACACACACACACACACACACACACACACACACACACACACACACACACACACACACACACACACACACACACACACACACACACACACACACACACACACACACACACACACACACACACACACACACACACACACACACACACACACACACACA